>NC_084908.1:3146036-3521036 GCF_949316345.1 Pungitius pungitius
GTGTGATGTGATGGTTTCTCCAGCCAACTGAGAGGATTTCATTCATCGTCCCCTCTCCCAATCTTTCTGTAGGAATCGGGAGGTAATTTAAAAAGTACAATACATCATTTATGGCCTGCTTGGTGGCAGAGAGGGGCTGTGTGGTTGTGTTTTGTGCCCTGCACGCATGCAGAGGCTGCAGTGTTTCCTCAGTGTAACACCCCCCCCCCCCTCCCTCTGTCACTGCTCTTGGGGTTGATTCTGTAGCGTTGCCGCATCCTGTATCTTTGCACTATTGTACATTCCCCACTCTCCTAATGCCAAGTATAATATTAAAGATCCCCGGTAATACTGATTGAACTGTCGCCTTCCATTGCGCAACCCCCCCCCCCCTTTCCTACATCCTGTCCCCAGGCACTGGAGTCTAGCTTTTAATATCTCCTACGCATGTCTTAATTGAAGTACATAATTTCCCTTTTATACACCCCCACCCTCCCCCTTCCTTTCTCTCTCTCTAACATCTCTGTCACCACTGTCTTATCTCCATCGTTACCCTCCAGCGAAGGTGTTGAAACGAGAAATGCTCGCGAGTTGTCGCCGCGGCACAGGCATCTGCAGTGGGCTGGTGGCTCTGTTGGGGGGGGGTACCTCCCCATCCTCTGTCTCTGATTGTAGGCGCACAGGCGGTGTGTGAGGGTCCCGATCGGCCCGACGGTTATACGCACGCGGAATGCCGGCGTTTTGTGGCGTTCACAAGCCTTTCAGTGAACCGTCGTTGGTTAATGCTCTGCAGTTGCTCGGGTTGACCACATGCACACAGGGTCAGGGGTCCCCCTCCCTCCCATGCACACAGCTGTCTGTCAAGCGTCGCAAGAGCACAAAATATGCTTTAGCAACATGGCTAACACTGCAGCCCCAGCAGGTGGTTAATCTGCACGGCACCTGGTTAAATACCGTGTGTGTTTGTGTGGGTGCGTGCATTTAGGTCACTGTTACGGGGGGGGGGGGGGGGGCTTTGCAACAAAGATGTAAGCAGTGCTTCTCTTTTTAACAATGCTTTTGTCTTTAAAGCAGTATGAGGAAAAAAACACTTGGCTTTGATACCAATTTGGTTGTACGGAGAATGCAGAAATTTCCCACTGGGGAACATGGGGTAGCACTGGGGGAGGGGGAGGGGAGGGGGGGGGGCGCATGGAATGTCTGTGAACGCTCGCCAACATCTGCAAATCCACACACAGTTGCACAGAGCTCTATAAATGATCTCTGTCTATAATTGGTTCTTGCTCGGTGCATTGAGACCCAAAATGAGAAATCCAGCCCCTCACTGGGGCCCAGAATAACATTTTGGCAGCACCCTCTCATGTTAAACCCATAGTCCACATTGGCTCCGGATCCGACCAGTCTGTAGGCTGTTGGCATCTAGACATTGTTTGTGATTAGGGTGTATTGTTACAAAGCCACGAGGACCAACGCTCCGCCTCACGGCGCCGGGGAGGCGGAGTCATCCGTCTGAACACGAGAAATGGTCAGGTAGCTGTTCTGGTTCCCACCATGGCACTAAACGGAGCCGGGGTGTCCCATGTCCCTGTATCTACCTGGTAAACCCTTCTTAGTTGTGCTTTGAGAAAGGTGCTTGTGTTGTCAGTCCGACCAAGGTTAGCCCACGTATGTTCACGCATTATGTGGCTTATCACACAGCTGTCACAGTCCTCATAAATGCCGCTTAACGCTGCCGTAGTAGTAGTAGTAGGGGGGGGGGCGGGGTTGTTGACACTACCATCAGCCTGACTCAATGGGAGGCCGTCAAATGCTGTTAGCTTCTTCCTCTTCACTCTGGATGGCTATTTAGCGGGGGGGGGGGGGGGGGGCTTGTGTGTATTTAGACTTTGGTGAGGATAGAGACTGCAAAGAAGCCATATGTGGTAGTAGTACCCTCAGTCGGTTGGACACTGCCCTAAAAGCTTAACAGTGCCAATCTCTCATTAATAATTCCGTGTGCTTTTCTGACTGTGAGGGGGTTTGTTTTTTGTTGTCGTTGCATTTCTGTGTGTGTGTGTGTGTGTGTGTGTGTGTGTGTGTGTGCACGGTTTACACAACCTGGATGCTCACTCTAATCAGCTTTGAAATGAGGTGATCTCGCGTTATGATAGTCACAATCTTATCTGCAGAAGTAGACACTCCTTGTGTCTCCTTGAGTTTTGGCCAATGAGTGTTGGACTCTTGGACGCACGCATCCTCTTGTCCGACTTGTGTTCCACCGAAGGGGGCGGGGCTTAAGGGGACCCAGCGAGGGTAAACGAGGCCGGGGTTGGAATTGGTGGAGGGAGGGTGGGGATGCCAGGCTGAAGCTGTCCGTGAGTCTTGGCTGGAGTCCAGGGGAATGTTCAATGTGGCCGAGTGCCCCCGCTTTCCCTCCCCAATGCTTCATGCTGGCTAATTGGAGGGACGTGGAGAGGGGAAGACAGGCGGTCACGTGGAGGATCCCAGAGAGTATGCAGGGATACAGTGCTCCCCTTCTTCTCGCCCCCAAAGCGACCTCAGACGGCCGAGCTCGTTATGTAAAAGGCCTCCGGCCCCCACAGCACTCCAAGCGCCTTCTGTTGCGTCTGTGTCAACAGCACTAGCCCGGCTCTGCTCGCTCCTATGGTGAGACCCTGGCTACTAAGCTCAGATCGCTTGTATTTTTTTAAAATCTTTTTGCAGTCCTGGGAATGTTTGTTTCAATGCCACAGTCAAAGGGTTTTTCATTCAGTTTGTGTGTGTGACAGCACATTTTAAGCCCTTAGAAATGGCCACCAAAGCGCCTCGTTAAGTTGAGGGAGGATTAAGACGAGTGTGAAACAGGCTGACTTATGTCGACTAGGACGCATATCCGAAGACACCCAAGAATACGTCCAGCAAGCTGTCGGCACGACTCGTCGTCATATTTTACCTTTACTTCCAAATTTGCTGCCTCACACACTGTCGGCTGATTGTTGAATACAAAGCTCAATGAGTGTAAATGTAGAGGTTCTCATTTTGGTCTCGGGTTAAAAACTGAGAGGAACTTGAGGTGCATAATTCTTTTAGCTAACAGCACTTCATAACTATCTAGTTACCTCAAAGCCCGGCGAAAGACCCAGGCGAACGTAGACTGCATCGACCTTTCCTCGTGAGTCCATAGCAGTCCCCAAGTAAAGGCCCGAATCTTGATTCTTTGGCTCCGTTGCTGGCAGCGAGTTGGCCCACGTGGTCTCGGGCTCCGTGTAATGAGCTACCTTTTGCGTTCAAAGTTTCATATCGACTCTGCAGAGGAGGCTCGGTGAGACCCCGGGAGCTTAATTTACCGAAAGGCAAACCACAAAGCTGTTATTTATAACGCGCTCTGTCCCCGTCGCCGCTCTGCTCCCGCCCGCTCCCCCCCCCCCCTCCCCCTCCGTCGGTCCCTCGTCTCCGCATTCCACCAGCCAAGAATATCTCCGCCACGGTTCATTGAGCAGGTCTCCGGCCCCTTGTAGCATCAACCCACCACGACTGCGTAGAGTAGCTGGACGCGAGGCCCGTAGCGGGGGGGCACAGGGACGGAAACGTGCGCGCTGCAGCAGTGGTATTCCTTGCCTGTCGAACCATGGCATTTACTGGCCTCCCGCTGCACACTGTGTTACCCCCTATCTTCTCTCCTTGCTCTTGCACCTCTCCCTTTCGTTTCCTTGTGTGATTGGTGTCGTGTCTCAGGTGGATCTGACAGCCTTTCAGAAGCTGCATGTTCTCCTTCCAGCTCGTCCCCCCCCCCGCCCCCCCCATCCCCTTCGAGTTCTCTCCTGGTGTCTCTCCCTCTCCATTTGTCTCGCGCAGTCTTCACACGAGCACTGTTCTTTTCCCCCCCCCCCAACCCCCGCCCCCACTTTATTCTATTTTTTCAGAATAATATTTATTATCCCTGTGTGGTTTTCCCCATCACCCCCTCACTTTCGCTGCATCTCTAGATACTAGTGATCATGGTGCACGGATATTTTTTGGTACCTTCTTCCTCTCCCCCTCCACACGCCTACTTAATCTCTCGTTGTCTGAACACCCCCCCCCCCCACCCCCACCCCCCTCCACCTCATAATCCTCTGTTTCTCCGGCGAGGACTTTCTCTTGTTTCCCTCCCTCTCTCTCTCTCTCTCTCTCTCTCTCTCTCTCTCTCTCTCTCTCTCTCTCTCTGTGTGTGTGTACCCTGTCTGGTTCTTCGGTGGCTGTCGTTGGGTTTAATTGGTGTTGCTTTGCGTCTGCTTTCATCCTCGGCATATTTTCCCCGTCCTCTCGTCCCCCCCCCCCCCCCCCCCCCCCTCTCCATTCCCCCGTCCTTCCCCACCAATCCTATCTCCTCTTAATCCTTGGCAGAAAAAGACAGACATCAGACAGATTTCTTCCTGTTTTTTTTTTTTTGTGAGTCGCGTTTTCTGTTGTTTTCAGCCCCCTCGGTCCTGCAGGATAATCCCGGCATATGTGGCTGTTTTTGTGCAGCACATGAAGAGAGGCTATATAGTGCTGCTCCTTCAGTTTCCCAGTTGTCCCAGTTTTGGGATGTTTTCCCACTGAAGTCGGTGTTCTTAAGAAAAGCTAGTCGAGCCGGGCTCAGACTACACGAGGTTTGGACCCGTCTCCCCCACTCATGGTCTGTTACCTTGGTCGTTGCCTTGCCTTCCACCCGCGTTTACTTGACGTGAGGGGGTTACGGATCCAAACTTGAACCAGGACTAAACATCTGCCTTTTGGACATCTCGATAAGCTAAGCCTGTGTGATCCCCGTCACAGCAGCAGTGCGGGGAGGCCTTTCATTCTTTTAAGAATTTGTGCTAGGGTAGGCTAAAGGTAGTACCGCAGAGTTATCTCTGCATTGTTACCAGTCTCTATTGGTCCCCCGCTTGTGTTGGGATGAGACGGACTGACACACTGTTGCTGTGTAGGTCAGGGACATCGAAACAGGACATATTTTGCCTAATTGTAGTGCTACAGTGACGGTGAACCTGATGCTGGGTGGCAGCATGGGGACACCCCCCCCCCCCCCGGGGTCACTGCTGAGGATGTCAACAGTACTGAGCGAAAGGGAGGGAGACCGGGGAAGGGAGGTAAGGTTATACGCGTGTGCCAAAAGAGGTCAGGAGGGAAGCTAAGTTCGGCCCCGGCTACGTCAGCTCAGGAGACCTCTGTTTTCGACCGGGCTGCTTCTGACGTGACGGAGGGAAGGAAAGGGTAGTTGTACTCCTAATTTGTCTCTACGTTCTAACCCTTGTCCACTTTCCGTCCTCTCTTCCTCTCCCTTACGGCCACAGACGGCTCACCGCGGTTAGGGAGTCTCTGGTGGGCTCGTCGGGTCTGTTTGTCGGACAGCTCGCTTCCCCCTACCAGTGGGCAGCACAGTGGGAGGCGGGCTGTTCATTAGTCTTCTGTTATGAGCGTAATGGTTCATTCATTCACTCAGATTCATTTCCGGGCCCGGTGTTAACACTCTCGTGGACAGTGCACATCGATCAACATCAGGGCTTCTACTTGGGGACACAAATTGTTTATTCATCCATCAGGATTTCCACGGTTTGCGTTGCTTCTTTTATGTGATAAAGACTTTAACATCATAACATTTGACCCTGTAAATATTTGGGATGGATGAACCACATTTGTCCATCAAAACTCTTAGCTGGGCTAACATAAATAGGGAAGGGACAGTTATTTTGGCATCAAGATGATTCATTGAATATGCACATTGTGGAAAGTGGCATCATTGATTTGAGATCACAGCCCTGTTTTAGGGATTAGTGTCCATTGCACTTAGTGAAGGGTAAACACACACATTGTCTGTCCCACTGGTCCGGCTCATGCCTCTTAGTTTCCAGGAGCTGTCACCAACGGTGAGCCAAAGGAAAGCCAGCCGCAAGAGTAGCACGGAGCTCCCGTGGCCAGAAGCACCGAGAAACACTTTCAGATTCGTTTTTTTTTTTGTTGAATGATTGTGAATTGCAAAAGTTTTTTTTTTTTTTTATTTGGCTCTGCGGAGGGAATTAAAGTACAATGTGCAAAAAGAACAGAATATACATGTGGAATATTTCATGTAGGACAGGACAGTAATGGTAAAAAACAGGAAGCTATGGACAGTCAGCATCTTTAGCTGAGCACTAGCCGTTTATGTTTCATTCATAACTCCCTCTCTTTCCTTTTCTGGCAGCTGAGAGAAACTAGCGACAGAAGAAAGAGAACCATTTGATGGAAGAAAAGCGAAAGAAAAAACAAGAAGAAAAGACCAAGACGGACGTCGCTCAGAAAAAGGTAACGATGCACTTCTCCACACAGCACACCGGTTAAATAATCGTTCTTTTGAGGCCACCAGCTTAAATATGCAAATGTCTTTCTAATCAATTTATTAAAATCAATATCACCAGCGACTGACTTAAGCAGCAGAAACAAGATGGGATCATTTGGCTCTGCAATGTTAGCCGGACGAAGTCTGGAATGAGTCCCGACACTCTTGGTTTTAGTTGGTTTAGAACAAAGATCCTGATTCCACTCCCCTCTCTCTTCTCTCCCTGCAGGCCGCTGATCAGAAACCCAAAGGTGAGTGTCACAATAACGCCGCCGCCCCCCACCAACACACCCTCGACCATACTACATTCCATCAGCCGATCTGCATTAATCAGCTCTGATTAACAGCACGCTGACCCGTAAAGGCACACGTACACACATTATTTATGCATTACACACACATTTAGTACTCCTGTACACAGATGGTCACACATGACTTGCACATGCATGCACAATTGTGCCATTTGGCTCTCTGTTTCTCACACACACACACACACACACACACAGGAGAGCAAATACAGCGGAGACTAACGCAGAGCGGTACAGAGAGACGCCCAGTACGCCCGCAGCGCCAGGCATTGAAGCGTGAGTGTGGTTGGGGGGGAGGGAGGGGGGGGGGGGGCAGCAGAGGAATACCAGAATACAAGAAGGACATGGCGTTCGGCTCAGATGCAGAGGCATTAAACCAGAAAGAAGGGTGTCCTCGCATGCCCCCGAAGTGTTAAGACGCTGAAATAGATCATGAGAGAACGCGGCCGGGAAACGTAGTTTTTGAAATTCAGCGGTTTGCAGAACAGCTGGAGTTGCTTCTGCTGTCCTCATTTGCCTCTATTTATGGAAACGGTTGCACAGAGGACCTTTCTTTTAAAAAGTGCGTCTGTGTGCGCGCGAGGGAGTGAGCCTGTACCCGTCACCACATGCAGCTTCCTGCTCTGTTGTCATCTTCCTGCTGGTGCGATTCCTACGTTTACATTCGGATATATATCGGTTAATTCATGCAAAATGCTGGGGATGAAAAAGCACACCGAACAGGAGCAAGGTGGCTACCTCTAGCTCCGCCTTGTGTGTCTGCCAGCACTCGTTCCTCTCCCCCCCCCCTCCCCTCCGGAGTGAGAGCAACAGCTTGGCCATCTGGGTGTAGCTGTTGGGCCTTTTTAACAGAGGTCACCGCGGCTCGCCTCGGAACCATGACCCGTCGGTTTAATTGCCCTCCCTGTGTGGCACGGGCCCCACTGTGAGTGTGGCCCCTCGTCCCCCACTCGCTTTGAGTGGAGGCTTCTGATTTGAATACGCATTTTGATGCCACTCTTCTTGTGCTCGAGTGGTTTAAGATGGAAATAAATTCTGTCTGGGCGTGATCATGATTCAGTCCGAAATAAGTGTGCTATAATCCGAATGTACAATACTAGATTAGTTATGTGGGGTGTCCGTGTCACAAAAAATGTGTTTTTCTTTTAATTTCATTTTGTTCTTGGTTGCACAGAGCAGTGTGTCTCTTTCGCCGGGAACACCCTGCTTCTTTGCTTACATACATTACATTACATTACATGTCATTTAGCTGACGCTTTTATCCAAAGCGACTTACAACAAGTGCACATAGAGACACAAACTCGGAAGAACAAGTCACAAGAAAGTAAATTTTTTATCAAATAAGCAGTTTCAAAACATGTTATAGAAAAGTGCAATTATAAGTACAATTTAAGTGCTACCATTTGTTGGTGCTACGGTTTGCTAGTGTTTCAGTCAAGGTAGAGTCTAAAGAGGTGCGTCTTGAGTTTTCGACGGAAGATGTAGAGGCTCTCTGCGGTCCTGATGTCATCCGAGAGCTCATTCCACCATCTGGGAGCCAGGACAGCAAAGAGTCGCGATCTCGCCGAGTGCTTTTCTCTCAGTGAGGGAGGAACAAGCCGCTTGGCAGATGCAGATCGGAGTGTGCGCGTTGGGATGTAGGGTTTCACCATGTCCTGGATGTAGACTGGTCCCGATCCATTCACAGCATGGTACGTCAGTACCAATGTTTTGAACGGGATGCGGGCAGCTACTGGTAACCAGTGAAGAGAACAGAGAAGTGGTGTGGTGTGGGAGTTTCGGATGGTTGACCTGGAAGCGGCCTTTTACACCCACGGCCTTATCCGCTGTACTCTGTGCAGTGGGGGGGGGGGGGGTTGGAAAGAGTTGTTCCTCCTGACCTTTGAGAAATGGGTGTTTTGTGGTTGTCTGTGGAAACCCACCTGGCCCAAATGAAAATGACCCACTTTGAGCGTGGGCACCTTTTTAGTGTGTTTTTGTGTGTTGGCCCGCATCCGTCTGGCGCTAAAACAAATGTAGCAACAGTGCTGCATTTCAAAGTGTCACTGGCCATAGCTGCAAAGGATATGTCGAGAGGGGAAATATCAGGGAGGGGGGGGGGGAGGAGAAGGAGGAGAGAGAGAGTGTCTCCGGGCGGTCCCGAGGCCATATAAAATGGGAGAAATTAAGGGAGGGCGGAAAGAAAGTAATGAAGCGGTGAGCGCTTCAGACGTGCGCCAAAAATGACCGTTGGGAGTTAGTGACGGTGCTGATGTAGACTAGGGCTAACGGCGTGGGCATTTGTTTCATGGTATGTTTAATGAGAGACACAGCCAGGAAGGGACACAGCTGGGTTTTCATCCGTGACACTAAATAATAGAGGTGTGTGTGTGTGCGCGTGTGCGCAGGCTGGCTGGTGATCAAATATGCGGTAGTGATTTGTGTCCCTCCATCCATATCGGTGAATTTTGCCTTCCTCATACACTCCGATATTCATAGACGCATGCACATTGCAAAACAGCCCCCCCCCCCCCCCCCCGTCCCACAAATCCTTTCTGTGCTTTCCTCTCTGCGGGCCTTCCCTGGTTCCTGGCATTTCGTTCATATGCATGAAAATGAGATAAAGCTTTGCAGCGGAATGAACTCCTCTGCCCCCATTACTCATGCAGCTTCTCTGTATGCAGGGATCCAGGAGGCAGGGTCCTGCTCCCCCCCCCCCCCCCCCCCCACACACACACACACACACACACACACACACACACACACACACACAGACACACAGACACAGGCTGGACCTCTAATGCAGGGCCCTCCCTCCTGGTCCCTATTATCTCAGAGGGATGCTGATTATTCAGCCCCAGCACACACGCAGCTTCATCACAATCTCTGCGCCCCCCCCCCCCCCCCTTCCCCCACCACCACACTGCAATCATAATCACTCGAATGACTGCCACACAAACCTGACAAAAACATGCGCATGCCAAGACACACACACACGCACATTTCCACACACAGAGTGCGTGAGGAGTATCCGCTGAGCAATATTAAAAGTGAATTTAGAGCCTTTTAATCTACTACGTGAGCGAAGGAAATGCTAACATTCCGGAATTGCAAAGCGGCAAAGGCAGTCGTGTGTGTGTGTGTGTGTGTGTGTGTGTGTGTGTGTGTGTGTGTGTGTGTGTGTGTGTGTGTGTGTGTGTGTGTGTGTGTGTGTGTGTGTGTGTGTGTGTGTGTGTGTGTGTGTGTGTGTGTGTGTGTGTGTGTGTGTGTGTGTGTGTGCGTGCACACATGAGACCGGCTCTTCTGACCACTCAAAGTGCTTGCGCCCTTCATGTTACCATTCACAGCCATTCACACACCGATGACTGGCCCACGACTGTCCTCCGCCATGATGTGCCACCACATGACAGGAGAAACCCATTGATGCGGTGTCATGTTGGCGATAACGGTATTATGTTTGTAGAAGCGGCGAGGGGCGCCCACAAAAGACCCGAGTGCGTCGGGTAATTCCGCATCGGATTAATTTGCAATTTCACATGCTATTAATTGCGTCAACACTTTTGAAAAGGGTATTTCATGAATCACAATCTAATAAGAGGCTAATTTGCTTTAGCATTCGGGCCGCTTTTCTTTTCCCCGTTAACCTCAATTTATAGACACTCCATGAATTAATAGTGAATAGCTTGTGAATTACATCCTGTGGATTTATGATGAGAGAGAGAGAGAGAGAGAGAGAGAGAGAGAGACCCTTACGTGTTGTATGATCACACACAAGCGAGCCCATTCGCTGCCTCTGGCCCCCAACACTCGGCCGTTTCAAGTCAGAGCTCGGGCTAGATTAATAGGATGTAGCACCACGTGCTTTTAGGCAAAGGTGTGTGTGTGTGTGTGGTTCAAAGAATGGGGGCACGCCTGCACGAGATGCCCCTCGCACTCTGCCCTCTCTCTCTGACCATTGCTGAACCAAAGCCGAATAATGCCCGTAAAATCAACACAAACATGAGAGGTCCCAGTCGGACCGCGATGACGGCGCTCCCATTTGACCAGCGTGTCCCCTTGTGCTCTTTGTCCCAGAGCCGGAGAGGCACAGCTGAGATGAACGGTCCAGAAAAGACCTTAGCGTTGAGAAAAGGGGGCACTAATTAGTCAGAGAGAGAGAGAGGGAGAGAGAGAGAGAGAGAGAGAGGGTGAAAGTGGCGCGATATGGGAAGAGGTCACATGAGTCACAGGCGGGGGGTCGCGAGGCAAAACGGAGGTGCGTAAGGCAACTGTCAGTCCCCATAGCAACGGGCCCTGTTATACGAAGGGTGAGGGGTGGGAAATGTTTGCCTTCTCTTATTCTGCGTGAGACTGAGGGCGCTTCTGTTCTGTTCTCCGCTAATACCGACAGATGGGACCTCATAGAGACGCCCCCACTTGACCCTCCCTCATGCGCACACGCATTTCACCTCCCGTGACCAAAGATATATTAATAGAAACGAGTCAAAAGTGCCCCTGGTAAAAATGAGACTATTGTCCCCCAGTGTTATGGACGGCAGACCAGAGGTATTCTTTAGACCGAGACTTCGCGGAGGGAAATGAGATCATGTAGCTGTCATCGCTCTGTGCCTCCACGTTGTTGTGATGCAACGTTATTGGACCGAGACCCAATGGCCGTCGTCTCGGTGCTTTCGGCACAGAGACGCTTTTTTTTTTAACCCATCGGCTAAAAGAAAACACATTGGTCCTCAAGGTGCTGCTACTACTACTCTGAGCCTTTGTTGGATCAAGAAATGCACCATTGTGTGGAGTAGATAGGCCTGCGTGGGTGTTGGGTCCCCCCCCCCCCCCCCTCCCCCCCGCTCGCCCTTCTATAAACGTGTCTGCATAATAAAGTGACTGCAGACAATAGACAGAGGGGATGTGGGAACCTGCTCCGCCCGGCACTGGGCTCCCACTGGCTCTTGTTCCATAACACACACCCCACTGTCTTGTCGTGCTTCTATATCTGGTGGCTTTATGCATTTCCCCCTGCTTTACTGCCCCCACCCCCCACCAACACCCGCCCCCGATGCTTACTCGCTCTCCATCCTCCCACGGACCCGCTTTCCATTTGGTCTCTGTCTCCCTCATTGTGTGTAATTAACCATTTAAGTGTGAAGAAGGGCTATAATTAAAAGTTTGGTGCAAGGTTGCAGAGAGCAGAGGGGGTTTCACCGATTTTACAGTGCACTCGATCCAACATGTTCATTTAATTGGCTCTTCTTTTCAACTGCAATTAGCGGATCCAGGGACACCAACACATTGAAGTCTATATTTGGCTTTCACAACACCGCTGCTCGAGTAGGTCTGTACTAACCTCGGCATGTGGAGTTGGTAAAAGGATTGTTTTCAGTCTCTGCATCACGTATTGGTTTTCTTAGTTAATTAGGTTTTATCTAAACTGTTAACAATGTCTAATGTAATCTTTTCATCACTTTTGGTTGTTTGTGACCCCCTTGTAGAAGAAAAAAAAAATACGCGGAAATAAGTTTATCATAAGCCGTCAATTAATAGTGCTGGAAGTATAATCTACCCACAAGAAGGGCTTTAATAAGAGAAACCCGGTTAGTCTTCCAGTTGAAATGCACTGAGCTTGAAACTTCAGCAGACGCTTCGCTTTCCTCATTTAATCTTTAACAGACGCAATTTTCATCTAAGGGGTTTTCCTGGCGTTGCTCTAATTTGTTCCTTTGGTCGTCTTTTTCTGCAATTGCCCTTCCCCCCTCTGCCCCCCCCACCCCCCACCCCCTCTCACACCTCCTCCAAAAGCACTTACCCATCCGTCGTGGATTAAGGAAAGATCTTTCCTCCTCAAAGCGATAAAGGCCGTCTCAGTAAATGTGTTTATGTTTGTTCAGGGCAGTGGGAGCAGTGTGTTAGTGTGTGTGTGTGTTAGTGTGCATACATACACTGCTTCCTTCTCAAGAGAACATTAATTCCCACTGATCCACTTGATAAATACGGGGGATGGCCACACATTTCCCAATATTACAACAGCAGCTCATATACAACGCACAATTTATTTGTTCTTTTTTTTTTGCTCACACAGAATATTCTCTTTAAACAGGTCCGTGACAAAGCTGTTTTAAATGCGTCACGACTATGTTGCAGTTGGATATTATTGCTGGTGCAGGGGTAATTTTAGATGTGGTCACCTGCAACAGGAGGGAGTTGCAGCCGACTACACCCTTGTTACTACAACAACAACAACACAGAGTGGAGGGTGCGGGTGAGCTCAGAGAATCGTATGTGTGTGTGTCTGGGTTCATCCTCCTCTAACTGGAAGATCCTTTTGTGTTTTCTGTGCCAAATGCTCCTCTTTGATTCAGGCCACCAGCTAAATGATTTATACTTTTAGGTTTATTTTCTGCTCATGTACCAAGACCCCCACTGTTGGTTTAGTTGGACTTCTGCAGATGTCCGGACGTTTGAGCAGCAAGCGGCACCCAATAGTGTGAACTGCATCCACCTGGTTCCTGGTCCATCTGGAAGTACTTCCTTAAGCCCGAGAACCAAGTGGGGGGCAGGGTGTACCGTCCTGCTGTCTGATTGGCTGAGGCTGCGTCAGGCGGGCCGAGGTGGATTTAATCAGAGATGTGCGTCACCAGCTGCAGTTCTGAGCCAACAGCCAGCCCAAATGCTGCCGGAGGGATGGTGGGTGGGGGGGTGGAGGGGGTCTCTCTCACACTCTCTCTCATATATGTTTTATAAGTGGAAGCGGCCACGCGGAAGCAAGCGTCAATACATCAATAGAAGAAAAACAAGGTCTTGCTTTCATTTGTCGTTCTCTCGACGCCAAGGGCTTTTATTTTTGGGGTGTAGATTCTGTGTTGAGCGGCATATTGAAGTTCGCTACATACACCCCGCCGTCTCTGTGCGTCAGCGCTTCGGCAGCCGCCTGGATTAGTGTTGCGCTCACTCAGAGGCCCTCTGTTTTTTTCATCTCTGAGACGAGCTGTTGGCAGCCACACCGAATACCTTCTGCACTCCAGTGGGGCAGCTCTGGCGTGCGTGCGTGCGTGCGTGTGTGTGTGCGCGTGCGTGCGTGCGCCACGTTGTAGTTAATCACCAGCACTTCAGTGTAGCAACACTGTAGGAATAATTCTCCCACTGGACTTATTCATACTTTAATCAACAAACTATTTCCATGCCAATCGATTTACCACGATCGATTTTTCATGCTTTGAAGAAAACGGCACCTACACACAAACAACCCGAGCCGTGCCGGTCTCCGTCTCTCTCCATTTGTCTGTCTCTCTCTCGCCCTGCCTCCCCTGGGTGAGGGCTGTCTCAGCTGTTGCGTTCGAGCAGCCATATCAGGCAGTGTAGGGAAACAACGCGGTCAACCCATTTACCGTGGGAGCAGGAAGCTGCAATCGGCGGCAGCTCTTAGGCCTCCAGCCTTCGGGCAGCCGTCTCAGAGCTGCAGGGAGAGTAGTGCCCTGCTGGACGTAGGACCCGCTCCTCACAGGTGCATGCAGACCCACGCCGTCCTCAGTGGGAGTCGCCCTGGTGTCGTACAGTGTTTTGCTGGCAGAGGGAAAACACCTCTCGGGCTAAAGATCAATTAGACTGGCAGTCACAGGGATAGAGTCAGGTTCAAGCCAAACCAGCAGGGAAGTGTGTGTGTGTGTGTGTGTGTGTGTGTGTGTGTACTTAATGAAGGGGACAATAAGTGTCTCCAAGTGTTGGTGTGTGCGCCGGTGTTCAGCAAGCAGAAAAAAAAAAAACCTTGACCTTTTCTTAGAGTGCGTCTGGGCCGGTAACATATGTTCGACAAAAGGCTGCACGGGGCAGGTAATTCAAAGGCATAGTGTACACCAACGTGCACTGCATGCTAAAATATTTAATTATTACTGTACACAAAACACAAGAATACACAACCAATTAGCGGGGTCACCTACTGCTGTAATATGGGCAATAATATACGACAGAGGTGGGAACAAGTCACTGTTATGCAAGTCACAAGCAAGTCTCAAGTCATTGCCCTCGAGTCCCGAGTCAAGTCGAGTCAAAGACGAAGCAAGTCCCAAGTCGAGTCACAAGTCAAAGCCGACAAGTCTCAAGTCGAGTCACAAGTCGTACCATTTTAGTTTCGAGTCATTTCGAGTGTCCTTTTATTATAGTGGGGACGGGGAACCCTGGGTGATGGTGCGCTGCCTCACAGACCTAGACTACGAAGGGAAGGGTAATGGTGGATCGACTGTGACTGTGTTATAGTACTGTAACGCTCACCCCAATGCTGCAGCGTAAATAAGGAGGCGATGACTGGCTTGCAACTCCGCTGCATTTATTTATATAAAACAACTCAACTTCGGTCACTGTTGGCCGTCACCACGCCGAACGAACACTTCCGCATACACGGCCCCCCAAAACTCGGGTTGTCTCGCGTAACTACAGCTGGTAACAAAGCATAACGTGAACACATGCAACATCTGCATAACTGATTAACTAATAACTTTAACTCAGCTCATTACACTACTTTAAAACGCACGTTGACATAATGTTGGCGAGGATTTCCATCGGAGTCTGAATCCGGGTTCAAAAATCCCGATTTTTGTAACCATGAACGAGCTGTCTCGTTGATACGGTCAAATGGACTGCAGTGATTGGATGTCGTGCAGGCAGCGCGCGCTCTCTGCATACAGGTGGCGCACATTTATTTTGACAGATGCAGATAAACAGAGCGGCGCGGTGGTGTGAAAATGTTTTCCCCCAGTTTTCATGGGAAGTAGCAAGTCTTCTCGAGTCAAAAGGCTCGAGTCCAAGTCAAGTCACGAGTCATCGGTGTTCAAGTCCAAGTCGAGTTGCAAGTCTTTGTACGTTTTGTCGAGTCAAGTCTCAAGTCATCAAATTCATGACTCGAGTCTGACTCGAGTCCAAGTCACATGACTCGAGTCCACACTTCTGCTATACGATATTATGATGGTTATTGTGACTTGAGACGAGATGTTGTCAGTGTTTTAATGGCTGAATTCACTAAAGGGATTTCCTAAACTGGCCACAATGTTGAAGCTGTATTTGCTTTATTTCACTTAGTCATTACTTCACATTGCTGATGATTATTTATCAAAAATCTAATTCACCATGAGTGAACACTTCAATATCCTTTTTTATTAAATAATAATATTACATAAAAACAGGATTACCATGGAATTGATACTCAGGAAAGCCACACTTTCTGTTATACTACTCCATTTGTTTGTCAGTACTACTTTTTGAGTCTATTATGGTCTAATAATTTAACCAGCAGTTAACCCCTTGCTGCCTGCATGTCTCTCTCTCTCTCTCTCTCTGTGTGTGCTGTATCCATCCAGTGCCGGAGCCTGCTCCCACTAAGCCCAGCCCCGGCCCGCCCCACCAACTCCACCCGGCCAGCCCTACGCTGACCCTCTCCTCCTCCTCCTCCTCCTCTTCTTCTGGCAATGGCAAGCGCGCCTCCTGCAGTGGCCAACTCCCAACCCAGACTCCTCCTCTGCAGCAGTGCCAGTTGTCGTCTGCCAGTGCTCGCTACCCGCCCAGAGAGGTGCCCCCGCGCTTCCGCCAGCAGGAGCACAAGCAGCTACTAAAGAGAGGCCAGCCGCTGCCCGCGGGAGCCCTCGGCGCTCTCACCCTCTCCTGTTTGTCTTCTTCCTCCTCCTCCTCTTCTTCGACGAGTGCCAGCAGCACGTCCCCAAACTCTGCCGCGTCCGCTGCGGGCAACCTCCACCCAGGTTTGTGTTAACACGGTGAAACGCATTTAAAAAGAAAGCACACTTCGCCCCGGATTGGACTCCCCGGGTTTGTTTTTGTTTGTTTGGGTGGTGGCCGTGTGCAAATGGTTTCACCTTCCAAACTTCAGTTGGGTTTTTGCTATCGTTTCAGTCAACTGTGTCTTGGCTGCGTGTTTATCGATGCGTCACCCGATGCGCTTATTAAGTCTGGCACTCTGCTTCCACCTCTGCTGCACCCTCTTTACTTTTCCATAATTGTTTGAGGCAAATTCCCGCAGTAACATGCAGGAAATACTTGTACGCCACATTAACCTTTTATTTCAAGTTTTGTTTTGACTTTGGCTGGGCACAGATACGGCGGTGTGCTGCGCCACGTGGACAGATTTACTGCCCTGGAAGCATAATAAATTACGGTGATTGTAATTGCAGCGTAACGCCGCACCTTCACTTCCCGACAGTGTTAAATGATGTTGAGATACGACCCTTAAATGATGCGGCCAGGCTGATTTAAATCCAAATTAAAATGGAAGACTCAAGTCTGAGCTGCTTTCAACTGGCCGCTTTGCTCTTCTTTCCACCCCTCTGGGCTTCTGAACGAAATCTGACGGATGAATGTTCGTTTCCCACTGTGCTATTAGTGTCTAGGTTTGGATCCAAGGGCTTCTAACTTTGGCTATGCTAACGCCACATTCTTTCCAGGCTTTGGAAAAATCTTGTTGTTGTGGGTGTTTTAGCTTATATCATAAGAACAAGGTTATAGTTCCACACACACACATACTCTCTCTCTCAGAGCTCCGTAGCCAGCGGTAATATTTTAATGAAGTCACTGGTGGCCCCTAAGATCACTAAAGACTGAACCTGCCTCAAGGTGCCCATTGTGTGGCTGCTTGTGTGTGTTTCTATGCAAGTGATGTGTTGACAAAGGATGGCCATGGATGGCCGCCACTACATCTTTTTCTTTCTCCCTTTATGGACCATGCAGTGTTTCTTTTGGCATGCACACTAAAGGTGTTTTTTTGTTGTTGTTTTTTTTTAATCATTCTTTTTTTCCGCGTGCAGTCGTCCAAAGGGTTTTTCCTTTTTTTGAAGAGCAATCGCAGTTGCATCTGCTTAATGATGTGCACAGGCACGAAGGTGTGCCACGTGTCCTTCGTCTAGCACAGGACACGGTGACTTTGAAGAACATCTCTGTTTTCATGTCCGGGTTAGCAGGAGTCTGCTTGACTTCTCTCAGTCTCTTCTTTTTTTTTTTTTGTAATCATTGCCATTATCACCGGTCGCTCCGTGAACAAATGTGCAGCAACTCTGGTTCAAGTTGTTAAACGATGCGTTCTGCATCACAGAGGCAACTGGTCATTCTAAGCTCTGTCTCAGACCGCCAATCACAGCGTCAGACTGACTATACAAAGTGGCTCGCTTCACTAAGACTTTCTTTTAGCAAACATTGATAAACCTTTTCCTGATTTCTTTTTATTATTAGTTAGAAACTTGAAATATCTTCTCTGATCTCTGCAGTTTGGTGCAGGGATGCTGCGGGCTACACTGTCCTTTTAGATTAAAAAGGAACACATTTCTCTCATTTGGGCCTCATGTCCAGCTCTCCTGGCTGAGAGAATGGACCTATGATATCCTTATTATTGTCCTATTCCAGCAGTTGCCTCTTACTGTTCGACCTTCCCCTGGGCCCCTGGGAAAGCAGGGGCCCAGGGGAAGGTCGAACAGTACAACACAGCCCACAGCCCGTGGCGTAGTGCCCATTGGCTGGGTTTCCACCCCCCGTTTCCCTCTGGTCATTTTGTCTTGAGGGCTTCCCCTCACAGCCGGCTCTATCCCGTCTGCCTCTCTAATAGCCTCAAGCCCCGTGGATGCAAACATTTCGGCATGCATAATTTAGAGAGAGGACGATGTAGTTTAACTTACTACTCTGCACTATATTTACATAAAACAGGCAGTGTTTTTTGTAGAATGGGAAGGAACCAAAATGCAAATTTATACATTAAATAATTTCAACAATTAGGTAAGATAATAATGAATAGCTAAACATCCAAATGTATTTTTTGGATCCGGCCTGCGAGTACCAATGGAGTTTTCAGTGCGTCACAGTTAACTGGGAGGTCTGTTCTGGGGACATTTTTCTGACCTCTCTGGTGAGGTTACGATGGCCCAGAGGAATGTGATGATGTTCCCTCACACACGTTCCCTCGCCCATGCAAACACAAACGCATGTATGTGCATGTAGTGGCGGTGCAGCAGAAAGAACACACTAGTCTGACCTAGTTGTGTCCTCTCTGATCTGTGTCTGCCTTGCAGGCCAGCTGGCTGGGTTTGAAGGGTATGCAAGAGCATGCAAGCTAGCACTCACACACACACACACGTTTAGTTCATAAGCCGCTGCAGTAATATTGAGTAGATATCCTTAGGTGTTTAAATACGCCTCCTTTGACCCATTTTCTGTTTACTTTCCTCACATGTGGATCAGTAGTGATTTCTTTCCTTTCTTTCTTTTTCTTGCCGTATTGAATTTCAGTGTCCGTCATTTTTATATCATCCCCACTGCCCCCGTCCACAAAGCCTGTATGGTAACCCCCCCCCCCCCCCCACCACCCCCAACTTCTAATTCAAGGGGCATTCCCACCCCTCCCACGTAACCTCCGCTCTCTTCAAACCTCATGTCATTGTCCCAAACAGCAGACAGATTTATACCCCCCCCCCCCCCCCCCCCCTTTCGCCGTAACACCCACCAGCCCAGTCTCTCCAGCTGACTGGGGACCCTTAAGTAGTCCGGAGCAGCCAGCAGCCATCCAGACAGGCTCCCCGGTAGCAGGTGCTGGAGTGGGGGTGAGGGAGGGGAAAGCGTCTCAAGACTGTGGGAACTGCGGCCTCACAGCTGTTTGTCCCCCCCCCAGAAAGAGAGCATGCGGCCAGAAGGCTCTCTGCTGGGTGCCGCTGGAACACTCGGCCCTTTCATTTGGGCCCTTTTGATCTGCAGCTAGCGCAGTTTGGTTCATCTGAACACATCTTGTTTAACGGGGATGTGACGCATAAAAAAAAAAAAAGCCCCAGCATGGGTCTGTTAAACATGTAATGTTCTAGTACCTTCTCACGGGCGCGGAGGTCTGCCTCTTCAAGCATGGTGCCATTAGGATGTAAAAAAAAGAACTCCCACTTAGGTCGTGTATGTTTTTAAAATCATAATCACAAGAGCACTTGGCGCTAATGAAGCCGAGGAGGTATAGATTTGCCCCATGTGTGTGAGAGAGAGAGAGAGAGAGAGAGACACACACACACACACACATAGTGAGAGAACCCTCTAGTGGGTTAATTAATCCAGGCTCTGTCAGGGAAACCGGAGAAGTCACCATGGTTCTCGCTCTCTCCTGCTTTCTCTCTTCTCTTGGCAGAGGTAAACAGACGTGAATAATGAGCTTTTTAAACCCTCCGGTGACCATTTCCTCACTCGTCTTTCTTTCCCTGCTTCCGGGAAAAACAAGTACGCCGTCTTTGATTCGGGTATGGTGGTGGTGGCGGGAGGGCGGGGGGGCGGGGGGGGGGAGGGGGTGCGTAAAGCGCCCCTCAAAAGGGAAGAAGGAGAGGGTCTATTCGGGGACAAAAGGCTCCTAAACGTCCCCTCCCGCTCTCGTCTCGGTCTGAGGAAGCCGAGTCTCGGGGCTCACTGTCAAACGTGGGGATTCCGAGTTGTGTTTGTATGTTTTCTCCTCTCGTCGTCTGCCGTTTCCTCCTCGTCCCTCGACCGCTGCAAGTGCACCCCCCCCCCCCCCCCCTCGAGTTCCCCTGCATCTCTCCCCACCTCCCCCTCCTCTCTTCATGTGCCCCTGCCGCTCTTTTCACTGAAAGGGGAGGGGAGACATTTAATTCTTGGCTAGCGGCCCGCTCCTTTGATTATCAGAAGCTCGTCTCGGTTGCGTTGTTCGTGCTGGAGCTCCAGGAGGACGAGCAGCTTGAGGAGCCACGGAGCGCCCCGTAGTCTTTTCTTATTTCTGGCCCTTTTGTCATTCACAAAGCGTAACGACACGGCCCTCCTAATTGCAGCCGCAGTGAAAGCGCCAACACGTTACTCACGCACGGTTGCAAGTGGCCGACGGAAATAATTGTCCCCTTTTTTTTTTCCTGTCGTCCCCGAACGCCCCCGGACAAATCAAGGCTCTGCCACGAATCGGCAGCCCCTTTTGGAATATCTGGGGAGGGAGTCGAAAAGGGGTTCATATTTAGAATCGCATTAGCATCTTTAAAGTTTAATCCAATCTAAAAGGACAGCGATAAATAGTCCTTTTGGTGGAGCTAATAATGATACGTTTGTGTTATTTGCTCTGTGCTCGCATGTCTGCACACCCTGCACGGGCTCTTGAAAGCAGACACATTGTAGCAGTGCAGGGTGCAGTTTGCTCTCACACACACAAAGCAGAGATGTGTTCGGCACCTCTCCTCAGGTATTTTTCCACTCTGGCTTTCTCCCTGACAGACCACCTTTTTTTTATCCAAGCTTCCTCTTCCCTGCCTTTTGTTTTATGTTTTACTGCCTGGTATGTGGCTCGTTCACGACAGAAGGGCTAAATCTTCTTTTTGATGAACTTATCATGTTACCTATTTTTTTGTTTTGTTGAGAGACCGGGAAAGAGAGGTGTGTGTGTGTGTGTGTGTGTGTGTGTGTGTGTGTGTGTGTGTGTGTGTGTGTGTGTGTGTGTGTGTGTGTGTGTGTGTGTGTGTGTGTGTGTGTGTGTGTGTGCTTTTTACCGTCGCTGACATATTTCTCTCTCTGCTTTTACCAAACAAAACACATACAAGTCACGGAGAGCTTAAAGTCGTAACTATGAAACACAACACACCGGAAATTGTACATTGTGAAATCCCTTGTGCCATAGAAGATCTCCCAAAATGCTTCATTAATTCACTTTGAGCTTGCTGTGTTTTGGGCACTGGGCAGTTTTGCCTGACTATATTTTTGTCCACTTTTATGGAAAGTTAGCTTGGAATGGTTTGTGTGAAAGAATTACTTAGGCTTTGAAATCAGGCCTTCGCCTCGACCCTCAAGCCTAATTTATTTTCAGCATGCAGAGAAAAGTGTGTGTGTGTGTGTGTGTGTGTGTGTGATCATCAGTCTGACAACAATGTGCGATAAGGCTGTCTGGGGAGAGGAGATAAGTGTGTTCAGGCGAAAATTGCATTCACAGCCACTCTGTGGCTTGTTGCTAAGTATCTTAAAGCGAAATATCTGCCTCTTTCCTCATCTGACTGGATTGTTTGGACCCCTGGGTTTTCATATTGTGATGGAGAAAGTACAGCTATTATGGAATTCACTGCAAACAATATGATGGAAACTAATAGCAGAGTAATGCAAGGTAAAACTGCTTAATTACCAAACAAGGCAAATATTATATAAATGCGGCCTGGGTTGCCTAATTAATGGTTAGTGAGCCGCGCCCACTGCAGCAGCTCAGGAGGGGAGCCAGAAACGTATCATTGTTTAGCACGCTTCTGAAAATGACTGCTTTCGGTTCAGCGTCGAGCGTCATTCATTGCTAGTTGTGTTCTTGAGAAACTTCTCAGGCATGTATTGTCTTAAGGAACTTACCGTCTGATAGGAATACATCCTACCCGTGTTTACTTTGTGTCTGCTTCCTACTACGCGTGCACTACTTCTAGCCGTTCCCGCCGGTGTCCATGAAGCCGGCCTAGTGGACGTTCGCATGCTGGGTCAATAACCTCCCTGCTCTCACCCACTAGCATTAATAAGATCATTGATTGGCTGCCTCCCAGTGATTGATTACCCCTTTACAGCATTGAATCGGCCTATTACTGCCCCCCCCTTCACTTTCATTAGAGGCTTTTGTGCCTGATGAAATTGCTTGTGTGCGACACCATGTTGGTAACAGATACTTGTTGCAAATGGCCCGTGGTGTGGTAGTATGGCATTACATTTGATAATCATGCTTGAATCTTGTAAGTA
This sequence comes from Pungitius pungitius, assembly GCF_949316345.1. Classification (NCBI taxonomy): domain Eukaryota; kingdom Metazoa; phylum Chordata; class Actinopteri; order Perciformes; family Gasterosteidae; genus Pungitius; species Pungitius pungitius. The sequence continues at coordinate 3,168,321 of NC_084908.1, forward strand.
GTAGGAGGTTCAGATGCAGTTCTTAGTCCCCCCACAATGTATCTACAGAAACACACGCTATTATGTATATGCAGGTGTTAGGAAGCTGACCGATAGGCACACAAATACAGTATTCACACCGGCTCGGAGGTTGTGTTCTGCGGTAGCTTAGTCCAGAGCGGTGGAGGAGGAGGAGGAGGAGGAGGAGGAGGAGGAGGAGGAGGAGGAGGAGGAGGAGGAGGAGTAGTAGCCCCGGCAGAGCGTAGGGAGTGATGGATGAGAAGCCGTCCCGGTTTCGTTCCAATAAATGAGCGGCGTTCCACTTGGGCTTCCCTTCACAGCCCCACCCAGTGAAGCCACGATGGAGACGGATGGGCCCCTCGCTGCTGGGTGGGAGAGAGGGAGAAATTAAAGGGGGAGGAAAGAGGAAGGTGACGAGAACGAATGGGAGCAGCAAGAAACTGCATAGGCATAGACCAGAGGGAAGGAGTTAACAGCAGATAGAAAAAGAGGGATAAAGATATATGGATATACCATTACTGAGATGACATGCAACACGCTTGGCTGTTAATTCTGATTATTTGTTGGATTGTGTAACATCTAAGTGTGACCATCTCCTGCCAAGGAGTCTGATTGCTAACATTAACCAACCAAGAAGATAAAATTGGTCCAGTGGAGTATTGGATTATTTTTCTTAGTCTTTCCCCCATCTCATTTTTAACTGGCTTTTTATTTTCTCTACCCTTTTGTTTCTACTCCCATTACTTCAGTGGCTGTCAAACTTTTTCTGTTATGACCCACTTTGGAGGACATTTTTGTGCTTTTTCAGAAAAGAAAAAAAATTGCAGTCACTTTCAAGTAAAACACATTGCTTTTACACTAAATATATTTTCAAAACAACAATGTGCAACATTGAATAAAATGAGAGCATTCTGCGTTGTGTCACTCAACACTGATTTTTGTATCTCTCCTCAGACACATCCCTCCAGAGTGGCTCCTTTGCCCACTATGAGACCTCTCATTGGGGAGACTCTTTGCCAGTGGACAGCCCGTCCGGCGCCAGCAGCTGGGACCGAGTGATTACTGACCGAAGTAACGCAGACGTTTGGCCCACCATCGGCCACAGCACTCCCCCCTGCCACCCCGCAGAACCAGAATGCTCCTTGGGCTCAGCTAGCTCTTACACGGACAAGAGTGCTGTCACTACCACCAGTGGTAATAGTTTCATGAGTATGGCCACAGGTGCCGCAGGGCAGCAGGCCCACTATTCCTCTCTTAAAGCCAACAATAACATGATGACGGGACCTGGGTCAGCCAACACATGCAGTAGCAGAGGCTGGGGCTCGGATGGCAAACAAGATGCTATGAATGGTGGGCGAGTAGGGGGACCCAATAACTGGGGCTCCACCAACTTTAACTTGAACCTCAATCCCAATGCCAACCCATCAGCTTGGCCAGTTCTGGGCCATGAGGGTGGTGGAAGTTGTAGTATTGGCCCTAATGCGGTGTCAAACTCCTCATCCCTCCCACCAGGTATTAATTGCAATGGAAACATGGGAAATGGGAGCCTGGGGGAAAATGACGGGGGAGGTTGGGTTGGCATGATGAGTGCTAATGAAAATGATCAACAGCACCCTTCAACTAACACAAGCATGTCCTTCAAAATGGAACCTTCTAACCTTAACAATGATGGACCAAACCACACTAAGCAGCAGCAACAAGCTCAGGAGCCTATGAGCCCTATCCATGGGATTACTGGCTGGGGAGGCCAGTCCCCCACTGAATCATCCCAGCTCAATGGGGACACAACAGGCAGCTCTGTATGGGGTAGTGGAGAAACCAAGGCAGCTAACTCTCCCAAGGAATCTGGCTGGGACTCTGCTCCCTCTGGAGGCCTTTCTGCCTGGGGCCGGCAAGGCAGTGGTGGTGGGAGCAATGGAAGCGGTGGCTGGGGCGACTGGGGCAAGTCCTCTGGCGGCGGCGATGCACCTAAAGGCTGGGAGTCGGCAGATGCCGGTAGCTCTGGTTCAGGCCAAGAGCAACAGCTGGGCTCATGGGGCCAGCAGCCCAGAACAGCCCCGGCTAGCGACGCAAGTGGCGACAGCAACGAAAGTCAATCTGCCCGCAGAGACAGGTCCTCCAGCACAGATTGTACCCCTGTGCTGCCTCGACAGGACCTGGACCCTCGGGTGCTGAGTAACACGGGTTGGGGTCAGACCCCGATCCGACAGCACACTGTATGGGAGATGGAAGAAGCCAACTCAATTGAAGGAAAGAGCAAATGCAGCTCAGCCCCCACAGGAGGGCCCATCTCCAATGTTGGACCCTCTTCCATCAATGGAGGTACCATCAACACAAAAATTGGCCCCAGCCAGAGACCTGGGTCCGGAGAAAAAAATGACAGCGAAGGATCGTCATGCTCTGGCTGGAGAGCCCCTCCACCTCAGCCTACCCAAAGTGGATCAGGATGGGGGAACCCCCCACAGTCGCTCAGCAAAGCGCCAAATGGCACTACCAGTGGCTGGGGCGAATCTGTGCCGCCCAATGGTCCCAGAAATGGAGGCACACCATCCTGGGGTTCTGAGGAAAAGTCGTCCGGTTGGGACGATGCACCCGCAAAAAGTCAACCCTCCAATTGGGGGGAGGGCCCCAAAAGCTCCCATGGATGGGGCAACAGCAATGGCGGCTCCAACGGCCCGAGCAGTGGGGAGTGGGGAGAGACGGAGGTCAAGAAGAACGGATCGTCCAGCAGCATGTGGGAAGGAGAAGGAGGTAATGCAGGAAGTGGTGGCTGGAAGGAAAGCCCGAGGGGAGGAAATAGAGGAGGAGGCTGGAGTAAGCCCGCCCCTGCTGTGAGTAATAACAGCTGGGGGGAGAACCCACGTGCCAATGGCCCAATGCAGGGGAGCTGGGGCTCTGCCAAGCCTCAGGAAAGCAGCAGCAGCAGCAGCAGCAATGGCAGCGGAGGAGGTGGAAGCATGGGTTCATGGGGCGGTCCTGGAACTGTAAAGCAGAACTCATCAAACTGGGGAAATGGCAGCAAACCGGACCAAGGCATGGATCCCACTGGCTGGGAAGAGCCCTCCCCTCCCTCTATCCGCAGGAAGATGGAGATTGACGATGGGACGTCCACCTGGGGCGATCCCGTCTCCCACAAAAAGACTGTCAACATGTGGGATCGCAACAATCCCAATAATAACCCGGGCAACAGCGGCCCACCTCCCAGTAAGAGTGGTGGAGTGATAATCCCCAACAATAACAACCCCAATCACTCGGTTGGCCCCGGCAACAACAGTCACCATCACACCCACCACATGCACCACCACCCCCCTCATCATGGCCAGCCCCCAGCTCACCTGCAACACCATGGAAACAACAATGGGTCATCCAACAATGGCCCCCCGCATCCAGGTGGCGGCCCCCAGGGCAGAGCTCCGCTCGCCAACCCAGGTAATGTTACAGATGATGTAGTACTTTAAATGAAAGTAATGATTGCTTTTCAAAAAAATGTCTACATGAAAAAAAAAAAATTCAACTGACATGTATTTGTAGAAGAAATGCAAGTCACAGGAATGTTTAAAAATGCTATATTTATGTATCAAGAAGATTTTCCTTTGAAAAAAAAGAAAAGCGTATATTTTACTTAATCGTATTAGAGGTTGGTATTGAGGTATTAAGGAGCCTGAACGATATCTGAATAGTTGTGACACATGCAGTGGTAAAACTACCAATTAATAGCATCAATGGTTATTCCATTTAAAGATTAGTCCATGGAATAATTCTCTCAGTGATTACCGAGCAGATATTGTCGGAGGTATTTCGAGCCTCTTAATGGCTATGCATACATAATTAGGACTGCACGCTCAGGTCCGTTCAAACCTGAAGACAAAGGCTATGCTTATAGAAGTGGCACAGCTCCAACACCCTACATTCTCCTCTCCCTTTGATAGCGAATTAAACCATTGCCCCCTGCTGTTCACTAATTGCAGTGCAGCTACTAAAAAGCATCATGGCCACCGTAAGACACACTTGTGTTGATCAGTTACAGCAAATCACCATCTCTACTAAAGCAGAGATGGTGGAGGAGCTCCCCTCCTCCAACGCATCCACACACACACACACACACACACACACACACACACACACCCCTGGACGAGACTCAGCTTGTGAATGGCTTTCTGTGATTCAGGAGACTGGCTAAATTTTACACACACATATATACTGCATGCAACTATCTCACTGAAAAGCTTACTGTTGGAGAAATTAAGTTTCAAGTTAAAAGTAAAAATTACACCTGCTTGTGAAAAAATATTTTTGTTCAAATTCACCTTTTCTTTTTCCAGGTTGGGGAGAACTTCCCAATGTTCAACCCAAGTCTGAGCCTGCTTGGGGAGAGCCGGCGGCTCCAACAGCATCCGTGGACAACGGCACGTCTGCTTGGGGCAAGTCCACAGGGGGAGCAGGAGGATGGGGCGACGGGGGGCACGAGTCCTCTGGACCCTATGGCAGGCCCAACGGCCCCACAAGTTCTTCAGTCTGCAAGCCAGGTAACACGCACATGTGATTTGCATTGATGGTGATGCATTATAGGAATTAAGCATATACAGGGATGCAGGAATACGGTACCATCTGCTATTGATAATACTCACGCTGCCAGACTAGCAAAGCACACTGTTACACAAATGTGTACAAGACAAGTCTATCTAGGTGATTTGGGTAGTGTCGAGAGGCACCACACCCTGTAAAATGCAGATTGAAGGCCCCACTTCAATCCACGGGAACATAAACAGGAGGCGTGTCTTCAGACCCGGATCCTGTAGTGTTCCTGGGATTAAAGCAACTCCACACCTCAGTAGGTCTTGGTTATTGGTGCTGTTGTTTTGAGATGTTCGAAACGGTCGAAGGAGATGTGAGGGGGGCGGGGAAGAGATGCAGTGCTCAGGTTGAAATCTACCATTTTCTCACCCGCTGAATGAGCTTGTCCATTCTCAATGCCCGGAGGAAACGTCAAGGATACGAAAACCAAAGATAACCAATATGATATTTCATCACTTTCACAGGTCCCAAACCCATGCAAGACGGCTGGGGAAACGGAGGGGAGGAGATGAGCATGAATACAGGCCAATGGGACGCCGAGGACGGGGACATGTGGAACAGCCCCACGTCCCAGGAGAGCAGCTCTTCCTGCAACTCCTGGGGCAATGGACCCAAGAAGGGCCTGAGCAAGGTGAGAAAACACCTTGAACATGCCAACAGATGTTGATGGAAGGAGTCAATGTCTTTTAAATAATTTAAATACTGATTAACTTTACTCTTCGTGTTGTCAGGGCAAGATGGGCAAGCCAGATGAAACTTGGATCATGAACCGTCTCATCAAACAGCTCACTGACATGGGCTTTCCGGTAAGTTACGGTTTTGTGTACCCCTCCCTTCCTTAACTCATCCAAAGCTATGCAACCTTTAGGATCTCCTAATTAATAGTGCAGAAACCCCAGAGAACATAGATAATCAATTCAGGAGGGTAATATACCATCCAAGGATAAACACAGCCATCAGAACGTGTTAAAAAGGGTAAATTCGTTACGTTATACATGTGTTACAGAGAGACCCTGCTGAGGAGGCTCTGAAGAGCAACAACATGAACCTTGACCAGGCCATGAGTAAGTTCCTAAATAAAGGACTCAATTGAAAAACATCCCTATCAATCAAATGGGAGAATATCTTTTTCAAATTTTGTTTGGTGACATTGTATATTTTTCCTCGACTTGAGCCCACTCTGCTCTTTTCTGTTCCCAGGCGCCCTGTTGGAGAAGAAGACGGACCTGGACAAGCGGGGCATGGGCATGTCCGACTACAGCAACGGCATGAACAAGCCCATGGTGTGTCGGCCCTCTGCACTCTCCAAAGACACCTCCGAACGCACTTCCTTTCTTGACAAGGTCAGATATGAACACCAATAAGGCACTTTCAAAATCTCTGTTGGAAGTGACCTTTATTCATTTTCTGTTATCAGTACCCACAAAAACATTCTCCCGCTTGATCATTAATGATTCTCATGTGTTCTTTTTTCCTTATCCCCATTAACCAGGATGGTGTTCTGTCAGATGATGCCCCCCCATCACCGTTTCTGCCTTCCCCCAGCCTGAAGCTCCCCCTGGCCAACAGTAGCCTTCCTGGGCAGGGTCTGGGGCAGGGCAACCCGGGGCTGGCCATGCAAAACTTGAACAACAGACAGGTAACAACGACCGCATGCACGGTTATACTATATATATATATATATACACCAGAAACACACAACTTAACCAATTCAAATAATATACCTGCAGTAAAAACTACCTCTGGACTGCATGAGGATATAACATAGTTTAAATTGTGGAGATTATATGTAACAGTATATGCATTTTCTTCCAAAATGGATAGCAAGTATCCACCAGAAACATTCATTCATAACCTTTGTGTCCCATTATTTTAAGAGCTGTTTTCTTACCAAAGGAACATGCTAACACTTTGTGCTACCAAACCTTATGCAGTGCAAAGGATTTATGTCTATTGCACTGGAAATACCTGACCATTATTTTGAGATTCAATGGCTTCTTCAGGATTTAGGTGTATATGATGCAGGGACAACCACGGATGAATATAAGTTGTTCACACACACCCCCCTACCCACATGCACTCTCAAATCTCAGCTTTTCTATTGCTGTCTTATCTGTCTATGACCTTGCCTGAAGTGCCCATTGAAAATCGGATGGTTTTACTTGATCAAATATCCCCCCCCAGAGGCGGTCATGCCCCAGAAAAACTACAGTACGTCCTTGAAGCCCAAACAAAGGCACTGAATAGAAAGAGATTTTTATCGACACAGAATCCAAAATGTGAATGATAAATTGTTAAATAGAGAAAGAAGTAACAATTTCATGGTCGAACAGCTGCTCTGTTGTGTGTAGTGTGAAGTTAGACCTTGGATGAAATGCTTTAAAACATGTTTTTAGATGCTATGTGGCTCGAGGATATGATAAACCGTGCATTAGACTTTGGAGTGGAAGAAAATCATCCAATTCAAGTGCACTTATTCATGTATTAAATGAGCGTATTAAATTCATAAAGGCTTGACTGCTAGATAGTCTACTCTTATCCTTCCTCTTGACGTATTCTGTTTGGCTGGAGTGGCCAAACATGCACACATTTTTGCCCAACTCGATGGCGCAGCACTCCAGTTAAGAAACGGCCACTGTGGTTTGAATAAACAGGACGCTTTTGGAGACGTTACCTTTGCACCTTTATGACTCCTGCTTATAGATACCCAGTGGAATGTTTGGCAGTAGTGGAGCAGCACAAACCCGGGCGATGCTGCAGCAGCAGCAGCAGCAGCAGCAGCAGCCTCAGCCACCAGTGCCACCTCTCAGCTCCTCCCAGCCTAGTCTACGTGCTCAAGTGCCTCAGTTTCTCTCCCCTCAGGTAGATGCACACACATAACCGCGTATGTACAAGACTGATCTCCAATCTGCACAGCGCGCCCGTTTACTTCAGGGGGAACTGAGGAGGACTGCAGGTGGAGCTGTTGTTCTTATAGCCTCATATAGCCCTTAAACTAACTGGATTTAGTTGACAGTGATGATACGTTCTCATGTTCATTAGCTGCAGTACTATACAGCTTCTCATTCAACTGAGTGGATATTCAAAATAATTCAGATTAATAATCAGACGTGAAAACACAATATTTCTTCAGACAATCATTTTTATATTCATATTTTAAAGTATGTTCATGATAAAACATATATAAAAACAACCTTTTAAAAAAAGCTGTCAAAACCTCTTTGCTTTATCAGACCCCTGCGTGCAGGTAGATGTGAGCAGTTTTTTTGTTTTGTTATTTGCAATGACTAACTTGTCACCTACATTTCCTGTGTCCCCCCCCCATCTTCCCTACCGACCAACCTTCAGGTCCAAGCACAGCTCTTGCAGTTTGCAGCAAAAAACATTGGTCTGAACCCTGCACTTTTAACCTCACCAATAAACCCTCAACAAATGACCCTGTTGTACCAACTTCAGCAACTGCAGATGGTAAGTCAGTAATGAGGCCGATGTGGCCATGTTTAAAGGAGATGTGATGTGATATATTGATAACAAATATATTGATGACAAATTAAGAATGGGACATGGGAAAGTAGAGCTTAAGTGTGTCGAGAGATTCAGCAGAACCCTCTTTCCTACTGTGTTGTGTTTTCTCGCTGTGTCATTGTGTTTTTTGATCCGTGTGTTGTGCTCGTGGTTCCCTTCGTTCAGGCGTACCAGCGTTTACAAATCCAGCAGCAGATGATGCAGGCGCAACGCAATGTTTCCGGCCCCATTAGACAACAAGAGCAGCAAGTGAGTTTACAACATTTTTTTTATTTAACAAACATAATGATTCTCACATGATGGCGTTACATCAGCAGAGGGAAAACGCTTCAACAGGATTTACGCAAATTGTGATACTTCGTGAGAACAGGTTACTTCTCCTTTAACATGCTGCAGCAAGTCTTTCTCCTTTTTGTTCTCCTTTTTTTGCCATTTGCCATTGTTTCTGTAAGGAAGCATCCTGTTGAAAGAAGGGGTGCTTTTGTGCTTCCTTCCCCCTGTTCTCGCATTGGTCGTCTTTGCGTCTTCTGTTCCCTCTTACATTCCATTTTCCTTTTCTTTCTTTTTGAATCCCTGCTATCCCTGCTATCTCGCCCTCCACTGCTCAAAAGGCCTTTTTGTGACACCTCCTGTGCCCTCTCCCAGGTTGCACGTACAATCACCAACATGCAGCAGCAGATCCAGCAGCACCAGCGTCAGCTGTACCAAGCGCTGCTGATGAAGCAGCAGCAACTTCCCTCTCACTCCTCCTCCTCCTCCTCCTCCGCCGCTGGTCTGCATGCCCCTGGTGGCCCCTCCGGAGGCCACGGCTCCGGCAAATCAAGCCACGACCCCTACGCGGGGCCCCACCACGCTCCGGGCCTCGCCGACACACTGCACACCAAAGAGCCGCTGTCTTCGCCCAACGCCTACAGCTCTTACTCCCTCTGTGAGTCTGGCCTGGGCACAACTGGGCATTTTGGCACATTGTTTTTTTTTTTTTTTTTGGTCAAATAGCTTGAAGCCTCCTAAATGTAATAGCTAGCCCGATTTTGATTCAAGGAGTCCATTCATTTAAGAAATGCTAACACACTCCCATCTCAGCATCTGGAAACATATCATTATGTATTTTCCTGTTTTGTTTTGAGCCTCTGTAGTCGGCATAAATCTCTTACCACTAACACGGATACATTTCTAATATATATCCCCTTTCTCTGTGTTTAGCTGGACTGAATACAAACATGAATGTAAACTGCATGGAGGTTGGGGGTTTGTCCCTGAAGGAGCCCCCCCAGCCCCAATCCCGCCTGTCCCAGTGGACGCACTCTAACTCCATGGACGGCCTCTCTGGCAACTCCTCAAACATGGAAAACAACCACAATAAGCACGGTATGTGGAAGAACTGAACATCATTCTGGACCCACCCCCCCCCACCTCCATGGGTGGTGTTGTGAAGTACCACCAGGCAGTCAGTGGTTGTATGACGGCTGCTCTCCCACCTCATTGATTGCAATTGCAAAAGAAATATAATTTCTTTCAGTAGATTCAATCGTTAACTTCTGCACAGCAGTTATTGATGAAAGTGTTGAATGGTTCATAGCATCTTAAAGACTTAGTTTTGAATACAAGCTTGATGGAAAAGTTTGGGTAACTTGGTAATGACAGTCACTTAGTAGTGTGAAAATTGGTTTCCCATCTGCATTGTTGTTTTCACACATTCTGGCTGCAAGCGCCTTCTCGCTGAGACAAAAGAGGATCAAACTCTGTTTTTTTGCTCAATAGTAACTAAGGTGCCACCCTGAGTGAATGTTTTGAACCTAACATCATATAAACAACTCTCTTGGGTATTATGGTGCCAAAATGCATTCATTCAGAGAGCACACAGATGATGTAAACCACTTGCCACACAGCACATTCTGCTGCTTGTTGGTTCCAGGTAGAGAACACCAACTGGGCCCATCCTGTTGACTACTACACTTTGCGATTTCATCACCTCCGGAAAAGTCTTTACACACATTCTACACAAGTTGTTTTAAAGTGGCATCCGTGTTTGAATGGCCTGTATTGTGTGTTGATGCCCTTAAAAGACATCCAGAGCATCACCACACGCATCACAACCGGCAAAATGTTATTCAGAAGAGACCTTTGATGCAAATATATAGCATTGGTTTTTAAAGCTAATGATGTAATAAGTACCAGTGAATAGAGTATCTGGTTAGAATATTTACTCATTGTGTACAGCTTTTATTTCCTTTTCTTCTTTGCCTTCGCATATCCTAGGTGCCATATCTGCTGCCTCTTCCCTGGGCCCCCCTGGGAAACCCCCCCATCTGGAGGACTCCTACAGCCCTTACAATCTAATGTCCAGCTCTGAGTCCCCCACCAGCCCCATGGTGTCCCAAGAAAGCTGGGGCCAGGGCAAGAGCCCCAATGAAAAGATCTCCAATGGGACCAACATTAACTGGCCCCCCGGTGAGGACCTGATCTAAGTGCCTTATGAATGCCCCTTAGATCTTCGGTAGTGACGCTGGCATCAGAGGTGCTCCTGCTCATGAGTCGAGTTTGACTGTGAGACCTGGACCCTGAGAATGAAGCAGCTACAATGGAATATATGGACATTATTAACTTGATAATTGTTATGAGTTGTACTTTTTTCTATGGTGACATGTCAAAATGTTCTCTGTGACGGTCAGGTGCAGACATTTGCCAATTTCCTAATGTGGTTCCAAAAAGGTTAATATTTTGGAGCCAAATCTGCTTTTCTTTAGGCAACCTACATTTTTACAATTTTAAATGCAGCCTCACAATCAGCACAAGTTCAAAAGGAAATACTCCTGGAAGCCCATTTCCGCCACAAAAAAAGAATGGTTAGAAAGTCGAAATGATGACTTAAGATATGCGCGTGTGCAAGCTCCTTGCAGCTGGTTGTTGACGTCACTACGGTCCCCCCCCCCCCCCCCCCCCCTCATAACCAACAGGGAGGGACAGGGACGTCTGACGTACAGTGGTCCGCTTTTAGCGGAGTCTAAATCATCTTCGGTATTTCCGAGTCCGAGAGGAATCAAACTTATTGGGAGATAAAATACAATCCGGGTGGTAATTCAGTAGTTCTCATGATTAGTAACGATTGAAAAGTCCTGATGAAAGTTCTCTCTTTATGGAACCAGTTTATGGCCAATTCCTTAACGAGGAAAGACGCTGCAGAATCGGCGGCGGCTTTGCGCACACGCGCGTGACTGTCATTCTGGACGTTACGTATTTCTCCTCTGTGCTCATGACTGCAGCTGGACTTCTGCAAGCGTCGAGGTTTCTTTTGAGACTCGCTGAGGACAGTAACTGCAAAACAACATGTGCTGCTTAATGTCAGGCACCACAAAAGTCTCCTATAAAGCCAGATAGCTGGATTTGTTGCAGGTCGCTTTTGACAAAAAGTCAGAAATAGGGTTTGGAAAGTCAATCTACTAAACAACAAAGGAGCATGTATCAAGTCCTAATTTTGACTTTTTATCTCAACGTGTCACCTAACCCTTCTTTTTTTTGTGGCGGAAATGGGCTTCCATAAATACTAAAGCTGCAACTACAATGTAGAAAAAAGGACCTGACTAATGAATTGAAGTGTTGTGCACATGTTTCCTCCGTGTAAGATAAGTACGAGGAGAGCAACGGCTCAGAGGCCTCATGAGGTGGCAGAATTGATGATATCCTCTTTCAAAAGTCCTTAATGTGAGTGCTTCTTTTTGCTCCGTTAGAGTTCTGCCCGGGCGTGCCATGGAAGGGCCTTCAGAACATCGACCCGGAGAATGACCCCAACATGACTCCTGGCAGCGTCCCCAACGGCCCCACCATCAACACCAACATCCACGATGTCAACCGCTACTTGCTGCGGGACAGGAACGGAGGTATGAACACAAGCACGGACACGAGTCATCATTTCACACAGCCAGTGTTGAGGAGGATACTTTCCAAACGTATTCCGTCACAGAATACAGAGTACATGCCGATACAATAAGTAATCTGAGTATTGTATTCTGAATACTTGGATTACTTCCACTTTGAATTGCATTTTAGAAGTGTAGGAATGCGGGCATCAAATCCTGCTCACTAAACAGGCCTGTTCTATCCAACCGCAGTATAAGCGGACACCAGCTCATTTTAGCCAATGTTAGCAGTCTTTCAACGGCTCCGGGACTCGTAAATCGGCACGTAGGAGAAAGTAAAGTTGCACAATACAACTATAAAATAGCAAGGTGACCAGTAAAAGTACAGCAGATGGTCCTCTTCAGACTCCATTGGCAGCTACTGATCACGAGAATATTCATTCGTTTTCATGTTCAGGCTTGTGGAAAATGCATCAAGTTTCCTTCATTTATTCACAGCACATATGTCAAACTTGCGATCCGTTCCGTCGGCTGTACCGCTTGCCGGGCAGATCGTCAGCGCCTCGCCATGAACTCGTAAAACAGCAGTACCGTCATGCAATCCATTGATTTCAACAATGTAACTGTATTCTGAATACCATCCATTGAAATTGTAACTGTAACGGAATGCAGTTACTCATCATTTGTATTCTAAATACGTGACACTGCAGACAACCGGGAGCCGTTAACCAAAATGTGTCCATGTCAGCTGGCTGTGGAGGTGCTGACCCGTGTTACCGTCCCTCCCATGTGCTTTGTACGGATGCATAAATGAAGTTGCTTGTTTTTGTCCTCTGTTTTTTTTTTTCTCACGTCACTGTCACCTATACGACAACATAGCAACCCCCCCAGCGCCGCCTCTTCAGAATGACCCCGTGCCTCCCACCAGCAGCGACTGGCCAGTCAGTGGCTACTCTAGCTCCTTTCAGTCTCTTTTGTCCTCTGATGGAGACGGCTCAGGTACACATCCGGGGTATCTTTCCTCAGTGTGTGGACCTGCCAAACCTCTTCCCATCCAAATTGGAGCCGACGCTAATTGTCTTAAACCCTGCTTGACCCCTGAACCATGTTTATGACCCCTCTTCTACTCCAAGTGAAACCTAAACCTGTACCCTTTTAGACAAAACAGTAACTGATACTAAGACAGCAACCATACCTACATGTGACCTTCTAGCATCTGCACCTTTTTGATGCAACCCACAAAAAAAAAACAAGCCCCACCCAGCCGAGCATGCCATCCGCCCCCACCCTTTGTGTTTCGTGTGGGTTTTTGTTTGTGCTTTGACAAAAAAAAAATTTGGGGGGGGGGGGGTGTATTTGAGATGTCCTACTTAAGATGACTGTTGTGAGACACTATTCCATTTTAGAAGGATGTCCAGAAAAAGCGGTTTTGAAACTGAAAAATGAACCTGAGTGGGTCGCACAAAGCGCCCACTTTCACTTCAGTGGGTATTTGTGTCTGCCTCTTTACACATGTACAGCAGATGGATTCCAGGTGGACGCGGTGCACAAGCGTTTTAGCTTTTTTTGCATGCATTGGTGTAAAATATTTCATTAATTGAATTACAACCCACTGAATCAAACGCTAGCATTAGCATTAGCCTAACCAGCCAATTAACATGGAATATATAAACGTTGGGAGCCTTTTAATCAACTCCGCTGTAACGTCACCTCTTCGTCCGTGACTGAGTTTCCTCCCTGTCTCCCTGTGTAAAGGCAAGCTGTCTGAGATGAAGTCCACCTGGTCCCAAGGGACCATCTCCCAGGGCCAAGCCTCCTTGTCCCACGAGCTGTGGAAAGTCCCTCAGGGGCCGCGCAGCAACGCGGCCCCTTCGCGGCCCCCGCCAGGCCTCACCAACAGCAAGCCCTCCTCCACCTGGGGAGGCAACTCTCTGGGCCTGGGCCAAGGCTGGAGCGGCTCCTACGCCTCTGGTGAGCACCCTCGTACACCACGAATGACTCCGTTTCATTTCTGTCCAACTGGCTTCGATCGGTCGGTCATGAAGTCCTTCACGGTTCCTCTGCGCGTTTCAGCCAACCTGCAATTATAAATGCCTTTCAGAGCATGGGATTAAAAACAGGAAAGCTGTGTAGCATCTTATTAGTTAGATGGCATAGATTCTCTACTCAGGGAACACTTCTAGGTGTCAGGTTTTACTCGCATACAAACGTCCCGTCAAGGAAACAAATCTTTTATTGCTAACCTTTTTCTTCTTAGTTGAAAGCCATTTAAAAATCTGTACTCGCCAATGAAATCAAAAAGACAGATATCAACATGAAACCAACAGTCTCTCTACTGTATTTCACACCCAGCAAAGGCACACATCACAGCTGCAATCGTGCACTCGCTACCTAATGTCTGGGGGAACACGCCCTGCTAAACTGACATCTTGAGGTTTTCCGGCACAGCGAGGAAGCCTCATTCAGACATCATGTATTTAAAGGGGCCTTTTCCTCTGTCAAAACACGTCTCACTGCACGCGGGTTGAAGAGGAAGTTGAACTTGTATCAGTGTCAGACGAGAATCATGTGAATCAGTTGGCAAATTGAAAAAAAAAACCATTGGAGGCTGAAAATGACAAATTGAAATGACTATTAACAGCTTCCTTTCTAATTATACCGGTAATGAGCAGCTCTACCACTTCTCTGCGTACACTTCATAGATAACATTATGCTCATTTCTTGTTTCAGAGGGAACCACCTGGAGTACTGACAGCTCCAACAGGACCAGCAGCTGGCTGGTGCTGAGGAATCTCACCCCACAAGTACGTGCTCTGTGCTGCAGATTCTCACCAGGTTCATGCATGTTTTTATCAGGAATTAGGAAGATCTGCTCGGTGCCGTGTATCGAATAATGCATCTGATGGTTTAGGGGGGAGGATACTCAAAATGTAATATTCTGCACTTTGTACGCTGTCTGATACAAAACACTTGATAGTAATAGTCGTTATATCAACAGTCTTAGGCAGATGGAAACAAGTGTTTACTGAATAATCTCAGATGTTGGCTGTCACTGCAATTGTGCTGACAATTGTGTTTTGTTTCCTGCGGTGCTCCAGATTGACGGTTCGACTCTGCGGACCCTGTGCATGCAGCACGGACCCCTGGTCACATTCCACCTCAACCTGACGCAGGGGAACGCCGTGGTGCGCTACAGCTCCAAAGACGAGGCCGCAAAGGCCCAGAAGTCTCTGCACATGTAAGCCTCAGCAGCGGCGTTAGCGTCAGCCAAAGTGGGAACCGAGAAATGAAAGGAGCTTTAACCCTTTAACTTCTCCTGCTTTCATTAGGTCACAGCGTTAGAACATGGGTTACTCCTAATGTTCCTCTGTTTCTCAGTGGCTTCCCTTACTGCGACAGCTCAGCTTTTCGGATGAGTGCGAGCAACGTTTTCTCGACGTGGAGATTCACGCTGTAGTCATCAGTATTTTAATAACAATAATGTGGTTATAATAATTCCATTTAAATGGAAGGAAACACTAGCTCACTGCCAGTCGCAGGTCACATTTGTTGTGATTTATGTTTAATTGTCTCAGGTTTGACCCCAATTTTGCTTTGCTAATAGTGGCAGTCACTGCAGCTGGTTGTCATAGAAACCAAATGCAAACGATGTGACCCAATTTATCATCTGCACGAAATGTGGTTATGGGCGCGGCACAAAAGCAACCGTAAAAAGTATATCAGCTATATGCATCCATTTTTTTTTTACTTCAAGAACACGTCTTCATAACATGAAAACAACTGTTTTTCAATGTCCTTGTAATAAGACGGTTTTCCTCTTGTGCCCTCTGCAAGGTGTGTGCTTGGAAACACCACCATCTTGGCGGAGTTCGCCGGCGAGGAGGAGGTGAACCGCTTCTTTGCACAAGGCCAGTCCCTGGCGAACAACACCACCAGCTGGCAGGCCAACCCAGGAACTAATCAAAACCGTATGGGCGGGGCGACACAGTCCCACCCCATTGGCCAGTGGAGCGGCGGCGGTGGCGGCGGGTGCAAGTCCGGCGGAGGCGACCTGCTGTGGGGCGGGATGCCCCATTACTCCAGCCTGTGGGGGCCGCCAGGCGGCGGCGACGACGGCCGTGTGATCGGGAGCCCCACCCCCATTAACACCCTGCTGCCTGGAGATCTGCTGAGTGGAGAGTCCATGTAGGACGACACACCAACCAACCAACCAACCACCCAGCCGCCCACCACCATGTCACGTAAGCCATTGGTGGTGGGTGGTTTAAAAAAAAAAAAAAAAAAAAAAAAAAAAAAAAAAATCAATATGAACAGGAGCAAAACCCAAGCAAATCATGTGGCGATAATCAGTATCAATTAGAACTGTTTGAACTGTGAATTGTGAACCAGGAGGCGGGAGTCCCAACCACACAGACTGCTGACTCCGGTCCTGCTGTTTTGCATCGGTCCGTTTTTCCTTTGGTTTACCTTACCTTTTTTGGTATTTTCTTTAAATTGCATCGTTTAAAACAAACTGAAACGAGACACAATACAAAGAAACCTTTTGAAGTGTTTTTTAGTTTTTCCATAAGTATACATGACATTCTGTTTTGAAGACTGTTTTTAGGAGAAGCAATCAAAGCTGCCATCTGAGACTTTCCTTTTCCCTCCAAAAAGAAAGAAAAATCCCCAAATAAGACTTAAAATGACCATTCCCAGCATGTCCATGGCCAATGATGGGGTTCAAAGACCTTTACTAGTTATGTTTGTTCCTCAGCACTAAAATTAGCCTTAAGTGCTCTGTGGCCCAGGTCCTTCCCAAGCAGCCTTTTTCTTTCTTTCTTTTTCTTTGGTAACTCAAGAAATAGCTGAAATCTTGCACAGTTTCACCTCTGAACCATCAGGTGGTCCAGGACACGGCTGTCACTGGGCGGTGAGAAGTCCTGGCCACGTGACTGGTCCCTACCAATCATCAGCTCAATTATTTTGGTTTTCTCAAAGGGATTGACACAGCTGTAAAAATGTTCCTTCTTTTTGTAGGGCTAGACCCAAGCGTGTTTTTTTTTTTTTTTTTTTTATATATATCTACAATATATAAGCTGAGAGAAGATTATCTGTCAACCTCGCTGCGTGTCTCTGGTTCCGTACACGCCTACGTAGGTCCAGTGGCACCCAATCACTGCAAGCCCAGATCCTTCTGGTCACCTTCAACCCAGTCGCTTACTGGTGCTTTGTGGAATTTTCTATTGTCAGATTTGTTACGAAGCCCCAGCGGTCTGTATGGTCGGCCAGAGTATCGGAGAGAAGAAGAAAACAAACAAGAAAAGAACACAATTTCACCTTACGTTGTGCAATATACACCATAGACCTTTCCTCCGTCCGCCGCAGCTGGTTTCTTATTGGTTTTATCTCGGCTGGTGCCGATCGCAGCAAAAGACATTTGGAACTTCACAGACCGTGCACCCTTTTCAAAACCAACTTGGATTCCCTCCAGGCCGCCAATCCCCCCGCCCCCCCCCCCCCCCCCCCACCCCCCCTGAAGCTGCTTATGGAGAACTCTGCAAAGAGGAAGAAGCTGCTGTTGAACTGTGCATGCAGCGAACTGTACTAAGGAGTGACACAATAATGCACACTTCCTCTCTGCATGACACGCAGCAGAGACTGAATCCGCAGCGGGATTGGACGGGTCGGGGGTACCTGGCACAATACCAAATAAGAGGGGTTTCTCCTAATGCAGTAGACCTTCGAGTGTTCCTTGCGTTTGGTACTGTACAAAACAGAAGAGACTAAGACTTTTATAAATTCAAAGGGTTTTATCATAGCACTTATGAAGAGCGAATCGCTTTCAACTGCAATCCAACGAATCGAAGAAGACAAAAACAAAGGAGCGGCATAAACATTGGAAGAAAAAAAAAATGCTCTTATGTACTATATCTATTCCTGGGAGATGTATGTGGCATTTTGCCTCTGGTAGCAGGATGAAGGGAAACACAAACATTTGGACATTGGTGAAAAACTGTCGGGTTTCTTTCCTTTGAACGTCATCGAAAGTGAATATCACTGTTACTCCAAATAATTCGCCTTGTTCTGTTTGGAGGGACCCGCTGAACGTCTGACACCCGCCGGCCAGTCAGTCGGTGGGGGGGGGGGGGGGGGGCAGGCGGGGGTCGCTCTGGGTGTCAAGTCCCTACAGCGCAGCACTTCCTCCTGGGCTCCACTTGACCCCCCCCCCCCCCTCGGCCCGTCCTAAAAAATCACGGCATCTCCAGCGTGGGAGGGGGCACCACCCCCTCGACCGTGCTGTCGTCCCCCAGCTCCACGTTGTTTGACACGCAGATCACTTTAGCTGGAAGATGTAATAGTCATATTTCTGGATTGGTTTTTTTTGTTTTTTTGTTGGCAGTGTTCATTTAATTCTTTTGTGGGGAAGATCCTTCTGACTTTATTTGTTCCAATGTGTCGTCGCCTCGTTTTTGTCCACATGCAGTGGTCCACACGCACCTGGCCGCTGAACTACGCCCCCCCCCCCCCCCACTCACTCACTGTTGATGTGCAGAAACACTTCGGTCAGAGGTGCCTCTGCACGTTCGCCCTGTGTATTGAATGCAAAGCGAGGATCAATACTACGGAGCGTCCTGGATTGTCTATTTGTGTTTTGACCTGCTCGTGCTTTTGTGTTTGACAGTATTCTGTAGTACTTCCAGGTCGGTACCTTGAGATGTGTACAAATGGGGTGTCTCAGACGAGGGGTTGTGGGTGTTTGTTGCGCCAAGCTGCTCCACCTGGCCCGCACGCTGTCCGCTGCCCCCCCCGCCCCCTCTGCCCTTTGCCTCTAGCTGCTATGCTGTGACCTCCTCTCCGGCTCCACCTCAACCAGACCCAGTAGCCCCGCCTCCTCACTCTGACCAGGCAACGACAGGCCCCTCCCATCTGTTTCTATGCAAAAGACTCGAGGTTGGGGCCCTTTACAGCACGCCCAACCTCACTGGGGAATGAGCACTCGTCCCAGAGCACGGCGGCCCCCCCCCACGCCCCCCGTCCCCCGCCCAAAATGCGTAGAGTCAGGCCCCCGGAACCGTACCCGAGTCGGAGCACTTAATCAAAGGTAGGGCCTTGCTCTCTGTGCCGGAGCCCCTTCTGTCCACTGTATCTCAGGGTCGGGGAGTAGGTGGCGGGCGAGTACGACATGGCGCTCTCCGTATCGGCCCTCTGTGCCGGGGGGGCTGGCGGCGGGGGGGGGGGCAGGCAGGCAAAGGCAAAGTCTGCGCTACATGAACGGACCTCACGCCCCGAACTGAATCCTAATTGGAAGGGAAAAGGCTTGTTGCCAACATAATGTGCCAATATGAATTAGCTGTGTCTGTACAGAGAGCACTCGTTCCCTGCTTGGAGGAGCTTGGATGACCTTTGCAGAGGGCGCAGTGGGGCGGGGGCGGGGGGGGGGGGGGGGGGGGTGGAACAAATGGGCGGCAGCATCACACCCTTGAACGGCTGAGAGTTTATTTGATTAGTTTTGCTTTTGTGGGGATTGCCCCATGCTATGGAGAAAATCTTTACTCAGTTTGCTACAGTGCACAGTTGATGATGGGTAATCCCGGGTACATATTTTTTTAAAAACCAAAAATGAAATTGCATTTAACATCATTTTTATGAAGTTTGACATAAAAATCTTGAAAATGCTAAAAAATCTAAATGGATGAAAAAAGACGAAGAAAAAAAAAAATCTATAATATGTTAAAGCTCTGCACTTCTAGCTGAAACGTCTCCTGTCATCAGCCTCTACTACCACCACCTAAAGGAGTTGACCGGTGGCCGGGGTGCCTTTTTGTGGATGCTGTATTTATCTCCATTTTATGTTTGTGTCCCGCTCAAAGCGGGGCGGCCCGAACTGGACGCGTCCACAGGCCCAAGATGTATCAGCCTCGCTCTCCTCCCTCTGCGTCGGACGGAGGGGGGGGGGGGGGGGGGGGGGGGGGGGGGAAGGGCACATCTCAAGAGGAACCAAGTCTTAAATACATTTTGGAAGAAAAAAAAGTGTAAAAAAAAAAAAAAAAAAAAAAAGCAAGAAAACGGGGAAAAGGCTACCTTTCAGGACTCGCAGTCCTGCAGCACACAAGCAGAAATCACTATTGCCTGTTTCTGTAACTGCCTTTGATCCAAGCTCAGACAGACCCAGCAGCCCAGGACCGTGAAGGGGTTCCCCCATGCTGTACCAGCACCCAGAGGGCCTCCTCTACACCTCTGTTCTAGATAACAGTGTGTCCACATGTACGTGTCTGTGCGTGTATCTAAAAATACACACACACACACACACACACACACACACACACACACACACACACACACACACACGCGCGCATACTGTGTTTGGTGTGTGTGTGTGTGTGTGTGGTATCCGACCTCTGAAACGTTTCATTTCTGTTTGGAAAAAGAATCTCGGTTTCACACAACTGAAAAATGAGCAATATGTATTTTCCCCTGCAAATAAGTGAAACGAAGGAGGGAATTTGGGGGGGGGGGTGGTGTGTGAACTAATACTAATATTGATTGGAAGCATCAGCTTTCTTGTATGGAGTTGGATATGCACATTCTGGGTTCGCTGACATATTGCAGTACTTTGAAGTGCTTGTACTGTACATATGTGTATTTGTTTGTTAGTTAGCCGTCTAAAAGCCCAACGCAACCCGTCGATTCAGAAATCACAGACATATCAAAACAAGGCAAGATATTAAATGCAAATACTTGAATCACGGAGCGCCAACAATGTAATGTGAAGTCTTTCTTTCTCTCCATCCGACAGGTACATCTAGGGGCTTTTAGACGATATAAAAACACGTATCGCATCGAGTTACAAATACAAAATCTTTGAGGGGGGAAAAAAAAAAAAAAATGCAAAAGTCATCTCCGATGTGTGATTGAAAGTCAGATGTTTGGATGAATGTGTGCGCGAGAAACTGTAGCGGTGTGATGTTCCACTCAGTGTGTTACATTTCTTCTGTTTTTTTTTTTTTTGTTGTCGTTCTGTCACTATTCTGATGGACGTTGTTGTTATCTTCTAACGTTGCACTGAGTGTCTTCTTCCCCTCACTCAGCTAATCGTAGGTAAACGAGTTTAAGTACTGAGGGGGAGACGGTGACAATTCATGTGTACATGTTTACTCAAGGACTTAATGGATTTGTTTTCATTCTATCTGTAAAAAGTTGATCTACCTTATAGTGGCTTTTATTGTGGAATAATCCAACACAAGGATTATCATTGAGTATTGCACCATTTTGTTTTCAATTCTACAAAAAAAATGGAGAAAAAAAATGTAATAAAAATGTAAAAAATACAAAAACAAAAAGGGGAGGAGAAGAAAAAAAAAAAAAACCAAGAACTGTGGCCATAGATAGCTGTAGAAGGACTAGAGATCCCTAAGGTAACTTCACAGAGAAATAGAAAGGGATGATGTGTGGGGGGGGGGGGGGGTGAGTTTGTTACAAGACTCATTTCAGAGGTGCCTCTTTTCTGTTTGTGCGTTTTTTTGCAAAAGCCACCTGTCGTTTACAAGCATTTCATCCGTTCGAAGTTCAAGCTAATATAGGAGTTTCTGACGGGGAAGACGGATTGAGACAAATTTCATCTTCCATCAAAATGTGGACGTGGAAATCTTGCAAAATGAAGGTTATTGCTACTTCTAAGAACTCTGGGACTGATCAGTGTTGCGTCATTTCAATATTTTTCTTTCTTTCTTTCAGCGTCGACCGACTATCTCTGTATGTGTTGAGTTGTGATTTTATATATTCCCTGTAAGCGACACCGTTTGCTCGATATCTTGCACACTCATTTAAAGATGTGGATTTTGTCTCAGGAAGGCCAGGGTTCCAGATAGCAACTCCATCACTTTCGAGATTTCATGTTTTTGTGAAAAGAATTAAACTCTAAAGCGAGCACTGAAGTTTCACGAGTTTAAACAGAATATAGAGTAAAGACTACCGAGTAACAACGGGGCAGAAAAAAAAGTTTGTAGCAAGTTATATATTTACCAAATAAGACTTAGAATCAACTTGGAAAAGAAGCAGAGGGCTTCACGTGTGAAATCTAAGTATAATTGCTTTACATTTAAACTGATCAATGGTTTGATTGTGGAAAAGACAGTGACAGAAAAATGCATTTGTACGTTTCGACTTTAAAGTTTCCATCCTGTGGTCCAGGAGCATTGTGCAAGTATTTTTTATTTTTATTATTCTCAAGTCCTCTCCTGTCTGTTGGCATGTCTGCTCCTGTGACAGGTGCTTCGGGGGTGGAGAGGTTTGTTGACGTGTAAGCGGATGGTCTTCGGAGGCACGTTTGTGGGGGGGTGGGGGGGATAAAGCTGGTTTTTAAAGGATCATGATCTATGCACAAGTGGGAGGGAGGAGTCCGAACCGAGCTGCTGTACTGCTGCTGTTTGTCGACTCGGACTCTGGGGTTCAGGGTTTCATGTGGGCTTCTTGTCGTTTTAGTTTTCTCGTGCTCAAACCTCCTCCAGTCGACGTCCCCGTTCCCCTCATTGTCATCGACATCTAATGTTTGAGTTCAACTTTACATACGTGTGTGTAACCCTTAACCAATGAGCGCTTATTCTTCTGCTGAAGCACTGTGGGTTGTACTGAAAAAGAAAAAAAAAAGCCCAGGACTTTTAATGTTGGCATTTTCTTTTTTTTCTATGAAATGGGGGGGGGAGGGGGGGGTGTGGGCCAACGTGGGGAACTCTGCCTTTGCCTTTCTCTTTACTTAGGAAAAAAATTTAAAAATTATGAAAAATGTCTGTAACTGAAATACAAAGTTGTGGCTTTTAATGTTGTTCATTTGTTTCTCCTCATAGAATGTGATTGTTAAGAACATGCACCGGAAAAAATGTTTCCATGGATTATGGATCTTCTTTCGGACTATATTAATAAATTACAAATTTTCTTGGCTGTTATTGGGCGTCTTTTATGTTTTTAATAGGGCCGGGACTTTAGCGCGTTAATTACGATTAATTAATTACAATGTGAATTAAGATTAATTAATTACACAAAAAATAACACATTAAACATTTTTTACGCATTTTTACACTTATTTTTTGCACCGCGGAACGTTTCTCACTGGATGAGTTTCGGAGGACCGATTATACTGGAGCACCAACTAGCGTTCATGACTTCAGACAACAACAAACCACAGTGAACATGAACGAAGAAGCTGACAAGACCGTGTCGGTTGGCCCCGTGAATGGGACATCTTATTATAATAAACACACGGATGGAAGCATCGATAAGAGCGTGGTTGTGTGCAAGCTGTGCAACAAGGAATTCACATCGAGCCTCAAGTATCACCTCAACGCTAAACAATTAGCAGCTAGCGTGGACGTTAGTCCGACTCCGGGTACAAGGACTCACACCCAACCCACACTGCACCAGATGACTAGTTTAAGGACCAGGGTAACTAAGTCCACGTCTGAAAAAATGTTCTGAATGTACTTGAAAGTATTGGTCTACTTAAAAAAACATAGTTTACAGAAGGTCTACTTACCTATAGGCTACCTGAATTTCTGAAGGTACTATATTTCTAAATATGCTATTTCTACACTTGTCTGCTGGAATTGGTTGAACAAAAATAAAAATCCATGTGAAATTAATTAGATTAACTTTAAACCTTATCTGGGTTCAACCCTCAAGGGACATGGTGGCTCTTCCTAAATCCTTTTTTAGTTTTGGGTAACTGACATTTATAAAAAATCATAATGGGATATTGCCCCAGAGACAGATTGGTGCATCTTGGAGGATCAACCATGCTATTCATCCTTCCTGCATTGGTAAAGGCACAAGTGAGTTGAATTTGAATGTAACAGAGAATTGGAGGGTGGATGCACTAAAAAGGGTCAACAAATCTACACCCTGTGCCAGACTGTCAGTTTAAGGTTGTCCACAGGATGCCCTGAAGTAGACAAACATGTGATTGTCTTGAAAAATGCCCTCAGAGGCTGTAATAAGTTTCATGTCAGTGTGACCACTGAATGAGACACATCTGCTCATCTTTACTGAATCATCCTTCTCTCCCGTCAAAAAGGTGGAACTCTAGCATGGCTAATAAATGCTAAAAGTCTAAAGCAAAGCAATTGACATCAAATTCAATTCATCAGCAAAAGATTCTTCATCATTCTTGACAATGCCATCATAACTTAAGTGAACGCGCCTTGTGTTTCTGCATAACCCCTAGGGTTCACTTCTCTGAAACAACCGTGGGGACAATGCCCCCACTACTACCTCCGCGGCAGTGTGCTCAAGACTTGGCACGAGCGGGATTTGAACCCACTGGCGGTGCGTACAGAGGCTTCTGGGCTCTAGCGTGCACCCCTACACTACCAGTCCTGGTCACATTTTGGCAACTTTGATTCTCCTATTTCACCTTGAGCATGTGAGTTAAACTTTAAAACTCTTTTAAATGCTATTTCCACATCTGGGCTTGAACCCACAACCTTCAAGTGCAGTGCAGGGGCTTATGTCAGCAGCTCTTCCGCTGTGCTACATCACCACACACTAACCAACCCTTTGTTTGTGGTATTTTACCTTGAGACTGCCACTCAAACCTGAAGAAAGGCCAAAGGCTCAAACCCAAAACTGGGCTTGAACCCACAACCTTCAATTGCAGTGCAGGCTTGTGGCAGCCGCTCTTCCGCTGTGCTACATCACCACACACTAACCAACCCTTTGTTTGTGGTATTTTACCTTGAGACTGCCACTCAAACCTGAAGTAAAGCCAAAGGCTCATGCCTCATTGTGTCCGTTTCTCATATTAGACCTTGGGATTGTTTACTAAACCTCAAAACTGTTTCAAAGTTTACAGTTTGAAGCCCTGACTGCAACCAAACCCTCCTTCTGAGAGAGCACGTTTGAACTGAGGATCCTCCACACTTCGGCCTTCCTGCTATCTCCCTGCACTGTTCCACCACACACCTGTTAATGCTTTTGAATCCAACCTCAATTCTCATAGATTCTCAGGCTGGAATCCACAACCGTTCCACACCGTTATAATAGAATTGCAGGTCAAGTAAAGTCATATAATGGCATTTCTAATAAAGCCCTAGTTGATTTCACTACTTTTATGCTGTGATCCTTATTTCACTTTTTTCGACATGTGTGCTGATGCCCGCGTGTCAATTGAGAGGATCCATACCGACTCCCCTATGGAGCTAAACCAGTCTGAGGGTCCTCCTCAGCTGAGTGGAGAATAAATCCCGGAAGAAATAAACACGTTTGACACACGGCACCTTGAGGAGAGAGAATCAAATCCCAAATGTGGATCAGGAAGGTCAGCTTTGATTCCACTAGAGACACCAGAACTCACGATGATTCACAGTGTCACTGTTTGTTTTAATTTAAAATTAGGGCCGGGACATTAGCGCGTTAATTACGATGAATTAATTACAATGTGAATTAAGATTAATTAATTACACAAAAAATAACACATTAAACATTTTTTACACATTTTTACACTTAATTTTTGCACCGCGGAACATTTCTCAGGACTGGATGAGTTTCGGAGAACCGATTTCACTGGAGCACCAACTAGCGTTCATGACTTCAGACAACAACAAACCACAGTGAACATGAACGAAGAAGCTGACGAGGCCGTGTCGTTTGGCCAAGTGAATCGGAAATCTTATTATAATAAACACACGGATGGAAGCGTCGATAAGAGCATGGTTGTGTGCAAGCTGTGCAACAAGGAATCCGCATCGAGCCTCAAGTATCACCTCAACACAAAACAATTAGCAGCTAGCGTGGACGTTAGTGCGACTCCGAGTACAAGGACCCACACCCAACCCACACTGCACCAGATGACTAGTTTAAGGACCAGGGTAACTAAGTCCACGTCTGAAAAAATGTTCTGAATGTACTTGAAAGTATTGGTCTACTTAAAAAAACATAGTTTACAGAAGGTCTACTTACCTATAGGCTACCTGAATTTCTGAAGGTACTATATTTCTAAATATGCTATTTCTACACTTGTCTGCTGGAATTGGTTGAACAAAAATAAAAATCCATGTGAAATTAATTAGATTAACTTTAAACCTTATCTGGGTTCAACCCTCAAGGGACATGGTGGCTCTTCCTAAATCCTTTTTTAGTTTTGGGTAACTGACATTTATAAAAAATCATAATGGGATATTGCCCCAGAGACAGATTGGTGCATCTTGGAGGATCAACCATGCTATTCATCCTTCCTGCATTGGTAAAGGCACAAGTGAGTTGAATTTGAATGTAACAGAGAATTGGAGGGTGGATGCACTAAAAAGGGTCAACAAATCTACACCCTGTGCCAGACTGTCAGTTTAAGGTTGTCCACAGGATGCCCTGAAGTAGACAAACATGTGATTGTCTTGAAAAATGCCCTCAGAGGCTGTAATAAGTTTCATGTCAGTGTGACCACTGAATGAGACACATCTGCTCATCTTTACTGAATCATCCTTCTCTCCCGTCAAAAAGGTGGAACTCTAGCATGGCTAATAAATGCTAAAAGTCTAAAGCAAAGCAATTGACATCAAATTCAATTCATCAGCAAAAGATTCTTCATCATTCTTGACAATGCCATCATAACTTAAGTGAACGCGCCTTGTGTTTCTGCATAACCCCTAGGGTTCACTTCTCTGAAACAACCGTGGGGACAATGCCCCCACTACTACCTCCGCGGCAGTGTGCTCAAGACTTGGCACGAGCGGGATTTGAACCCACTGGCGGTGCGTACAGAGGCTTCTGGGCTCTAGCGTGCACCCCTACACTACCAGTCCTGGTCACATTTTGGCAACTTTGATTCTCCTATTTCACCTTGAGCATGTGAGTTAAACTTTAAAACTCTTTTAAATGCTATTTCCACATCTGGGCTTGAACCCACAACCTTCAAGTGCAGTGCAGGGGCTTATGTCAGCAGCTCTTCCGCTGTGCTACATCACCACACACTAACCAACCCTTTGTTTGTGGTATTTTACCTTGAGACTGCCACTCAAACCTGAAGAAAGGCCAAAGGCTCAAACCCAAAACTGGGCTTGAACCCACAACCTTCAATTGCAGTGCAGGCTTGTGGCAGCCGCTCTTCCGCTGTGCTACATCACCACACACTAACCAACCCTTTGTTTGTGGTATTTTACCTTGAGACTGCCACTCAAACCTGAAGTAAAGCCAAAGGCTCATGCCTCATTGTGTCCGTTTCTCATATTAGACCTTGGGATTGTTTACTAAACCTCAAAACTGTTTCAAAGTTTACAGTTTGAAGCCCTGACTGCAACCAAACCCTCCTTCTGAGAGAGCACGTTTGAACTGAGGATCCTCCACACTTCGGCCTTCCTGCTATCTCCCTGCACTGTTCCACCACACACCTGTTAATGCTTTTGAATCCAACCTCAATTCTCATAGATTCTCAGGCTGGAATCCACAACCGTTCCACACCGTTATAATAGAATTGCAGGTCAAGTAAAGTCATATAATGGCATTTCTAATAAAGCCCTAGTTGATTTCACTACTTTTATGCTGTGATCCTTATTTCACTTTTTTCGACATGTGTGCTGATGCCCGCGTGTCAATTGAGAGGATCCATACCGACTCCCCTATGGAGCTAAACCAGTCTGAGGGTCCTCCTCAGCTGAGTGGAGAATAAATCCCGGAAGAAATAAACACGTTTGACACACGGCACCTTGAGGAGAGAGAATCAAATCCCAAATGTGGATCAGGAAGGTCAGCTTTGATTCCACTAGAGACACCAGAACTCACGATGATTCACAGTGTCACTGTTTGTTTTAATTTAAAATTAGGGCCGGGACATTAGCGCGTTAATTACGATGAATTAATTACAATGTGAATTAAGATTAATTAATTACACAAAAAATAACACATTAAACATTTTTTACACATTTTTACACTTAATTTTTGCACCGCGGAACATTTCTCAGGACTGGATGAGTTTCGGAGAACCGATTTCACTGGAGCACCAACTAGCGTTCATGACTTCAGACAACAACAAACCACAGTGAACATGAACGAAGAAGCTGACGAGGCCGTGTCGTTTGGCCAAGTGAATCGGAAATCTTATTATAATAAACACACGGATGGAAGCGTCGATAAGAGCATGGTTGTGTGCAAGCTGTGCAACAAGGAATCCGCATCGAGCCTCAAGTATCACCTCAACACAAAACAATTAGCAGCTAGCGTGGACGTTAGTGCGACTCCGAGTACAAGGACCCACACCCAACCCACACTGCACCAGATGACTAGTTTAAGGACCAGGGTAACTAAGTCCACGTCTGAAAAAATGTTCTGAATGTACTTGAAAGTATTGGTCTACTTAAAAAAACATAGTTTACAGAAGGTCTACTTACCTATAGGCTACCTGAATTTCTGAAGGTACTATATTTCTAAATATGCTATTTCTACACTTGTCTGCTGGAATTGGTTGAACAAAAATAAAAATCCATGTGAAATTAATTAGATTAACTTTAAACCTTATCTGGGTTCAACCCTCAAGGGACATGGTGGCTCTTCCTAAATCCTTTTTTAGTTTTGGGTAACTGACATTTATAAAAAATCATAATGGGATATTGCCCCAGAGACAGATTGGTGCATCTTGGAGGATCAACCATGCTATTCATCCTTCCTGCATTGGTAAAGGCACAAGTGAGTTGAATTTGAATGTAACAGAGAATTGGAGGGTGGATGCACTAAAAAGGGTCAACAAATCTACACCCTGTGCCAGACTGTCAGTTTAAGGTTGTCCACAGGATGCCCTGAAGTAGACAAACATGTGATTGTCTTGAAAAATGCCCTCAGAGGCTGTAATAAGTTTCATGTCAGTGTGACCACTGAATGAGACACATCTGCTCATCTTTACTGAATCATCCTTCTCTCCCGTCAAAAAGGTGGAACTCTAGCATGGCTAATAAATGCTAAAAGTCTAAAGCAAAGCAATTGACATCAAATTCAATTCATCAGCAAAAGATTCTTCATCATTCTTGACAATGCCATCATAACTTAAGTGAACGCGCCTTGTGTTTCTGCATAACCCCTAGGGTTCACTTCTCTGAAACAACCGTGGGGACAATGCCCCCACTACTACCTCCGCGGCAGTGTGCTCAAGACTTGGCACGAGCGGGATTTGAACCCACTGGCGGTGCGTACAGAGGCTTCTGGGCTCTAGCGTGCACCCCTACACTACCAGTCCTGGTCACATTTTGGCAACTTTGATTCTCCTATTTCACCTTGAGCATGTGAGTTAAACTTTAAAACTCTTTTAAATGCTATTTCCACATCTGGGCTTGAACCCACAACCTTCAAGTGCAGTGCAGGGGCTTATGTCAGCAGCTCTTCCGCTGTGCTACATCACCACACACTAACCAACCCTTTGTTTGTGGTATTTTACCTTGAGACTGCCACTCAAACCTGAAGAAAGGCCAAAGGCTCAAACCCAAAACTGGGCTTGAACCCACAACCTTCAATTGCAGTGCAGGCTTGTGGCAGCCGCTCTTCCGCTGTGCTACATCACCACACACTAACCAACCCTTTGTTTGTGGTATTTTACCTTGAGACTGCCACTCAAACCTGAAGTAAAGCCAAAGGCTCATGCCTCATTGTGTCCGTTTCTCATATTAGACCTTGGGATTGTTTACTAAACCTCAAAACTGTTTCAAAGTTTACAGTTTGAAGCCCTGACTGCAACCAAACCCTCCTTCTGAGAGAGCACGTTTGAACTGAGGATCCTCCACACTTCGGCCTTCCTGCTATCTCCCTGCACTGTTCCACCACACACCTGTTAATGCTTTTGAATCCAACCTCAATTCTCATAGATTCTCAGGCTGGAATCCACAACCGTTCCACACCGTTATAATAGAATTGCAGGTCAAGTAAAGTCATATAATGGCATTTCTAATAAAGCCCTAGTTGATTTCACTACTTTTATGCTGTGATCCTTATTTCACTTTTTTCGACATGTGTGCTGATGCCCGCGTGTCAATTGAGAGGATCCATACCGACTCCCCTATGGAGCTAAACCAGTCTGAGGGTCCTCCTCAGCTGAGTGGAGAATAAATCCCGGAAGAAATAAACACGTTTGACACACGGCACCTTGAGGAGAGAGAATCAAATCCCAAATGTGGATCAGGAAGGTCAGCTTTGATTCCACTAGAGACACCAGAACTCACGATGATTCACAGTGTCACTGTTTGTTTTAATTTAAAATTAGGGCCGGGACATTAGCGCGTTAATTACGATGAATTAATTACAATGTGAATTAAGATTAATTAATTACACAAAAAATAACACATTAAACATTTTTTACACATTTTTACACTTAATTTTTGCACCGCGGAACATTTCTCAGGACTGGATGAGTTTCGGAGAACCGATTTCACTGGAGCACCAACTAGCGTTCATGACTTCAGACAACAACAAACCACAGTGAACATGAACGAAGAAGCTGACGAGGCCGTGTCGTTTGGCCAAGTGAATCGGAAATCTTATTATAATAAACACACGGATGGAAGCGTCGATAAGAGCATGGTTGTGTGCAAGCTGTGCAACAAGGAATCCGCATCGAGCCTCAAGTATCACCTCAACACAAAACAATTAGCAGCTAGCGTGGACGTTAGTGCGACTCCGAGTACAAGGACCCACACCCAACCCACACTGCACCAGATGACTGGTTTAAGGACCAGGGTAACTAAGTCCACGTGGTTGAACAAAAATAAAAATCCATGTGAAAAAAATTACTTCTCACTGTTCTCAGGTCAAATATTTATGCAATTAAAATGCGATTAATTTCGATTAATTAATTAGTTGGAATGCTTCAAGCATTCCAAGTATTGTTCTTCTTTTCTTTAATCAACTTATTCTTCTTCTATTTCTTCCGCCGCACGTTTCAACTCCTTCACACTTTCAGCTATTCAAACCATTCAAATATTAAAATGTTCAGCTCATTCAGGGGAGGGGTGCTATGACTTATATAATTGAATTAATATAAATTCAAATCATCAACCTTTTTTTAACATGGTTTCCAATGGATTAAATTTTCAAATCCTCTCAAAACTTCAACTTTCAACTTTTTCAGCTTTTCCAATCTTTCAGCTAGAGACACCATTTAAACTTTAAAATGTTGACACAAGTCTTAACAATTTTATTTAAAAAACACCTTGTTGATATCTATTATAGTTTTTTTTCATAATCACTAATTATGTTTCATTAGTTTTGGGGTCCGTTTCTGAGTTTTACATGAGTGTGTATTGGGTTTTCTTAGAGTGAAGCAGAGTGAAGCCGTGTCAGGATTCAGTAAAAAAAAAAAAGAGGCACTTTTATCTTTACGGCCACAATATTCACTTTTCAGCCTTCATTTAAAAAGAAAACAGATGCCGTGCTTGTGCTGGTTGGACTCGTATAAGTTTGAAATCTCAGAGTTATTTACTTTTTGCGTGAGGAGCCCGATTGTGAGACAAAGTCTGCCCCGAGCCCCATAAGCTTCCATACAAATCTGCCGACATTTAAAAAAAAACACAGACGGTACACTTTCTGTAAACGGCTGTTTGAGCAGTTTTAAAACACATAGAGACATAAAAACTACACTCATGCGTTCGGTAGAGTCTTGGGTCTCTCAAAATTTATATTTTTTGGCTACCCCAAATAGTTTTGCTCCAGGAAGCATTTGTTTGAGGTGTGGATTTTGTCTAAATCTCTTCACTCTGTTCGCTGTGAGCTAATTAGCGACCAGCTGGTGATCGATGGCCATAAAGACGCAGCTCAGCAGTCATCCACTGCGCAGGGACGTGTAGGTTTAACCGTGTTTAGCTAACCGTACATGGACGTGTAGGTTTAACCATGTTTAGCTAACCGTACATGGACGTGCGTGTCGTGAGTTGGGACGGAGACCCCGGACGAGCAGACCGTAAGTAATGTGGAGGCTGGACGGTAAGATATTTCAAACATGTGAGAGCGATAAGTGCTAGAGTGCTAGCTAGCTAAACTGCTAACGAGGCTACTCCCCGCTGGAGACTTGAAGGGGGGTGTGACTGTTCCTTCGGTGTTGTCATTAAGCTGCAGGCACGTGAGTTTATTTTCTTACGCGAGTGACAGGAGATCGTTTGGTCTTTATTTTACGCAACAAAGCGTCAACTTAATATACTATTAATAACTTTCATCGCGGACCGCAAGAAGGTCCGTCAGTTAATAAGCACGTCGAAAGTTACGGTGGACCAGCCGGGGTTAGGGGGGAGGAGGGGGTCCGCTGGTGGGCGAAACTGCGCACTGAGGAGTGAACAATTGTAATCGAGATGGGGGCTGTAGTATTTGTGTGTGTCCACTAACATTTAATTGTCCAAGTGAAACACGTAGTACTTATATTAGTCATTGGCGCTGTATGCGTCCATCTTTATTTCACAAAACCGCGCATCTCTATGACATCATCAAGACATGACGGTTAACTTATCCGGAAGTATCCAGGGGCGTTTTTGATGGGACCGCCACGAAGCTCTCAGTAATTTCTACACTATTTGCAAACTTTTGAGGCACTCACCAACCATGCAAAATGTTTTTATATTTTATTTTGACTTGTTGCCAGGATCTTCTCCTGTCTTGTTTATTCTGTGCACATGGGCAGGTGCCACTGTGTATGGTAGGTTGTGTCATCAGTGTATTAATGGGTGAGAGATGTCCTCTAGTATTAAAGCGCTTTGAGTAGTCAGAAGACTAGCAAAGCGGTGTACAAGTCCATTTACCAAGTTCAAGTTTGAATGAAAAATATTCAGCAATGTTTAGAAGTAATTTAAGCTTTTATTAGTTCTGTATTTTGTCAAATTCATAGAAGCTTCCCCCATTTGTTTTTTCCAATTCTTTCAAGTTCATTTCAGCTTTTCTCATTTCTGTATTTTCAGCCATTTTTAAATGTATTTCGGCTTTTTATATTCTTTCAGCAATGTTTAGAATAATTTCAGTTTGTTTCATTTCTGTACTTAAAGCATTTTCTAGTTACATGGTGAAACCCTACATCCCAACCCGCACACTCCGATCTGCATCTGCCAAGCGGCTTGTTCCTCCCTCACTGAGAGAAAAGCACTCGGCGAGATCACGACTCTTTGCTGTCCTGGCTCCCAGATGGTGGAACGAGCTCTCCGATGACATCAGGACTGCAGAGAGCCTCTACATCTTCCGTCGAAAACTCAAGACACACCTTTTTAGACTCTACCTTGACTGAAACACTAGCAAACCGTAGCACCAACAAATGATAGCACTTAAATTGTACTTATAATGGCACTTTTCTATAACATGTTTTGGAACTGCTTATTTGATGAAAAATGCACTTATTGTATATCGCTTTGGATAAAAGCATCAGCTAAATGACATTTAATTACAAAGCCTCTAATTAATTAGATTAATATTTTTAATCGAGTCCCGTAGTCCCCCTAGTTTTTACATGTGTCATCCTGGTTTCCATCAGTGATTCTGAAGTATATCTTTATCAATACTGAAAACATTTAGAGAAGCAACAGCGAATGGTTTAACAATTTATTTGTGGTGGGAGATACAATTAATACAAGGAATTGGCATTAATAAAGGTCCTAGTTTGGTATTTGTATAGCACATTTCAACAAGGCAACATAAAACTGTTACAAACCTCCAGACATAAAGCAAGGATTTTTAAAAACAGGAACATCAATGTGGATTTAAAGGAGCCGACTCAGCAGAAGAACTGAAGCAGCGTTGACTCTGGGAACAGAAAGTAGACCCGACCCAGATGACCTTCAGCAGATCAGAACTGTTCTTTGGCCCTGAACCTCTCACCAGCAGGGTTTAAAGTAAATTCTTCCACAGGAGGCCAGCAGGCTTTTTTACAGAGACATGTGAACACACCGTCACATTAGTAGAGTGTACTGAAGGTCAAGGGATGGACAAGTGCCCGGATCAATGTGTGTATATGTATATAAGAAATGAGGGAAAACCGATAAAAAAAAACCAACAAGCAGGATATGTATGGAATATTTAGATTTATTCTTTTTGAGGTATTTTGGATTAATGTAATCAGGTATTTAATCCTAAACTGGGGACTTTTTGACAGATTTCAGTGCTCTCTGATGACCTGAAGACGAGCAGGCAGAAGCTTACAACCTGCAGGAGATGCTGCAGAGGTCCAGTTAGCGAAGATGGGCTCAATGTCTGACATTTCATTTCTGATCATCTCTCGGGGGGGCCAGGGCCCCGCTGGGGCTTTCGTAATGGTTTTCGGGACAGGATTTCTTCACCTGGCAGTTTGTGTACTCGGACGGTTCCTCCAGGTGCCGGGGGTGCGGTTTTCGACCGCAAGCCTGCAACCCGGTCATCTCCTCGTAGATGGGGGGCTGAGGGTGGGACTTGTCACTGCGGCGGGCTTTGCCCTAACGATCGTTGAAACGAGAGCGAAAAAACAAATCAGTGAGGCGCAAAAGGCAGGTTTTGCAGTTCAAATCAAAGCCTTTTATCTCGAGGCAGCATCTTTAACACAAAGTCCCAGATTGTCACTGTCAACAGTTTGTGTTTTACGATGGTTCAAATGACACCATCAGTCACTTCTCGTCTTACACTCAAACTAAAAGAAGATTAAGACTCCTGTTCTAAAAAAAATTTTAAAAAATGCTGTGACACCTGACAGCACTTTTGAAAGTAGCGTGGTTTTGTGGTCACACTCGACATGCTGCTGCTTTTCGGTAATCTTGAACCCCCCCCTCCCCTCCCCTTTACTCCTACAGATCAAAAGCAGCGCGTTGCATTTCGAGGTCCGCTCACTTTGCAGAACAGCACAAACAGGAGGGCGAGGAGCAGGAGGAGGAGGACCACAGCGGAGGACAGGGCGTACAGCAGGGTGGAGTAGTTGGAGCAGCCGCACTGACCTCCTGTGAAGAAGCACACGGAGGCGCGATGATTAGACGGCTGTGTGCATTCATAAGAAGTAGTAAACACAAGCAGTACGTCAGTCTGTGGTTTAAGAGGCGACCCGAGTGCGATGGGCTCAGTGGAACTGCACAAAACCACTGAGCCGAACTTCCTTCCCATTTGTATGCTGCAGCAATCAGCAGCACACACACCTCACACACACAATACTATGTGTATATATATATATATACATGCTATATATATATATATATATATACATGCTATATATATATATATATATATACATGCTATATATATATATACATGCTATATATATATATAGTATAGATTTTAAGAATATACAAAAATGAAAGATGCTTTAGTCAGTCTCTTAAGGGCCACAAATATGTAGATTAAATTATTACTAAAACATTTGTCGTTTTCAGTAACTGTCACTCAAATTCACAGAAAACACTTTCTGCTTTTGGCCTTTTTACAGATTT
Source organism: Pungitius pungitius (assembly GCF_949316345.1). Classification (NCBI taxonomy): domain Eukaryota; kingdom Metazoa; phylum Chordata; class Actinopteri; order Perciformes; family Gasterosteidae; genus Pungitius; species Pungitius pungitius. The sequence goes on from NC_084908.1 coordinate 3,203,638, forward strand.
GATAATAGGAAATATGTCGAATAGCACCAGATTTATCCTCTAAGACACATGACTAGGGCACTGCTAGACCTTACTTGACATTTAGAAAGTGGGAGTGCACCAAATCAAAAATGTCACCAGAATGATTGATGGCTGAACTGACGACAGGAGGATTTGAGAAAAGCGTTGGTTCAGAAATGAGCACAGAAGGGAGCACCGGAACCGCTTGTGAAACTGCTGGACGTGTCGACATTTGAGAGGATTTCTATTCAAATTATTCTCTGAACAGAAGCAGACAGAAAACCAAACAACAAAACAGGACTTTTTTTTTTTTTTTAGTTCCAGCCACTGATGCGGACGTTATTAGCAGCAGCTGCAGAAGGCGGAGAGATGGACATCAGCGATGAAGTGGCGAGAATCACAGACCACGAAACAGCGATGGAGTCCCTGTGCCCCCCCCCCCCGTGTCGTGACCCACCTTGCACGGACACAAAGACGGCCCGTGTCCCCAGCCTGGTGCCGGTGTCGGGCTCGCCGCGCAGCAGCAGCTGGCAGCTGTACAGGGCGCTGTCGGCCGGCTGCAGCTGCAGCAGGGTCAGCTTGTAGGCGATGCCCCCGGGGCCGGGGGCCGAGGACAGCTGCACCCTCTCGGCGGGGAACCCGGAGGGGGGGGCGGAGGCGGGAGGGGGGCCGCCGCCGCCGCCGTGGCCCTTTGAGTGGTACAGCACCTCGGCGGGCGCCTGGCCCCTCTGCCGCGTCAAACTCACGCCCTCCACGGGCAGGGCCTCCTCGCCGCGCGGGGGGAGGCAGGGGAGCGCGGCCGAGCCCCCCGAGCACGCCTCAACCAGCCCTACGTCCGCCATCGCGGGGGCATCTTCAAGGGAGGGAAAGGGGACAAACCTCAGAAGCCGCTTCGTCTCAGCGCCGACGCTCAGCCCGACCTCATTTCTGCACTTTTTAAATCAAACCCTCGAGCTAAAGTTGCTGTTGTTTTGGCAGGTGGGGAGCGCGGGAGAGGGGGGGGGTGGTTTGGTGGTTAGCGACAGCGAGGAGGAGCCTTCCTGTGTGACTCGTATCTTTACCCTGTACCCCTCATTTTACAGTTCCAGCACATGGACCAAAACCTGCATTAACACTGTTTCTGACCCCAAACGCCTCGTATTTGACCTTCTTGTTTTCGTGGGAGTTGTGGAAAGTTCAACTTTCCCGTGGGAGCAAAAGAAAAAAAACAGTGACAAGTGAGTGTGTGTGTGAGGGGGGGGAGGGGGGGGGGCGGGGGGTGAGCAAGTGTGAGGAAACGAATAGACGCTCACCGGCCTTGACGAGGAGGAGGAACTCGCTGCTCCCGGGCCTCGCCTCGTCCTTGGCGCTGTTGCTGGCCACCATGAACTCACAGACGTAGCGGTCCGTGTCCGCCGCCCTCAGCTGCGAGATGGTCACATTCAGAGCGTGGAGGCCGGCGTCTCCGCTGACTTTGATGCGGTTCTCGTCCTCGCCGCTGCCCACGGTGCGCTCTTCCTGGGTGTACTTGAACAGGACCTCGCGGGGATGCAGCCAGCGGCGCTTCAGGTAGACCCCGTAAGGGACGGGCTTGCTGCTGTCCCTGGGCTCCACGGCGCAGGGGAGGACCACGGAGTCGCCCTCGTTCCTCTGCAGGAACACGGTGTCACTGCGAGCTTCATGCGAGAGAAATACCGACATTTATACATCGTTTTTACATTACGGGTCATTTAGCTGCAAGTGCATTTCCACATAGAGATACAAACTCAGAAGAACAAGTTTTGCCTGGTGATCACAATTCTCAATTTAAAGAAATTACTTAATTTGTGGCTTATTACTGTGGTGAATTATTATGATCAATTTAACTTTGAAAATGTTAAACGCGCTGGGCTCAACAAAAAAAAAAAAAGATGATATCACGACAAACCGCAGCACTTTGTATCGATTGTGTTGAGAAGGTTTCCGGTCCAAAGATCAACTCACCAGATCCGGCCTGCGTGATGAAGACGAACAGAGCCCACAGGGGAGCCACCTTCGCCATGTTGAACGCCGTCAGAAGACACGGCTAACGATCCCGGGGGAAGTCGCTGATGTCCACCAGCACAGGTCACATGCACCCAGAGCTGGAAAACAAAAGCTGTGGGTGACTTGTAAATGAAACCAAGAGGAACTCCATGAAGCTCCACCTTCAAAACCTCAAAACTAACACAAGAGGAAGACACACACAAGCACGCACACACGCACGCACGCACACTAAGCGACACAATGTGGTTTGGATAAGCTTCATCTGAGGCAAAGTGAATTATTAGAGGCACAATTTCAACACAGCTGAGCACAAAGGTTCCGTTCAGATCAACGAGGGTCCAGCATCTGCAGCGCGGTTACAAGCCGGGCGTCACGGCCTTTCACGCATCCCAGAGGAAACGATTGTGACGGCCTCAGTCGGAACAGGATGCGGACGGGAGTCGCCAGTGCAGCTTCGATGCTTGATTGACAAGCGTCGATCTCAGATCCTTTTCGGAGACGTTACGGACGAGAGAAGCAACACGTGCACATTTTTTTGTTTTTGAGGTCTCGAGCTTCTTGTGCAATGTAGCGTGTGTACGGCTTATAAGCACATCTTCAAAAAGTACGAGTAATGCCTGGAAATGTTGCCAACCACAAGCCCTTTTAGTACTTAGGTGCGCAATCGTGCTTAAGGAAGTATGTTTGCGTTTCGTAAAGGTTAACGTGAAGTGTTACTTTGCAATATGGTCAAAATTGAACCGCGCACTAATATATAATAATATATTAATTGTAATATTGCTATTCATAAATAAATGGAACATGATGAAAGGTAATTCAATAAAAAGTGGAGCTGGTACAAAATTGTATTTTGTACCAGCTTGACTTTTAAATGATTGTTTTACTTGAATAACAAGTGACAAAGAAATTACCAATAATGTTTCCATTATTCCCCACAGTCACTATTACTAAGCTTTGGACTCCACAACATATTAAGAGCATATAAAAAGACTTTGTGTCCTTTGATAAGTTGCTTTAAAGTAGATTCCTTTAGTGGCGGCGTGGCGTCCTCTCCAGGCCACTAGGGGGCTTCATTCCAAACACAAATAGAACGTTATAGAAGAACAACAAATTGGTTCCAAAGTAATGTAATCACTTTATTTAAAAGAATAACATGTGACATTGTGACGGGTTACATTTTAATTCGACGGCTGCTTGGAGCCGCTTGTATTCGTCCAAATACCAAACACCTGCTCCCAACCTTCACTTAAACAAACAGGAATTGCTTTCTGGTTTTTAATCAAGCTCTTTTTCATAATCCACATTATTCATCATAAACATTGTCCACTGTTAAAAAGGGATTTACATTTCAATGCCCAGGTTGTTGTTGTTCCTTTTAAATCACTAAAAACAAACCAACAGGTTACTTCTCTTAAACACTACACCCATTTAAAAGTCGTCAAAAACAATTGAAGTTTAAAAACACTTTTATCAATAAAGACGACGCGTAGCGCCCCGCCGTAGAGGACACACCTGGACTAAAACAAACAGGTACTTACTGGGTGTAACTGACCTTCACATGCCAGCTGAGTGGGTTTTAAGGCTGATATGGACGGGCTATGAACAACAGAAACAAATAGAGCAGTAAGTGATATGCGCAGAGGAAACAATGATGCCTCTCTAAGCACCCACAACAACACCCGCCCCCTCTTGCCCCCTCTTCCCCCCCCCCCCCCCCCCCCCCAGAAGCCAGGTCCAGTCCAGGCCCCAACGACCCAAACCCCTGGAGTCAACGGGCCGACGCCTCAGAGGCTGCACGGCGCTCAGCGTTTAGATCAGCACAACAGAACCCAGCAATACAGAACCACGCAGCAACGCAGGTCGCTGGTTCACTCTCAAGCCCAAATGTCAAGCAGGGTTTAGAAAAATATTATGCTACTATTGACTGAGGGATTTGTTTCGACCTCTATTATTATTATTATTATTATTATTAACATTACACCGTGAAGGTGATTCAGGGAGTGTTAAAATGACCAGTTAGTGTGTGCATCTATGCGTCATTCAAACTATGAAGCCCATCGTTTGACTCGGTGCTGCTGTGTTGTTGGGTTTGTTGCTTGGCCCCCTGCAGCGAGGACACAACTATGAGACACGACAAACTAACATTACAGCATTCATGCACGTTTAAATACTGGTATACATGTACAGAAGAAAAGGTTAATATATCAGGAATGAGGTTCCCTTCGAGTGTTTCTTCATGTATTACGTAATCGTTTTTGTTTGTCATTATCATGAGGTAACATGCAGTATTTAGAACCACAAGTTGGCCAACATCAGAGCTCTGCAAGGGTGATAAAGAAAATATTTTTTAACCGCTTCTGACCCAGCAAGCGCATTCTCTATTGTATTATTTAGCCTTCTACAATGCAAGGTAAACCCTCAAACAGATGATGGCAAACTTGGTTTTTAAATACCTGATGAACTCCGGTTGTTAAAAAGAGCATAAGTACACCAGTACAAACCTTCATCACTCACCTCCACGCACGTCAGGACAAACCAGCATTGAATTTCAAGATGAATTTTATTACAACAGATTCATAAAACATTACAAAGGATGCATACAGGTACCCTCTTGACCAGGACATATTAAAAGCAAACCTGAAATAAGAATAAAGCTACGGACTGAAGAGTCGAGGATTTTTAACACTACTGAAGTTGGAATCATTCGTCACTGAGACCCTCACCAACCAAGGTTGGGGACGCAAGTCCAACAGCACCTAAGCGCGCTGTGAGGGCCCCAATCCATCTATCCAAAATAAAACAAAGAATTCAAAGAATCAAATGTTTACAAGAGAAACTTGCCTTTGTAAGGGGTTGGTACGTTCATGTAACTCCAGCAGCTTCAAAAGAAATATGAATCATTTTAACACACTTTACTTCTATAAACCTGAGTGAAACCTATGAGTGGGGGGGGAGGGGCGGGGGTCAGGAGGGGATATATATTCTCACGTGAAACCGGATGACAACAAAATAGTTCTCAGGAACTTGTGTGGTGATTGGCTGTTCTCCAATAAAGACGTTACATGAAATGTCCAATAGTTCTAACAAAGGTTTGTCTTCACCACCGCTGGTCTTACTGCTCTTTGCTTTGCAGCTAGGTTTGAAAAAGGATGAGAGAAAGGTGTTAACCCCAAACCTAATGTGGTGGCTGCTTTGCCGCTTCAGTAGCGCCCGGCCGGAGACATGACGGGCGGCCTCATGCCCATGGGAGGGCCTCCCTGGTAAGGGGGCACCATAGGAGGACCCTGCCCGTACGGGGGCATCCCCCCAGGCATGTAGCTCGGTATGCCCTGAGGGGGGGCGCCGTACTGACCTGCAGGCACAACACAAGAACAACGCGTTAATGCTGCCACTCTAACAGATTCCTCAGCTGGTTTTTAAGTTAACTACAGCTTCTGAAAATGCAATGGGATGCATACTATTCCATCTAAAAACACTTTAAATAAAGATAGTAAATACATTTAGCACGATCATGTCCACTCCACTATTCCATAAATGCATTAAAATGTGTCCTAAACTTCTTTGTTAAGAAAGTTCAATGAAGAAGTGCCATGGTTTGAAAACGTTGGTCAACCACTGGTTAAGTGCCACCCACGAGGGAAGTTTATCAACACGGAGTTGATATTAGTTTAGGTTATTTTATTTGTAACCGTGTGTAGACAAAGGCGAGGCGTCCATCTGAACACACTACACAATCCACCCAGACAAGACAAACATGATTAAAGTACCCGGGTCAAATAAATACATAAACGTTGCTTATATAGAATCCATGTACTGTTTCTATAGTTTGTTCACCCGAGTGGCGGCTGCTGGAGCACAGCTGTTCTTATGGCGCTTTCTTCTACACTAGATACCTCCATCTAGAGGGAAGAAGCTGAATCGCACTGTACAAAAAAGGTGAGTGGTCATTTGAGATCAGTCTGGTGTACAGCTTTGACTCGACTGCTGCACCATCAAACAATTCCATGCAGAGTATCTGCTCTTTAAAGAGAGGCTTCCAAACCATGATACCAGACAAAAAGATGGATTCTATAAAAGCACACTAAAATATTATATATATAAAATATAAAAGGTCATTGTGGTTTTGTTAATGTGGAAAAAGGACCATTCCCTCTAACAAACTGCTGGTGTCCCTCTTTGCACACGGCCACACAGTGTGCCTCAAAAAAGAAAATCAACAAATAAAAGTCTACATGACACCCAACAGCCCCCAACAGTTGAATTAAATTAAACAAAGGCACTGTGGCTTCTTGTAGTCCTCTGTGTGGCCTATAGGCAAACTGCATGGGATCAAGTGCTTCTGTTTTCCTTAGACCTTACCAGTTTTTCAAAAGGTTTCATTACAATAGGAAATGTTTGAACAACTTGTCTAAAATACTTTAGACGATATCATCGATAGTGACAATAAAGTTGTTCCATCTAAAATTCATAAACTCAATACATTTTGTCTCAGGTTTGGATCTTCAGGCAAAAACTCCATCCAATGTGTATCACAAGCATCATCTTACCGTGCATGGGGTGCCTCATGCCGGGCTGTTGTGGCAGCATTCCTTGCTGTGGGGGCATTATGCTGCCCACAGCCGCCACAGGGGGAGCAGCGACGTGGACCTGACCCGGCCTGGGTGTAAGTCGCTGATATCGGGGCAACTGGGCCCTCAGTTCCTCCTGTTGGTAGGGACAAGACACAGAGCGCATGTTCAGACTGAAGAAAATCTAGTGTGCCCCTTACAGTACAAAGATAAACACTCACAAAAATGATGAGGAATTGGGTACCAATGATGCCGTGCCCTGATTTCACACTGAGGACATTCAAGTTCAGAAACATCCTTTAACAGACTGACAAAAGTGCAACTACTGAATAAGTGTATGGGAATACAGGCTTAATGGTTGGCGAGCATCCTATAAAAGTCTAACTTTACGATGACGTTAACATTAGCATTCCAGACTAACGGTAAAATCGCACACCGACCCTCTCATCCATAAACGTGCTCTTATACGTATCAGTCATTACTTACTGTGAAAAAGGCAAAGTAGAAAGCTCAAGCAACTTACCAGTGAGATATCCTCATCAGGATGGATCAACTTACTAGTTGCACTCGTGGTGGTGAGGGTGGCAGGTTTGGTGGCCACTGTGGCCGGGGGTTTGGCCACAGTGCTGCTAGAGGGGTTAGAAGAAGAAGCAGAAGAGGAAGAAGAGACAGAGGGCTGGGTGTAGGCAGGGAATGTTGCTTTGGGCGGGTCGGAGGAGGCGGCTGTACTGTGGGAGTTGGGAGCTGCAGCTCCCGAAGTGCTCTGCTGGGCCTGTGAAGAGACGCGTGTTACGGTAAGTGAACGTTAATCCAAGAAGAAAACACGCAGGACGGCCCATTAAACCCCATCTTGCGCCTCATTCTGCTTTAGCTGAAGCACATGCACAAGTATGAAGCTCACAGACTAAAGTATGTCAGTTATCGTCGGGGATAATTGTTTACATTATAACCGTCGTGCTCCTTTAGATGAACAGTGTCATTCCCTTTTGCAATGGGCCTAGTCTGAAGCTTGAGAATTAACAGGCAGAGTTCCTAAATAAGCAACATGCAGCTGCCACAGACAAGTCGACGCCCTGTCTGCGAGCGTACTTGTGGGGAGTTAGGAAAGGGAGGCTGAGAGGAGGCAGACTGAAGGTCTGCAGGTGGAGAGGAAACTCCGGCGGTGATGCTGTGAACACCAGCACCCATCTGCAGCATGGCGGAAAGGAGATCACATGTAACATGTCCACTCCATCCAAATTCAATAATGCGAACAAAATGTCCTACATAATAGCGGTCCGGATTAAAAGGTTAAAAGAAATGAGGCTGAGGGAACGGCTGAATACAGAAAGTGATAAGCTGTAAAGTGGAAATCCCTGAGAGCTGTGCTCATAGGAAAATGCAGGTTAAATAAAATAAAACATTCCAAACATCTACTTTAAATCAGTCGACAGGCTTAGATAAAGCTCTAAACTCTCTGAAACTGTGCGAGTTTGAGCATGTGCTGTTGCCAGGAGGAGGTGAGGGGGTCGGAGGGGGTGTGCATGGTTCCCACCTGTGCCGCACTGGGGAAGAGTGGCTTGGTAACAGCCGGCTGGGCCACCGGTAGTGCCGGTCGACTGGGCATCACTCCGGCTGCAGCAGCTTGGGCCATGTGGGGCATCCCTGGCCTTGGGGCCATGTGAGGTGGCATTCCTAAACAAATGACCCAAACAGGTCAATCAACCCATCTGCCACCAGAACATTGTGGACATAAACTATATTTTTCTCAAATGAGATTAAAATGCTATTTGAAACCATGTCAAGATAAAACCACCACTCACCATGGGGCATACCGGGCATCCCAGGCATCATAGGAGGCATCATTCCACCCATCTGCATCATGCTGCAGAAGGCAAAGAGACCATGCTGATTTGGTGTTACAGAGAAAAGCGATGATGTAATGATGAATGTGTGATAATGCAGAACCATCTGCGGAGTTTCACTTTGGTGGTATTACATAAGCAGGGATTTAAAATGGTGTTAAAAATATTTGTTTCTATCACTGAATGAAGCCTGCCATGTTTGGGACAAGAATCGCAACCTTGAATTGCTTCTACTAATTCTTAGAGGTTTTTCCATTAGGTCTGGTATGAAAGAATCCCAAATGAACATTAAGCCCTCTGTTAATATGTAAATTATTAACAGCATTGTAAAGGTATGAGTCCGTTTCATGTCAGTCGTTAATCACTGGGACCGTGAAACTAGGCTAGACCTTAAATTTACTTTATACCACTAAAAAAGGAGAATTTATTGAAGGAATTGATGAAATAATTAGAAATTCAGAAACTGAATAGCATAGAATCTAAAATGGTAGCATTACACCCATCAATAGGTCAATCAATAAGATATTTTACCCTGGCGGCATTCCATGCATGGCAGGGGGCATGCCGTGCATCATGGGAGGTACACCAGGCATCATGGGAGGCATTCCTACAACAATGAGTAAGACAATATGTTTTGATTAAACAATAAATCACTCCAAAACATTCGAAAGATTCCACGCCGTATCGTTTCAGCCGCTCAGTCAGCAGCAGCTTTATGTTATAGGGTAGGAACATTTGGAGGCTCAAGAGGTGTTTCCAACCCGACTAGGAAAAACAGTTTTTGACCGCTGTATGTGTGAAATGTGTGATTTAAAGCACAAGATGGCAAATAAATGGACTAATTTGCTTAACTGAAAAGCAACAGGCCTCTCATTTATCACTCATGGTAAAAAAGCAGCACGTCAGTTAGGTTTCCTGTCGAAATGCCTCAGTGGCTTAAATCCTTGGCTTAGCTTCTACAGACGCAAAGAGACAGGTCAGAAAATAGTGTGTTGAAAAAGCCCACTTTTATATGTAAGTGACTTGCGGGTATATTTTTGACCAAAGCGTGGTTGCAATTTTCTTTAAAATGTGCAAAGACGTTTTTATCTCTTTTTCCTGTTTTTTGAATTACGTGTATTTAACATTAAGGTAACCATACAAATAAGATGAAAAAGGGGAAAAATCGAATTCACACAATGTACTGATGTATTTCTGAGCATGAAGAAAATGTAACATGTTAAAAATTCCTAAAATGTAATACTAATTATCAGACAAAGGACGAGGTCAAGATTTACCTAAAGACCTAAACATTGAAGTTTAAAATGAGTCATTGCGTTGATGCCGATTCCAAACTTTTTTGTTTTACAGAGCTTCTTGCCTTGATATCCTCCATGGTGCATCCCGGCTACGCCAGCCACGGGGGGCATCCCCATCTGGGCCATTGGAGCAGCGTAGCCTGCCTGGGGCTGGACAGCAGCGACCTGCTGAACTGATGGCCCTGCTTCATCGTCGTCGTCGTCATCCTCATCAGAGTCGTCTTGATTGTTTGATTTCTTCTTTTGGCTCTCTAAAAAGAGAAAAATATAGTATTTAAGGTAATGGTGAAGCTTACACAAAATGAAAATTAACTTAAGGGTCACCGGACTTAGCACACCGGACTTAACAACATTGTAGCTATAGAACATCCATCCCATTATCAGGAATCTTCCTTAATCAGGCCAAATACACAAAACCATTATATGAAAAAATATTAATTAATTAATTAATTAAATATAAATTATTTCAGCCACATTAGCCTTTGACTGAAATTGGAACGAAAGTTCATAAAAAAATTGTACGAACCTTGGGATTTCTGTTCTAATGTTCGTCTTCTTTCCTGCATGTCTTTCTCTGGAATACCCTCCATACCATAGATTTCCAGCTCGATGTCTACTCTTCCAGGAATTGCATTTGGTACACTGTCAATTGTTTCTTTGTGTACCTGAAAACCAAGCAGAGTGAGCCAGTGGATACTATCATAGAACGTAGTCATCCACGTCCCACTTTTCAAACGAGTGATAACCATTTATGACCAAAACATTGCAAAAACTGCAGAACCAAAGACATTTAAACTAATTAAATAAAGTTAGATAAATGACAAAGAAAGATGCACTTACCTGCATGCAATGGATAGCCAAGCCCGGGCCTGTGTACAATTTCTTGTGGCAAATATGGCATTTAAAATGCTTTGCCTTCTGGTGCTGGATTAGGATCTTTTCATCATCAAAGTCTCGATTACAGTACCTAGAGTCAAGAGTTAAGGATTGCGTTCGAAAGAGAAAGCATCACCATCATGGCTCTCATCTATAGCAAGGTGTAAATCGGCTTATTTGATGAAATTGCACTTTCTTGTTTCTTAATCTTTCGGGTTTGTATCCGTATGATTGAAATGCACTTATTGAAAGTCGCTTTGGATAAAAACGTCTGCGAAATTACATTTAATGTAACGTTAACGTAAAAGCTCACCATGTACCACCCAATCCAGTATAACACATGCGAGTCTCCATCATATCGTTACTGATGCGGTGCGTACCTTGAAAAATAATTCATGTCGAGACTGGCTTGAGTTAGACAACTGGAAAACGGCATGTTTCTAACTAATCCAGCTCAAGCGACGCATAGCTAACAGGCTAACCATTAGCGAGCTAGCATCGGGATGTAGACAGCTCGCTCATCGTTCCTCTTAGCAAGGCATGAACTCGACGTAGTCGGCTAACGTTACCGGTAAACTACATACAATTTAAAATGTTGGTGTGGTATCAATCGTAGAATCAACTAAAAGAAGAAAAAACGCAAACCAATCTATTAGCTTCACATGAGCGAGTCGTTAAGCTAGCGTTAGCTTACAGGCAGATAAACCCTCCGAGAGGCTAACGTTATCTTAGGCCTTCCTTTTGTCAAGCTAACGGCTAGCCTCTGGCATTTCTACGGCGATATTTTGTCGCCCCGGCAAAAAGGATACCAGCACCATGGCTTCATCTGCTTCTTCTTCTTTCGCCCCATGTCTAATGAATACTAAAAGATGAGTCTTAAACGTTATATACTGGTCTTATTATCTGTATAACAACAGCATGCTGTAGTCCCGTAACAACGCCGAAAATGGCGCCGTGCTCGAGGAAGTTGTAGTGGAAGCGGAAGTCTCGCGAGCACGGAAAATAGACGTCATGTCATAGACACGCCCCTAAGACAGGTTGACGTATCGCACTACTATCATTCTGTCATAACTAGAATAAACTGCCATTGGAGCGGGTGTGATGTTGGTGTTTTTTGGTTAGCTTCCTTATTTTAGTTCACTTGTGATTAGAAGACAATAAACCAACTACCATGAGTTCACCGAAGCAATTGGAGAGATACAAAGGTAGCTCTTCTCAGTCTGAAACATCCCGTAACAATTGACTACATCAGCATCAGACGTCACTGCGCATTATTCAGCAAAAGATGACGTAACGCCACACTTTACTACAACCGAATAGTTATGTGCACAGCAACCACGCTGTATTCAAAATAAAAACCCATTGCTTGACTCCAAATATCAAAACTATGAGCGTCATTTGCGCCGTAATGATAAATAAAGTTCAACTGGTTGTGTCGCGTGACCGCTTGATGGCGACAACGGTGCAGAAATATAATCCTGGTCCCGTGCCTTCTCAAAACGAGTAGTCACTGTTTGCCATCTGCTGTCGTCTTGAAAAGCACGTTTATATATTATACAAAATGACAAATATATCCCTATCCACATTCTTGTTTCATGCGTTTGGTTTGGTGCTGGATACCCCCCCCCCCCTCCCCCAAAGGTGTGGAAAACCGTGATTTCCCAAATCAGATCCCTGACTTCAACCCGAACCAACACCTTTTGGATAGATTGCGACACCGGCTTCCTAAATACGGATGGAGGGAAGCTTGACCTGCAGCCAGAGAGAGAGAGAGAGAAGGGTGACTATATCCTAACCCAAAATATTACAAAATACTCAGAATATAATAAATTGTACCACATTTGGCCACGCAGTTTCAAGCCAGTATCTCAACGTCAGTCCGCTTCTTGCGTGTAAAAAAAAAGATGTCAAATTGTAACAAGTGTTGCTCAGGCTCTCCAAATGCATCTGCACAGGTTTCATAACCTGTAGCTTCGCATGTCTTCTCTTTCTCACCAAGGTGAGAGATTACCTCTAAAATTGAAGATTTATGAAGGGAAAACCCATCTGAGCTTATCTTGCCTGCCTAATGAACTATTTGTCTTATGCTCTGAAAAAAAAATGCTATGGTTGTACCGGCTAGACAGAGAACACTTTGTGAAACAGCTCAAAGGGTCTCCTCTATGAAAGGCTGATTCTTGCACATATCATTGATCACGTTGACGTATGCTTTTCAACAAAGGCTCTTATCCCGGCAATCTACAATGAGGCCCTGAGCTCTATTGAACACTGGGATTGGAGTTTAAAGCTAATCTGGTTCCAAGGAAGCAAACCAACTTGTTTTCAGCACATCTCTTTGCAAAACAGGGGAGGAATTCCTGTCCCTAGAAGAGTATTGAATACAACTTGTATGTGTTCTTGCATGCATGCGTGACATGAGAAGAGAATCCAAAGAAATCACAATATGTTTTTGTATAAAAGTGTTTAATGTACTCCAGTATGTACATATAAAATCTACAAAATATGCATAATGTTAAAATATTATCAACAATGTACCCCTCACTGTGTCATAAACGTTATTATATACAACTCCGGAACCATTTTGAACCAACTTTTGAATAGGACACATACAGGGTAAAGCTAGCGTATCACATTTCAGACCGACCAAACACTTCACAGAAAAACTGCATGATAAAATATTAATCTGTTTACAATTACGTTATAATAATGTTTGTCCAAAGCAGTTGCCGGCATAAAATGAGGTTAAAGTACAGTAACGTATGAGATTGACAGCTTAGTACTGGAGTCGTTTCCCATCCCGGTTCCATGAATTAACAATTTAGGTTGTGACAGGAAGTAATGAGGGAGCATTGATTTACCTCTTTCCTCTATGGACTCCCGATATGGGAGTGAAACGACCCCAGCCTGGATGTAGTCGAGGTCAGGCATGTGTGCTCTTCTGTATTTGGTAATGAGAAAAAAAACCCTTAAAGTTGAACGCGTAACCCCTCTTTAATTCACTGCCTCTCAACATCTTTGATATTGTCAACCAATCACAACCCCCCCCCCCCCTACTGCAAATATCCAGAAGGGATAACAAAATAACAAAAAGGGTGTCAGTGAGAGATCCGTTACAGATCACCACCAGCTTATGTTACACATGACCGACTCCTTATGGACAAAGATTTGTTTTTCTTGCTTAAAAGCGGATCCTGGCCGGGGATGTGCTCTTCCCCCTCAGTGCTTGTAGCAATGTTTTGGCATCATTTTGGAAAGCTTAGGAAAAGTCTGAATGGCACTTCTGCTGCTGCTGCTGCTCTTTTTTTTCTTCTTTTTTTTTCTGTTCGCACAATAGTACAATTTTCACACCACTTGCACACAAAAAAAAGACAAAAGACAAGTTTGAGCTCCAAATTCTAAATCATCTTTCAGAGGTTGCTGTAGCCTGTATACTCCATGCTCTCTGATGTTTGGCCATCCTGCTGCCTGCTTCATCTAAATCTCTCACGCTCATGAGCTGCATGTAACGATGACAAAACACCAACTCAGGCTAAATTATTATATGACCTTTTCATTTATTGGCGAAGGGGGTGCAGACAGATAACAGGACTTTCAGGCAACACTTCTGTCTGAAAACCAACTGCGCCGCAGGGTTTCACGGCCGTCACCCCACATGAGAGGCAACTGTGCAGAAACACTTTTACCAGGCTGACATCTCCATGAGAAGGCACCGTTGGATCGGGGGGGGGGAGAGGCGGGGGAAGGTTAAACTATGTTGACCGCGCTGTTCCTGCCGGTTTCTGCTGAGTTCGACCCGAGGCTTCTCATTCGTCGTTGTGTTGGCAACAAAAGTCCCACAGACAGATCCGCTCGGGACAAATGTGCAACAGAGAAGTAGACAGAGAGCAAGCAAAGGTCAGGTTGCACTGAAAGCCCGAAAACGACGGCACAGCTTCACCAGAAAAGGGGGTCAGGTGGGCCGAGAAAGGTATGAGGAGACCGAAAGCGAGGGTTTGCTGCTCGTCGAGGGCCTCCCTGCGTCAGAGAGCAGGATGCAGGACGAGGGGCGGCTGCCTCGACAACCCCACCACCAGGCTCAGGCGACTCCTCCAACCCGGCGGTCAGGAATGAAGGGAATGCGGCTCGTGGGCCGGCCTCCGACGAGCGGGTCAGGGCGTCGGGGGCAGTCGCACGTCGAGCAGCCCGTAGGCGAAGATGTTCCAGAAGACAGCGCAGAGCACGAACAAGGCGTAGACCGAGAAGAAGATCCAAAACAGGGACTGCTCCTGGAGCCGCTGCTCGTAGTTCTGCAGGACCACCACACCCAGCGTCAGGCCCACCACCACCCCTCCCAGGTGAGCTACGAAGCTGGGGTTGGGGCACGGGGGAAACGCCGGCGGATAGAAGCGCAGCCACACCGCCCGGCCGAACTCCACGCTCACTGGGAGCCGACAGAGGGGGAGAAGGCACACGTTAGCGAGGTTTACATACGCAGTGACAGGTGTGGTGAAAGGAAGAGGAACTTAAATAAATTCGAAGTTGTACATGTTTGTTGGATGTGTTTCCAAGCTGAGCTGCGGTGGAAGGGACAGTAGCGGAGAAAATAGGAGTTTTGTATTAAAAAGATCAGACTTACTGAAGGATGACCTTTAAAATCATCTATTATTTCAAACCTTCTCTTGTTGTTGCGGGCATAATGAAGGAGCTGAGTGGCTGTGGAAAATCCTGTTCAAGCTTGACATTGTGTCAAGCAGCACTTCATTTTTGTTTAAATCTGCAATCTTGGAGGATAGCGACATACAAAAAGAGGCCTCCTCGAAGCGACAATAATATTCTTCTCCCCTTCACCAGACATGTATCCACTGCAAGCAAGGACGTGGAATCCCACACTGCAAAGTGATTTTCTCGGGTCACATAGAAAGTAAATAGGACGCGCTTTGTATCGCTGCTGATCGCTGAAAAGCCACAAGGTTTCATTTTAGACAAAAAAAAGCATTACTCAGAGCTCAAAGTCTGCTGATAGAAAAAGATGCGCATATTTCGGGGGGAAAAATCATTCTTAAAATGAGGTGAAAGGGCCGTGTGGCATCTAAACTGAGACTTACTGCAAACCAGGGCCATGGCCATCCGGAATAACTTAAACTGGCACTTCATTCCCGACCAGTTCTACAGGAAAAGAGAGAAAGGGAGGATGGGGTTATTCTGAAGGTCATTTCTTAAAGTTTGGATGATGAAGACAAAACAAACAAGCGCTAGAAGGTCAATTCCCCCTCAGAAACACACACGCTGTCATGATATGACATGAGGTCTCGCCCGATTGGCGTCATCTCGGAAAGCCCCGAAGACACTCTGACCCGCAGTCTGTTCCTGCTGTGTTAGATAATGTGATTCCAGCTGAGAGGAGGAAGACAGACTCTTCCACCCCAACGCCCAGAATGATGTGCAGTGTCTTGCAGGGTAAATTACGAGGCACCTATTACAACAAAAAAAACCGAGCTTCACCTTGAGCGCCTTGGCCCTAATGTGTCTGTGATGACCCCCCCGGGACGGAGCAGCTTAGAACCGAGCAGTGTCAGTGAGGAATGTATGGCATCTGCAGATAAAGCAGCACCTGCTGCCGCTTTGATGATGTGGCAATGCTCTGCAGTGACGGGAGGACTGAGTGATGTGCTAATCATTACATTACATGTCATTTAGCTGACGCTTTTATCCAAAGCGACGTACAATAAGTGCATTTCCACATAGATACAAACTCAGAAAACAAGTAACAAGAAAGTACATTTACAAAACATGTTATAGAAAAGTGCCATTATAAGTACAATTTAAGTGCTATCATTTGTTAGTGCTACGGTTTGCTAGTGTTTCAGTCAAGGTAGAGTCTAAAAAGGTGTGTCTTGAGTTTTCGACGGAAGATCTAGAGGCTCTCTGCAGTCCTGATGTAATCGTCTACACACACGACACGCAAAAAAACTCACCATGACCACATTGGCCAAATGTGCCGAGACCAGAGCATACACCCCCCCGGATGAGCCGACCACTGGAGCCGTCATGTCGGTGACAGACACTGCCAGAGACCCTGTGGGGATGATAAAGGGACAGGTTTGGAGGTGATTAAGACCGGAGGACGTTTTATTCAAGGGACATCATTTGGTAAGGAAGAATGTTTATTTAACTAAATTGTATTTGATTTGTCTGGCAGTCTGTATTTTTGTGGAGGAATGTATGTGCAAATTGTCTAATGCTATAATGCAAAATAATGGTAAACGAGTTCAATGCTGCAGTCTTCAGTCCGAGCTTTCACTATTCATGAAGAGAGCTTATTCATGTTGGCAGACGCTGTCTGACTAATTTAAACGGGGTTTTTTGAACAAGCTGTGGCCATTTGTGGACTGAAAACATGTATTTTGAATGGCATAAAGGCCGTGCTGCTATTCTCTTTTTAATGGGGGTGTATCATAAGCCGGCCTTGGTGAATAGATGCTTGCTCGTGTGGTACATGCACACACTGGGAGTGTATCGAAGACAAATGCATTTGTACAAATTAGGCTGCCGAAAACAGGGAATCGCTCTGTTTGGCGCCTTGGTACCAATTCATCGCATGCACAAAAGATCCAATCAAGCATTCAAAAGTGGAAACGTGGGTACATTCAACGTGTTTTTACCACAGCGTGTGTATAAGGCAGAGGTCGAGGAAAAAACTGGAGCCACAGATGTGCTTCGTGTTACTATTAAAATTGCAAACACAAACTCTCCTGTTATTACTTTGGTTTTTGCCTTCTATTGTTCCTTAATTCATTTCTTTTTCTTTCCTTCTTGTTATGGCACTGAGTTGTGTACACTTTTGATGCTAATGAGACATGACTGCCCACATCCACCCACGTCCCAATCTTGCCACCTTCCTGCTCTCTAACTCTCTATCAAATACCAATGTGCTTTACTTGCATGACACATTAATGCATGCATGCGTTTATATAAGGTACATTACAATTAACATGTATGCAGATCTGCCACCTCTCTCATGTGTTTGCTTCAAGTACCTTTTTTTCGTTCCATGTTCTATTATTGAGTTTACAAATACAGTATAGCCTATTATCTCGTTGCCATACAACAAGGAGGGTAGGATGACAAAAGCTGATTCTAAATGGATAGGTGTGTGGTCCAAATACATCTTTAAATTGAACCGTCTCTTGTGTTCCAGCACCGAGTGGCCATCACGTAGTCAGTGAACATGATTTGAATAAGCAAGGCACCTTAAAATGTACAGTACCAGTCAAAGTTTCTCATTCAACTGAAGGCTTGGTTCCATATGGCAGTAATATCAAAGCTCCAAATGAAGCTTGTGGCCTCGGTCGAAACAGAAAGCGCTCACAGTTCAAAGATTTCATATCAACATAAGGAAGGATGATGTGATAAGCGATGGCTTCCTTCCTCCAGATTATCCCTTCAGATTATGAACACATTTCATCCAAAGACCCCTTTTTGTAAGTAAGATTAGGATTCCCCGTGAGGTCAAGTCATAGATCTGGGCGAAGGGTTGAAAGCAACACGCTTAAAGTTGAGTTAAAACACTGGAAACTATTTCTTCCATAACCCAAAAACATCTGTCTGCTGTCTTTGGGTTGGATAAGGCTACAGAACGGCACTGAAATTATTTATTTAAAAAAAGAGCCACAAATCAGTGAGCTGGCTTATAACCCTGTGATTTTAAAGGTTAATGCGACATGTGAAATGAAAGGACTTCCTTTCCTCCTCTTATGTGTCCCTCTTAGGTGTGTGTGAACCATGATGGCAGCACAGCGAGGGAGAGTAATAACAGCATCTGACTCACCAGGTCATTGAACCCCGCCAGAAGCTAAATGATCACACACACCCACGCGTGCTTATATTAGCCTATATCATGTTCGCTTCTCTGCAATAGGAAAAAAGGGTTCAAGTACGACTCCTTTTATCAAAAAATTAAAATAAATGATATTAAAAGTCTCGAAAGAAAAAGGTGCCACCTTTAATGTATTCTGCATTACCAAAAATATTTTAGCATCAATTATAAAGTTGAACAGTATTATATACATATAATGTAACCCCCCAAAATTACACTAATTCAAAGCACTCTCCATCCTCTTCAAACACACACACACACACACACCTCCAGACACTCAAACACCTGGTTCCTGTGTCTAGGAAGTGTAGCTGGCAGGATGATCTCCTCTCCTGTAATTAACTCTGTTTGATGACACTATATTAGTCTGTTTGGGTGTATCACCACCAACATACACGCACCTACACACACACACAAACGCACACACAGGAACAAGGACAAAGTGTCTCATGGTCGTTTTTTGTCTTTTGCGGCTGTTTGTCTGACTTCACGTTCTCTTTAAAGCTGTTGTACACTTGTTTCTGCCCCGTTTGCTGACTTGTCTGATGTCCTTTGTACAGGCAGGCCTGTATTTAGTTTTTCTGTCAATAAGCGAGTACTTGTTTGTTTGCATGCGAGTCCATTGATTCCATTAAAGTGTCAGAGTGTTGTGTTGGCCCCAGAGGGCGATCGACGTCTCTCTGAGTCATTACTTGGCCTCTGAACTCTGCCCCGACCCCCGTTACGAGTGTTATGTGCCAGCTGAGCCCTTCTCTGTCCACAACTGCTTGTTGTTCACACAACCTCATTGTGTCGCAAATTTAAAGTCGTTGTGTGCATCTTAGCTGATTGTTTACGTTGTCTAAGACACAATGAGGTATGCTTGAACATTCATGTGCTCACCCAATAATCCACGCATAATGACACACAAACAACGACTGAGTTTAGTGAGATGTTTGGCATGCAGTAAAAAGAACAGTAAATGTCATATTTATCTATACTGCTTTATGAAAATGATCATATATAACTGCAGCCATATAACATATGCCACAAATACAATGATTATCAAATATCAACTCATCACACCCACCCACATGGTGCTGGATGCTGAATTGTTAAATTGGAGAAGAAAAAAAAAGCCAAGTCAGACACAACAAACCCGGCCAATTACAGCCGAACACAACCAAATAGGGGCTCTCCTCTTCCCCTGACGGTCAATATCTAATTAAAACAGCAGACGTGTGTGTGTGTACATAAGTGTGTCTGATATATGCCGCGTTTCCTCCTCATTGCAATGCAAGGTTAATCCTACCGGCCACCGCAGCTGGTATCCCCGGGGTGTTTGTCACTGACCCCTGCACATGCACACATGCACAGAAATATGCGCACACACATACGCACACACAGACAATAACAGATGGACACTCAGAGATGGACGGTGAGAAATAGGGACATCCTTCCCATGAATATTAAACAAAATCGCACTGAGTGTAATAAATATCTCACAATCCTCTCGCCTTTTCCTGCTATTTGTCACATGAATACGTAATGTGTATAGACACCACATGCTCACTGCCACACGGCGGCACACAGTGGATGACTTTGTCATTTTATCGATACAGTGGAGAAAAGCTAGCGCATGATCGCATGTGCACATGCACGTGCACACGCAGCAACGTCCAGTCCCAGCTGAACACTGATAGTGCCTCGCGCTGCTCAGGTTGGTGGCGAGGAAGAAAGGGCAGTGGTGACATTTAGCTCATGTCTGTTTTTTTTTACTTTACTGATGTTCTAGTTGCTGGCTCGCCTTTCTACTAAATCTCAACCACTCTTCTCCCCTCTCAATGTTTCTCATATCCTGTGCACCCTCTCCAGACCCTCTCAGGCTTATTAACACTTGTGAATTCATCACCCCCTCATCCGTCTCCTCTCTCTCTCTCTTTACTCCTACCTCGCCCGCTCCTCCCTCCTATTTCATTACTTCTTCTGACTGAGCTCCATCTGAGAGGACTCTCTCTCTGCTCTGCCCTATTGAACATGGCCGTAGGGGGATGCGGGGGCTTTGCCGGGACCCTGACGACCCCCCCAGCATCCCAACACGTCTGGTACGGAAACAGAAACACAAGGCCATCTGTCCTGAACATCCCACACACACATACGCTAAATATTCTCACTGACCGTTATCCACCAACACACTGCTGCAACCCGATAGGCCGTGGGATGCATGAAAAACCACGCAACAGGCAGATGGAACAACGGCCGAGTTGAAAGGGAAAACTCCATGATGTATGATTGGGTTTGTCTCAGGGGCAGAAAAAGGGTTTAAATAAGAGGAGGGGGGGGGGGGATGTCTGCAGGGAGTGACGAAGGACTGAGATTTTTAATTGTTGCATGTGTGTGTGTGTGTGTGTGTGGGGGGGGGGGGGGGGGGGGTGTCCAGATGCTCACCTGCCAGCACACCACACGCATAGACCAGTCCAATCCGCAGGGCTCCGTGGACCATTTCTAGAGGGACTCCCACCAGCAGCTGCATGGCCATGTTCAGGCTCAGGTGTTCAATCCTGTGAAACACAAACAGCCCAATATCATTGCAGACAATAGGTGGAATTGCCTGTTTATGTAGATGCCAGTACAGTCGTTTTTTAACAACATTTTAACAAAGAAAGGAAAGAGGGAGTTGGCGAGTCAGCATGTCGACCTGGGAAGAATCAATGTTTCTGTGGAGCTCTTAAGAATGAAGAAAAATGATGAAGACTAAATTGCCTGCAACACGATTGGCGATGGATTAACGCTTTGGTCATAAACCTTCCTTCCTTCTCTCTCTCTCTCCGTCATCGATGTCTCTCACTCACTCAATTGCCCCCCTCCTTCTGTTTTCCGTCTCCATCTGAATCATGCGGTCATTCCCGTTCCGCGTTGTAAAAAGAGGATGACAGGACGAAAACGTTTGTTCTGTCCGCGCGTTTGTCCAGCAAACAGCTTTTAAGTCCCAGAGATGAATACAAGCCTCCCACAAACAAAGCAGACAACTAAGACCTGGCAAGGAAGATGATGCATTCAATGACACCCCAACTACAACGCCAACAGAGAGGATCATTCCAGGCATCATCGAGACAATGTCCGACATAGATTGGCTTGGAGAGGCCTGTTCAAATGCACGAGGAGGCTGTGAGGTTACGGGCCACAGGGTCAGGCACATCGGAGACGTCCTGCTGTCTCCACGTCTTTCAGGGGGGTCAACAAAAGGCATCACTGAACTCGGTGGAACCTATTTTGACTTATTCTGCATCAAGCTCCTTTAGCGATGACGATGCGTTTGTAATGCAATAGTAATCACTCATTATTGTGACCCACACTTTCCATGACCATGAGAGGTGGACAGAAGGCGGACAAATGCAACAATTTATAATTAGACACATTGGTGGACAAAAGATCATTTTCTTTTTTTCCAACCAATTCCCAAATCTTTTCAATACGCTTTTGTGTTGTCTGTGAACGTTAAACGCACCACTTTCCTTCTTTTCATCCTTCAACCCATTCATTCGTACTTGTCTTTTATCCACACACTGTCCTCCCTACCATCTGTCTGTGGCACCTCCACGTTCTCCTAATTAAATTACCATTTTATTAACTCTCACTGTAGCCTGAGACTACATTTACTTGGACAACCTGGGCTGAACTGAAAATAAAATAGTCCTTGGTAGGACTATGTTAGCACTAGAAGAGCCCTGGATGTCAGCGGAGGAAGTGTAATGTAATGGAAGGCTTTATTAAATTGAAGTACACACACATAACAGCATTAATCCAAAAATAATGGCTTGTTTAGGAACTTGCTGATTTGTTTTGTAACGTCTTTCACCGAGTGTTAGGAAATCCATCCAAAGACTCATTAGCAGCTAAAGCGATATCTCGCGTCTCTTCCTCGCCTGCTTCTTTCCCCCCTGACTGAAAGGGATTTGATTGCATTCAGTTATTCAATTGAGTGTGTCCCTGCATTTGAATTGCACCGTGTAGTTTAGTTCATTAAATCGTTAACAGGCATAGATATGCAGTACCTCCAGTTTGTGTTTGGCCTTCAATAAGATATTAACCCCATCAACAGTGTCACACACACACACCACCCTTGAAACTACCTCGACGAGAACTCACCCAGTGTGCATGAAGATGTAGCTCAGGTATCTCCAGGCCTGGGCGCGTAGCTGCGGGTGGTAAGGCAAGGGGCTCTTCAGGAAAGACGGGCTGGACACCTGCAGGACCAAGCGGTCCAGCTGGAAGCCGTAGTACATGAACACGGCCACCTGGGACAACATGAAACACAGCGTGTGTGATCCCAGGGGGGAGTGGAATCAACACACGCCCCACAATAAACAGGAGGAAATGATGGGAAACGTACACGCCATTTCATCATTTACCCTCGCAGTCATTTAGAATAGTACATTTTTGTGATTTGGGTGGCTTGCAGGCATCTCTGCGCCTGCACCTTTAAGCAGACAAGCTTCAGAACACATGTTAGCCTTGTCCTCCACAAACCATTTACCTCAGCAATGGTAATGGCCAGGATGAGCCAAGGTGGGGGACAGTAGGTGTAGCTGTCAAAGTACCACTTGCGGTCAACCTCGCGGGGCAGCGTCTCGTAGGCGACGTGTCGGATCAGCCGCTGGGACAGGCCCAAACCCGCCTCGTCTCTGAGACTGCAGCCCTTCAGCTGCCGGCCCCCCTGCAGGATGGCCCTCCGGAAACTGTTGGAGCGCTTGTTGCTCATCTGGAGAAATGCGGAGTCCGAGTGGGAGGCGAGGTAGAGGGAGGGAGAAAGAGGGCGGAGGGGTCAGAGCTTTACTCTCAATGGTTTGGGAGGATTTCACATTAACAATCATTCAATTTTATTAGACATGTGAACTTTAAAAGTTAATTCATTAAATACATGAACAAATACAGACACCCACACACTCATCAGTCCAGCACGAGGATGGGCCCTTTCCCCCTCGCCATGGCAACAAAATGCCAGTAGTATCACCTAACCATCAAACCCCTGTTTTTGTCCCTCACTGTATAGGAATAGTTTATTCCAAACATGTAGAGGTTCATTTTTAATGAGCGGGAAACTCACAAGTAGATCATTATTCAGAAAATCCAGTAATAGTTTTTATCTCTGCTCTCATTTCAAGAGGGTTGCCATCTATTTGATTTAGTGTGGCTGTTCTTAGAGCCCGGGTGTCACATTTTGACACCCTCGCATATACAGCGCAGCTACATGTTGGCAGTCTAAACACACACACACACACACACACACACACACACACACAGCTCAAAGTGTCCTTGACATTTAGAAGCTGAGGTAAAGAAAATTAAGCAAGGGGGGGGAAATGTTCTCAGCATACAGTGAATAACACTGGAAAGGCTCAAAGGACAATAGTGACAGGGTCCCCCTTGACCTTCATCGGGATAATGAAGAGACGCCGAATAAACGCAACGAAACAACTGCAAAGACAAACAACAGTATTTTTTTTTTCTCAAACTTTTGTCCCTGATCTGGTTAATGGGGTGTGGCATTAGAATTAGAGGGTTGTGTTACAAACAAAAATAAAGATCCCAAATATTATAATTATGCTTGTGCCATATATGTATACATGAAGGGAAGAGATTTATATATGTAGGGATTTTGCCATGGCTGGAAAATAAGCAAAGAGCTAGCAACAACTAGCGTAATGCTATTTGACCCGCTCAAGGTCAGTCCCTAATCCCGACATTAACAAATCGCAGGCACACTACGCCGCGTTCACAGTGGTGGAGATTCATTCCAAGTGTGGTTATTGAATGGTTCAATGGCCAGGATTCGGGCTCCATCCACCTCTATGTCGGTCCAAAATGCCATGACGTAATCATTCTACCCTATTCGATATTAGTGTATTTTCTTTTCAAATTCGTAAGAACAGGTTCCCGCGTGGCGGGTAATACACCTGTGGGAGGCATACGGGAGGATATGTGAGTGCAGCTGTAAGCTTTATTCCACTGTAGGTAAGACAGAGTGATTCAAGCTCTTAGTAAATATTTTAGGAAGTAAATACTGTGCAGTGCTAAGTTTGTCCTAATACATTACTGAGCCTGCTTCTCCCAGTGCATTCGATGAGAGAGATCCAGAAAGAAAAAAGAGAGCCAAGGAGGAAGGTAAGGAGCGGGAGTGAGCCGTGATATGAACGCTGACTGTGACAAAGCAGCCAGCAGGCAATTACTGACAATCTCATTGATGGAGGAGCCACGCTGCCAAGGGGAGACGCTACAACAAATAAAGCCCTCACAGGTTGTGCTCGACTCCTTCTCCGCTCCTATTCTCCTTCTTTCCTCCCCTCTGTGACGGCAGGAGAGCCAGAGAGGTAGAGATGCACGTGCATGAAGCAGGCACTGACGATGAGCGTGCTGGAAGAATTATAACTCTCTGTGAAGCTCCTAAACAGCTTTGACTCCTTTGATCCTTAGAGACCATCAATGCCTGTCCCTTAGAAGGTCCGTATTTTGTGTTTACATACCCTACATTCCTAGCTATTCTGCTCACACGTAGAAGCTTTACACTATACTGTTGGTTCACATTGTAGAACATTTAGCCTGAGACCTGAAAAAAGAGAGAATTAGCACATGTGACATGAAGATCATAGAGGCTGAAACCAGCAAATCGTGGTTACGGATAAACAGCTTCACCCATTAAAAAATGATCAGCCTAACTTTCTGAATGATTTCTTTTTTCAGAACATTATTTATACCCATTCTCTTCTCATTAAATGTGTCAAATGTTCCATTGATCAGCATCCCAAATATTCTTCACAACTATTTGAATAAAAAGAGCAACTAATCGTCACATGTGAGTTACTGGAACAAGTAAATATTGCATATTTTGAATGGATTAACTACTTGATTTGACTGACTTGAACTGTAACTGCTCTTACCCATTCATTGTACATTGTAGTTTATTAAGAATAATCATGAATACATCACGCTACTGCCCCTCCTTTGTGCTTAGCTTCTGTTGTGAGTCAGGGTGTCAGCACAATGGCGACTAAGAACACACAGATGGCGGCACCCCATTCCTCTCTGTCCCCATTTCAGCTGCATGACGTGACCCACGGCCTGTCACGGGACATGAACGCACCAGTAGGAAACCAGCAGCAAAAAGCCTCTTTTGACAATTTTTTCCAAGCTTCCTACAGTGCTCCTCCCTCCCTCACAGTATCATACAATACGCGGCTCTGAGGCGCAAGAGAGGGGAGGGAGAGATGCACGAACCCACACTCACAGGCCTCAATGTGTTCCCTACACGCTCTAACGACGCACAGGCCACCCAGTGGGTAGGGTGTAATGTGTGACGCTACCCACTGCGAACCCACTCCACGCCGTCCCGGGTCAGCAGTTTGGCCTCCCATGAGGAGCAGCGGCAAGACAGCGGAGGACAGAAAATGAGAAGGTTATGAGGCCGCGAGCACTGCTGGAGATGCGTGAGTGAGGCTGCAGTTTGAAGGTGAAACTGAAAGTGGAGCAAGGTGAGCAGCAAAGGTGAGCTCTGAGAGGGGAATTTATTGCCAGACCGAGAGTTGTTTCCTATTAGGAAGACTCTCCACTTCCCTGCTGAGCTGATCTTGGAAATATGGTTTAATACAATAATGCATGCCCCTTTAAAGTTTGTATTTATTACTTGCAAACATTTAGAGGTAAAATGATCAAGTGTCTCTTTGTGTGTTTTATGATAATGGGAGGTACATATTTTAGTTTGCAGCACTCATTTCCCAAAAGTTTTCCTCCTGCTTGCAAAACTTGATCAGCTGCTGAGGTACTGATTTAAAGATTATTTACTTAACTGCAAACTGACAAGCTAATTTGATTTTGTTTGACATAATAATTCATTTTTAAGGCCTGTCGAGGATCTTTTTTTCCATAAGTCATCAGAATGATTAATCTGACTATGAAAACCACACCATGCAAAAAAAAATTGGGACAGAGGCGCCAAACAATTGAGTTTCACTGGATGTCGGCGAGCCCAGAAAGGATGAAACATCTCACCAGGTTGACAAAGTCTTGGTAGCAGATCTTCCCGTCGGCGTTACCGTCGGCGAGGGCCAGTAGGACTTCTAGTTTGTGGGGGTCGAGCTCGGAGCCGTAGGTCGCCAGCAGGTCCCTGAACCGCTCCGTACTGATGAAGCCCGAATTATCTGGGTCATACTGCAAATAAGCACAATCACGGACCATGTGAGTAGAATGAACATGTGAGAAGTTAATGAGCAGGCGAAACCCCACCCCCCCCCCCCCCCCCCCCACCGTTGCAGAGCGTATTTTTCTG
This sequence comes from Pungitius pungitius, assembly GCF_949316345.1. Lineage (NCBI taxonomy): Eukaryota > Metazoa > Chordata > Actinopteri > Perciformes > Gasterosteidae > Pungitius > Pungitius pungitius. The sequence goes on from NC_084908.1 coordinate 3,230,385, forward strand.
TGCAGCCAAACATTAAAAGCTCAAATCCTTCAGCAGAGGTTTAGTCACAGTTTGAGCATCTTATAAATGTGCCCTAATTGCTTCGAAAAGGTTTGGGACACAGCACTTGAAATGACCACAACACTGTAAATATAGCCAGTAAAGGGTTAGACATTTAAATGTATCTGAAAAAACACCAGATATTCTGATAAAACCGAGAGCTAGAAATTTCCAAAGCATCCTGACCATCAAGCACTCACAGGTGAAAAGAGCTGTGCACTTTCCCTTGGGCTGCCTCACCCCACGTCTTGGTCCCACACGCTCTTTTCTTTCCTTAGCACTTAACGTCTTCGGGCTTCAAAAGTTAAGTGACAATTTGGACCGAAGGTGCCACTTGAAAATACACAAATCTAAAAATGTACATCATGGTTGTGTTTTGTGTTGTAAACTAGCTCCATACAGCTCCAAAGATAACCAGCAAGGACTCTTATTATAGCCTACTGCGTTTCAAAAGGAACCGACAGACAGCAATTCTGCCTGGAATCCTAAAAATCGAGCTGCTATTGATCATCAAAAACGAGGATAGAAAAAAGAATGAAAAGAACTCTGCAGCTGTGTGACAGTTTTAGTCTGTTCATCTCGGGCCAAACTGGCCTGGAATACATATCAAGGACTTGAGCGTTTGATTTGAATGTCAGCTTGTTAGTGGATGCATGCATAAGACAGCGGCTACCTCTCTATGTGCGTTGTGTGTGCGAGCGTATGTGTGTGTGTGTGTGTGTGTGTGTGTGTGTGTGTGTGTGTGTGTGTGGCTGCGCATCCTTGTATCGGTATATTTGCAAATGTGCGAGTGTATCCAAGCCTGAGTGCATAAATAAAGTGCATTCATGCATAAAGATGTGACATTTAGACATTATGAGCCGCCTGCCAGATTCCAACACCCCTGAACCAGAAAAAGTGTCTGTGTGTGTGTGTGTGTGTGTGTGTGTACATGAGAGTGCGTGTTTGCTGTCGTTGGACCACTCTGAGTAAAGCCAGGCTGGCAGCTCCACCAAATGACCACAGGGAGAAGAGGTTTTGGCTCTGCCTCGTGCTGTTTTTTTTCTTCATGTTACCTAACAGTGATGAGGCTTTATTTTTAGCCGTTAAGGCTGCAGTAGTCCAAATAACTTTCACTTAATGTACTGTAAAGATTTTTTTTTTTTTTTTGGTGTATGATATTGGATTTTCTTCCAATAAGCATCCCTGTTTCTGTGGGCCAAGCGAGCTGATGCTATAAGTGATGCTAGAGTAGGAAAGTGTAGAAGAATGGCAAAGAATAACTCCAAGGACCGGAGGAAAAAGTGCTGCACCTTACTACAATGACACAGTTGAGTTCTATTACAAAAACCTGTGTTTTATGAACATTTGTGGTGAAAACAATAATTGGTAGATGACAATAATACAAATGGAAAAAATCACCCTGTGAGATTGTGTGTGTTTGGCATGGTTTTACGATGAATGATCATTTTGACTCATATTTTTTCATCACCGTAAATTCCATACGTTAAAAACTTCATAAATGAGACCAAATAAATGCATTAAGGTGGAGATAACAAAATCATTTTCCTCTCATCAGCATAACAAACAGAATGTTATAAATAGGATGCAGACCTATACAAAACATTCAGGCTCTCTTGTGTAGCACAAAGGGGCAGTGCAGATTCAAACACTAAACAAAACAGAAATGTTTTAACCAAATTAACAAATCTAATCTAAACCTGTAAATCTAGAGGCACGCATGGTGAGGAACATTAAACTAGTATATTAGTATATAAAGTATATTCATTCACTTTAAGTCTTTGTCTGCAATACTTTTACCCCACCTTACAATGACTTATGCCCATCTTTGCCTTATTGCGTGATTATGTGACAACTTACGTGGGCAGTGTTAAGAACGTCTTATTCTGGTGCCCTCTGATGTTGTATCTTGGGTATCCTCGTGTGTTTGGATAAGAAACGGCAATTTGGGAATCACAAGTGTAACCTTACCAGAAATGAGCTGTTCAGTTATGACTACTGGTTTGAATGTGCACCATCTGCCACACGGGATCCAACAGAAGAAGAGGAGGAGGAGGAGGAGGAATAAGGTGTTGCATAAATCATTTGTACAACCCTATTAAACTAGACCGTAATCCCACAATGACTCTGCAATTTTACAGTGCTTTGACGGTTATGGAAAGGCAGACAAACAACAACTCCCCGATGGGGTTAAACCAGCACAGCTGAGCCCAACGCTCACAGCGCCTCCTTCCGTTTAATATGCAATGCACTGTTAAAACGACTCTCTCTCTCTTTCACACACACGGTGCATTAAAGCTACTTTAGTAAAATCAACCAACCTTTTCTTGCAGTAAATCACCCAGTTTCTGACGAGGCCATTTTTTCATTATGCCGAGGTAACCAGCCCAAGACACCACCAGTGTGTGAGCTAAAAACAATGCTGTTTGTGTGTGTGTGTGTGTCTGTGTGTTGCAGTCCCACTGTCCCAGACTGCGGGGGTGTTATTTGTAACCGGGACTGAAGGATTACAGTCCACTCCAAGAGCCTCAACACACACCTCCCCCATCTTCCTCTCTCAAATAAACACACAATCATCCCTAAAAACCCCAGTAGCCCTCCTTGCCCCGCCCCTCACCCCACATTCATTCACTCTCCCCCCTCACTCTCTCCTCCTTTAACACTAATACGGGGGCTCCCCCCAGAAGCAATAAATGTGCCTGTTTTCTTTTATCCTGTCACTACCGGAGGCAGGCAGCCATACGTTTGAATCCAGAAATACTCCCTCGCTCCACTTTTTCGACACCCCCCGGGCTTCATAGTTGGGGGGGCACAGTGCGAAGTCAACAGCAGGCAGAGGGACACACACTCAACGATGGGCCTCCCAATTAGGGTTCATTTCTTTTTGATGCAACCGGAGTTCTATGCAGAGGAGGAAATCATATGATACAGGAACAACTCGCCAGCCAAAATTAGGCAAGCTTCACCGAAAACCCCCCCCCCCAGAAGTGTAAACGTGTCAGGATTTAGGACAAATCTCAGCTGTTGGGCTGCAAATAACAGTTGCTAGCGATTCGTTTTTTTCTAATATTCGGCTGCCCAAAAATAGGGTTAATTCATCCTCAACGAAGACTGAGATTACCAGATAATACTTATGATTCTGAGCTGAAACTAGTAAATTACTTAAATACTAAATAGTGTATCGAAACATTCCACTGAATATTTTATTTTCATTACCATGTCATTGTATCCGCTCCATAAGGCAAACAGCAAAAGGAGCATGATGCAAATCCCTTAGATTAAAAAAAGCACAAACGCACACACACACAAATCCTGGTACAGACTACTACCACACAACATTCCCTGCCAATGAGCTTTGGTATTAAGGCCATGGTGTCAGTGCGGAGGAGAATAACCGGGAGGGGAGCAAGAAGTAGGGAGGGTCTTGGGGGGGGTCACAATGCAAGGCTTTTTGTCTATTTCATAAAGCTGAATATTAAGTAACTAGAGGATTGTAAGGGTCAGGGAGTTTGTTCTGACTACGGTAGTTAGCACAAAAGCCTGAGAAATTCAAGGCCAACATTAAATATACAAAAGACTAAAGTAAAAAATATACTCAAAATAACTTACATTGGAATAAATATAGCCTGCGGGATGAAAGACTGAGCAAGATCTTTTATTAAGGTTTTATTTTCTGACCATTTTTTTCCTCAATATATATATGTGTGTATGCATATATTTGTACTGCAAAAAATTTCCATTAACCAAAAAAAAATGTTGGTTACATTTTTGAAGCCATTCACTTTTTTTTAAGAGGAGAATGATTTGTGATTTCAGATTCTCCAATGAACTCCAAATACTCTCAATACAATAACCTTTTGCCCCAAACTGTCTAGGGAGTTTTGAGCTGCAGATGAGCTGCTCATGAAAGGTAAGAGGAAAGCATGGGGTGTGAATGAAGACAAGTCCAGGGTCATTTAAGCCGGTGACCAGACAGTGAGTAACGCAATCCTGTACGGGGTCACTAACAGAAAGCTGGCGGGCGCTCTCAGATACACGCACAGCAAAGCATGTACTCAAGAGCTGATGCAGTGAACCACAGTGCTGCAGTACAGTCGCCCACACTTTATTCTAATATGCATAATTTGCAAGTTCAAAATGAGTCCAACAAAGAATTTCCCCTCTATATTAGTCCTTCTTCAAAGTAATCATTTTGTTATTTGGGAAACGAAAAAAAAAAAAGAGCATAAAAATATCAGCGGCTACATTGCTGACGATGAACAAATGAATGCGGCATCGGCAGAAAGCCCAACGCGCCATGTAATCCAAAGCTGTTGGCTTTGGACTGGTATGAAGACCTTTGCTGGGATTCATCCTGTCACTCACTCTTTCCCTTTGCAGAAATGCAATGAGACAAACTGACAGGGGAGCAAAATGAAGTCTTCCCTACATGCCCTTAAAGTATTTTAATTAGACAGAGGAAACTAATACAGCCAAGCATGAAGCAGTCATTCACCACAGTACGTGGGACCTGTCTCAGAAGAAACGGACACACTACATGAAGCAGAAACTGTTCATTGTGTGATTATAACATCCTCCAGGCTGAATGAGCGATCAGCATGGAAACACGCGTGATGGGACTGACGTGAGGCTGCAACTACATGTAACCTAAGCAACAGGAGCTCCAACAGCCCTTAATTAAATTACTGTGTGACCATAGTGGGACAAAAGGAGTCAATTGGGGAAAGCATTTTGCATATATGTGTGTGTGTGTGTGTGTGTATGTGTGTTTGGTGCGGCATGTGCAAGCACATGCTGTAGGTGGTTGTGAGGGCAAGAGGCCAAAAATAAACACTGTCTTTAAGAACCAGGAAATGACATATAGTTGTGGCCGCATTTTTCCACGCTAACAAACATCAGAGAAGTACTGCTGCGTATATGTACAGTGTCACTATATGTGATTATTTATTAAGTTGCACTTCTTAAAACACTCAAATGAAATGTTGTGTTCTGCAAACTGTGAAACTCTTAAAAATACGGCTAATCTTCTAATTAAATTGTAACCCGCCCCCCCCCCCCCCCCCCCCCCCCTCCACTGGGTCGGACAATGTGCACCACTGAGTTGTTGCTATTGTAAGGTTGCTGCAGTACAAACAGACTCCACTGGCTCTACCTGACCAATACTACTGACCAATTAAGGTAAGCCTCTAATTTGAAGTGTTGCTACAGTATGACGTGATGGTGTATGGCGTGTAACGTTGCATGAAGCTAGACCAGCCATGACAAACGCACCCTTCCTGCGGTTGACATTATTAGAGCTCATTTAATCACCTGACATTGTCTTACTCTTCTAATGTCTCTCCCACTGCAACTGGACTGCAGGATGTCCAGATAGGACTGTTTCTGACCATTATTACTACTGGGACATTAGAGCCTTGGTTGGGGAAGGTAGATGGAAGAGAGATGCTTAATTAATTAGAGTTAGGAAGTCTAGGTTTAAACCCAGCTTAGTTAGAGGAGTAAACACACATACAGAACATATATTCATGTCATCACATGTCTTCTTATAAGTCGGCAGATGGTAACAGTGGCAGCTTTAGTTAGTATCTCTGATAATCATCTATTATTAATGATCAATCAACCAATGTTTGTCCCTCTCCTGTTGACTTGAAGCCTAGTGATACGTGTCAACACATTTGCAGTACATACTATATCACCAATCTGGTTTGTGGTTTTCATGGACAGGATATCGAGGCGTAGTCGGGGGGGGCGAGGAGGGTCTACAGTTCGGGGGGCTGCGGATTTCATTGCTGCTTTTTGCAGACGATGTGGTCCTGGTGGCATCCTCTCTCACTGGAGCGGTTCGCAGCCGAGTGTGAAGCGGCTGGGATGAGGATCAGCACCTCCAAATCTGAGGCCATGGTTCTCAGCAGGAGACCGAGGTTGGCCGGAGAATCCGAGCAGCGGGGGCGGTGTTACACTCGCTTTACCGCACCGTTGTGCCGAAAAGAGAGCTGAGCCGAAAGGCTTCACCTATGCTCATGAAGGATGGGTCATGACCGAAAGAACTAGGTCACAGGGTACAAGCGGACGAAATGGGTTTCCTCAGGAGAGTGGCTGGCGTCTCCCTTAGAGACGGGGTGAGAAGCTCAGCCATTCGCGAGGAGCTCGGAGTAGAGCTGCTGCTCCTTTGCGTTGAAATGAGCCAGTTGAGGTGGTTTGGGTATCTGGTAAAGGATGCCCCCTGGACGCCTCCCTTGGGAGGTGTTCCAGGCGCGTCCAGCTGGGAAGAGGCCCCGGGGAAGACCCAGGACCAGGTGGAGGGATTATATCTGTGCACTGGCCTGGGAACGCCTTGGGATCCCCCCAGTCAGAGCTGGTAGATGTTGTCCTGGAAAGGGAAGTTTAGGGTCCCCTGCTGGAGCTGTTGCCCCCCGCGACCCGACCCCGGATAAGCAGTTGAAGATGAGATGAGAGACTATTACACATGCACAATTATGTGTGTAGATGCCTGTTCACCTTCTCGTAGTTCTCTATTGCTGTGGGTATGCATTTGGGAGTCGCAGCATGAAGTGTAAACATTCAGACACACACACACACACAACCATCATAGACAGTTACTTAGCTTCCTGAACACAGAGCTGCAGAGTATTCCCTTGTTGTGGAACAATTAGCAGTTCTTATAAAAAAGCAGCCTCGTTACAACGGGAGAAGCTCGTTAGTCTCACTGATAATTACACTAAAGCACCAGGGAGGACAGACGAGAGCGGGGGGGGGGGGGGGGGGGGGCACTCCATTCACTGGCCATCACGCACACACACACCTACACACACTCCGACAGAGCAGGTGGAATGGAAACACGCTCACCTTCTCGTGTTAAGCCCTTAACAGAGGGGTTTACCTATGACATCTCTCTCTCACCTCTCTATATCTGACACACACACACACACACACACACACACACACACACACTTTTTGTTACATTATCTGAGTGCACAAACAAAGCCCCCGATCTGGTCTGATTTCTGAGACTAGTTCAGGTTGAGTAGAGCCGACAGCTTGTCGGCAGGCGGAGGCTCTGAGTGGGAGGGGCAGTGATGGTGAAAGGTCAAACAGACTGATAGCTGACACACAGTCATCACAATGACGCAGTGAGACGTCATGGATGAGAATCCTCACTCCGGTGGGGGGGATTTGTGTGATGTTGGATTTCTAATTCATATCTTCTCTATTGACATCTTTCAGTTAGTCAAATACTTCTGGAAGTATATCATCAACAACAATCATTTGATGGATCTCCATTGATAGTTTGTATGTAGTATCCGAATGACTTGGTTGACCCCCTGACTTCATCCCGAGCACCACAGAGACTTCAGTTTTTTTATTTAAATATCTCTCTCACTAAAGGATGGATTGAATACAATTTTTTCTACAGACATCTGTGTTGGTCCATAGGATGGAAGTTTTTCTGGACATATTGAGAGAACAAAGATATAGTGTGATGTAAAGTGATGATAAGCTAATTTTAACATTCACTTTGCTTGCTTAACTCAACATGTTAGAATGTTGATTTTAGCACCAATGGAATGATTTTCTCAGCCGTCAAACGAACACCCCGTTCAAGTATGATCCAGATAATGTACGGATAATCCTTCTATTAAGAGCAACCTGTATTCACTGAGGGTGGATGTGGAGCCTTGCACGCACGAATGCACACATGAAGCGGTGTCGTGCGGTTTGAGAGAACGAAGCACCGCGCTCACAGAGGTGCGTCCGACATGAGCAAGTCTAATCTCTAGCGCGGTCCGCGTCCGACCTGACGGCTCCCGGGCCCGGGCCCGGGCCCGGGCAGGCGCCAGGGTGCTGAGGGGGTACCAGCCAGTGGCCGCCAGGTCGTTTCATTGTTCTCTGACAGAGACACAATTCAGAGTTACTCACACAAGAGCAGTATTGTTCAGAGGAGGAGAAGCGAAGAAGTGGGAATGTGAATGAAAGTGCATCTAACAAAACAAACTCGAGGGAGAAATTGTTCCACGGATTGTGTCGGACGTGTGTTCGTCGGGTTTTTAATCTCAAAAGGAGCCCGTCGTCAGCTCGCTTAGATTGTCCTTCCGTTTTTCAGTTTCATTATCATCAAAGCCTTGGAATTGAATTTGCCTCCATGTCAGCCAGGAACAAATTCCCTTCAGATGGGCCGACCCAATACCGCCCCCCCCCCCGAGCTCCTCGCGCTCAGGGCTCCCCCAGACCGCAGCGGCGCAGCGGCAACGGATGAGCCGTCGAGGTACCACACCGTTAATTACCCGGGCAACACCCCTCCAGGGGCGGAGGATTCTGCAGGAAAAAGGTCAGCTGTCTGGCTCGCATAAAGACCAGCTCACCATGCATGTCACAGCCCCCCCCCCCCCCCCGCCGGCCCAACAAGTGCTCTGCCCACGTCAGACTTTAGACACATGACTAATGCCTCCACGGGACTCCTAATAGCCCCCGAAAGGCCACAGCATTGCCTGGTAATGCCACCATGAACAACACAAGACACTGAGGTTGGATTCACATTGTAAAAGTCGGATTTTCTAAACACAGAAGTTTTCTTTTCCAAACTCCTTGTGAATTATATTAACCATCTGAGCAAGGGAAGAGAAGGGAGGATTTAAAAAGCATTATTAGAAACTAAGAGAAGTTACAATATATAGCTGTAGCTCAGCAGGTCAAATGATACTTGTACTTGCTCTTTAGGGACGGGTTCGCTTTATCTGTCAAACGTGGCAATACAAGCCGGGTTTAATCTCACAGCCATGCCGTGTCATATTCTCGGTTAGGATTATGATTGACAGATGGTTCATTCAATCATCTGCAGAGTAAAAGTGTGTAAATGATACTGTCCATGAAAAAAAGTTATTTAGTTTTAGTGCTGAAGATGAATACTGGACTACTCTTACTGATTTAATACATTGACACGTTAAGATCATTTGGGAAAGTTGGAGAGATTATCAGGTATTTCAAGTGTTTTATTTCAAAGGGAATAACCTTCATCCTACTTTGAAGAAATGCAGTGTGATCTGCGTAGCTTAACCTCAAAGACGCTGAAGACTTCGGGCAGTTTCTGTGTGAGCATAAAAACACACTAATTGGTGGTTGAACTGGCTGCACTATAAAAAACAACCTATAGAATCCACTCCAAATTTCACCACATGTTTAAAGTAAAGCATCCCCATGTTTTACAACTAAGATAAAGTCTAGGTAAAGTCTACCTCACACTTTGTACAACTGATTATTTACAAAAAGTATAGGTGATATATGCTATAGATTGTAAGCACTTAGTAACTTATTAACCATTACTTAATCAAGGAAGTTAAGCGTTACTTTTATTAGGCTGCGGTTGTTACTGTTGAAAATAGGTAGTGCACGTAGGTGAAAGTTACCCAGAATTATATATTTGCTGACTAATACACTTCAAGTCAAATTTACACGATTTGCTTGGGTTATAATTACCCTGCAGAATGTATTTTTACAGTGTGTAAATTCAAAAGGGGCACCAGCTAATGTAGGGCCTACAGCATGTATCAACAGTATCTAAAGAAATACCCAAACCTTGCCCAAATAAATCAGCATAGCTTTCTGGACAGAAATAAACCAGAGTTGCTGGCAGGTGAAATTGCTGCCTTTGATGGGATTACCTTCAGCTGCCGAGTCGATTAAGAAACAATCTGACAAAGCATACATCAGCAGGATCAACAAGCTGAGAGAGGGCCTTGCTTGTCCCAGCGCAGCACTCTATTATAACACACTTTCATTACAGCACCTCCACAATTTCTCACCCTCTCTCCTTTCCCTCCGGCGTTGTATGAGGAATCTGAGGAGTGCCCTCCCCCCACCCAGGGGAAGACTCCAGTGAAAGACCGAGGGTGCAAGTGTGCAAGGGAGTGCAAATACGGCACACTTGAAGTTGTTATTTTCCCAGCTTATTGTGCGAGGAGATAATTATTGTAGGGAGCAGACCAAATCGACTCTGTTTTGAAGTGTGAGGAGACAGAGGAAGAGAGACAAAAGATGGGAATAATGCCAAGCAGGCGATAATTGTGAAGTGTTGTTTGTCATTCTTAAATAGAAATATTGAAGGGGTTTCACACTTGATTCTTTTTTGTGTTTTGGAAATGAGAGGAAGGCTACGTGAATACATGAAGAGAGAACATTTTTAACTCAGAGGCTTAAGTTCTCTCTGCAAGCAGTTGTTCCGATCCAGACCTGCAAATTATACCAAGTCAAAGTGCCAATATCAGTCCAAAAATAATTGAAATTCCAAGTGAACGGCATCACTGGTTGTGCTATATTCCCTCAGATGAGATTTATCAGCAGGTACAGAGGGAAGTGACTGGCAGGTCCTGCTGGCCACTCGTCCTCCTCCCTCCTCTTCTACCTTCTTTATTTTCCTCATCTTTCTTTTCCTGCCTGCATCTTCTTTTATTTTTTAATCAACCTCTTTCTCCCCTGCTCGACCTGTCTTGTGCGATGGGAAATGCAAGTGGTGTCCCACAAGCAATAGCATTGTCTTGCATTTGTACATTTCCTCCTACTCTAACCCATGGAACAAATTACTCTGAGTATACACAGCCAGTATTCATGGACAAAATTAATCTTCAGATGATGCATCTGTTGCTCTTTGATGCAAATGAACTGTTTTATTTTAACGTCAGTCATGTACTGCAAAACAAGATAGCAAATAAAAACAGATCTGCAGTGAAGGTGAATTCAATCCCAGATTTAAAGCAAACATTGCATAAATAATACCCATGTGAGATTTCCATTTGGTTCTGGCAATAGTTTGATTTCTGGTGCTAAAGTCACCTAAATTTCTCTTGCATTCAGAATAACTAACTTGACTAACTGTCGAGAATTGGCCTTCTATCACAGAGAAGCTGTGGTCTGGGCTAATCAACGGAGCGCTGGGTCACCTAGAAGCCCTTTTACGTCTCACACACACACACACGTGCAGCAATCTGACGCATCACCGTTTCCTTGCCAACTGGCCTGTAACCAGGCAACGTTGGCCAGTGTGAAGATGTCTTAAGTGGGTGCACGCGCATCCAGAGCATACACAGAGATAGGGATTGACATGTGGATAGGTGTCAGACACCAAGGTATTACTCTTCAATCCCTTGGCGTCTGATCCCCTTACAATGCTGAACCTGTAGCATTAGTACACAGCACATGGGCACGCAGACACACACACACACACACACACACACACACACACACACACACACACACACACACACACACACACACACACACACACACACACACACACACACACACACACACACACACACACACACACACACACACACACACACACACACACACACCCACACACCCACCCAGACGGAAGCAGCTTCACAGTTGTTTTGTTTGCATACCCTGATCCAACAGTTACATCCAAACCACAGGACTACATTTCATGTCACTGTTGATCATTGATGAAACCTCAACAGAACTGGGGAATTTTTATAAGGTTAACCCCATCCACTTGGGACCATATAAACAAAATCTTGGATGGGCTAGACATCAGACAAATAGACCTCAGAGTCATCATTTAGGAGCTGAGCATGGCAGGTAATCCAAGCGAGATGATGATCAGAGTCTCACTCCCTCAAAGCTGCAGGTGAAATCAAAGCAGCCTGTTGATGTCATTTCAAGTTAACTCTTCTTCTTTCTTTGTCATGGACCCTTATGGTTTGAATGGTGTCTGTGGAGCTAGAGCTGGTATGCTCGTTAACTTCTGCTCAGCAGGTCTTTGCAAACCTCATGCAATATTAGTTTCTGCTGAGGGTGTGAAATGTGCAACCTTTCCTTCCCCTGTCACCAGACCTGCCCATTGTTGTGAATAAAGCTGCCGTCTTCTTCACTAATTAAGCTTGAAAGATTGAAAAAAGCATCAGCATCTTCTTCGACACCGCAAAGACCCGAGTACTTATAGCATCATGGTGCAGCTTAATATAAATGAAGTGTTTCTAGGCAACGACGTATCAATACGCTTGATCAGCCTGCAGCGTGTTCTGCCCGCGCCCCATCGACACCTCTGCTAATTCCCACCATATCGCAGCAGCTCACAGCACAGACTGCCACTGACTCCAGAGCCTGTTCACCATCTCTGCCTTAACCCTTACCATTCCACACACGCACACGCACACACACACACACACGCGCGCACACACACACACCTGATTGCACAGAGCCTACCCACCTCTAAAACCCTGCATGCTTAATGCCATCCCAGACGGAGAGACAGTCAAGTCTTTAAGGAGACGCTTTGGAATTGAAAGATGCAACTGTAATATCATCATGACAGATGCTGCAATGCCCAGCATGCCGATTGCTAATCACACGGGAGTTCTCGATAGCTGGCAGAGTCCTTCGGGGACGGTTGTCGGCTTTCGCTCGCTCCACGTAGGCCAAAGGCCGCTGTTTGCAGTTCCCTCAGTGCAAAAAGGTGAACATGTTATCTGACCCGGTCAGACACCATTCAGGTACCAAACAAGTACACAAAGGTAACCAAAACACATTGCTTTATTGCACTATAGATACAGCTGGTTTCTTCAGAAATACCTCAGTTCAACTGCTGTATATTTGTCTAATTGAAAGTCAAGTCTCCTTGAACATAAAATTCTAGTACATCAGAAAGAATTTGAAAAAAACGCCCCCAGCTGTCTCCAGAAGCAGAGGGGGTCGCAGCCAACCGCCCAAACGGCCCTCAGCAGACTCCAGCGTGTGTGCAGATAAACACTTGACCCCCCCCCCGGCGCTGCCTGTGAAAGCATTCACACTGGAGAGAGGCATTCATAAAGAGACACAACAAACACACAGACAATAACGCACACAAACGGGACTTGAGCCCAAGACATGTACCCACCCGGCGGGAGGGAAAGGCTTGAACCACTCGCCAGAAGGCACAGAAGTCAAAGCCCCCGTGACCCTGTGACGGTCCTGTCAGACACACATGGAGCTGTGGTGGAGAATCAGGCAAAGGGCACGGGAAGGTCGCTACAGGGAGACGTCGATGGAGATTGGTGACTTTTTCCCCTTCCGAAAGCTCCCGTTTTCCCTGGGGTGAGAAGCCCTCGTTAACCAAAGGCCCAACCCGGTACTAAACATCCCCTTCATCTCCGCATGCATTCACAGAAATAAGAAGGGGAACAAAAAGACGGAGAAACACTTGTTTAACACGCTGTCCCCGGGCTTTCTTTATCCGTCATTCAGTCTTCCCCGAGGTCAATCCCCACCCCCACCCCCGTCCCCATAACGCCATCAAAACCCGGCACCACTGAGGCCGGCGGTTGCATTCAACATAGAGATTTATGATCTCTAATAGCTGGCAAATGGACCCGGGGTTGGGGCTGCCTCGAGGGGAGGCCCCGACTTATTTTTTTTTAAATCCGGAGAAGAAAAGACAGGAAAACAAGGGGGAGCCGAGCGGGGCCGAGGACGGGGGGGACCGTCGGAAACATTTTCAAGGTTGCCATCTGGGTCGGGTGGGACCCTTCAAACCGTCTGTCAATCTTCAACCAGAAACCCACCCCCACCAGATGGATGTGGCTGTCGGGTGGAAAAAAGATATATTACTGAGGAGGATTAAGTGACTTAACTGCTCTATGTCGCCACTGACACTTCACTTCCTGAATGGTTTTGGGGGACGGTTTTGCAGGTAGTAGCTTTTATAACTCTACAACAACCAGGCGGTCAGCTGTCCTTGGTGGTGCTGCTGGTGGAAAGCCCCACTTGGGCACCCTCTAATTCATAATCCTATTCCCATAATCCCCAGTGGTCAGCGGTGCAAGAAACAGTCCCTGCTCTCTCTATAGCAGACTCCCCTTTCCTTTTAAGGCAAGACAAGTTTTTTTTTTTTTTCAAACTGCATTATTGGAGTAAGAAGAAAGAACCTTCCAGGAAAAAGCCCTTCAGGGCCCTAAAGAGGTCAAGCAGAAGGAGATTCATCACTCCACACAACCATGAATAGGAATTCTATTGACAGGCAGATCATTTGTTATTTTTCTTAAATCACTGACAAGGTTGCTTACAATTATTATGAAAATTAATTTAATTCAATTCAATTCATTTTATTTTGTATAGCCCAAAATCGCAAATTACAATTACAAATGTGCTCAGGTTATTTTCTTACCAATTTTCTACCTGAGCTTTATTTCAGAAATAGGTTCACTTGCTTTCATGCTGAGGGTTAGATGAGAAGGTTAATGCTACAGTCATGTCTGCGTAGATCTCTTCACACATGAGCCGTAACCCTGAAATGATCTAGAAGCAACACGGAGGAGCAGTGTGTCAGAATGCAAATGTCTGAATCAGTTGAACTCAACAGAACCCTACTGAAAAGTCTCTATAATATGCAACTGGGCCCATTTGTAGATAAAGTGGCTCATTGTTTCGGGTCTAAATCTGTAGTTTCAAGTGTTCTTCATTACAGCTTGACGTCATTCTGTAGGTCATAGTCATTTAAAGTAGAATAGACCACACATCGGGGTACGCTTTAGGACATACCACAGCTTTCACGGCATGCGACCGGTCCGTGAGGCACAAAAGGTTGGGGGCCGCTGCTATTGGACATGACCACCTTGGGAATGACGGATTATTACCACAGAGTTAAACTTAAACCAAAGTTGAGGCATCTCAACAGTAGTAGACTCCACAGTCTATGATACCAACATTAACACTGTTACATATACCTCATTAAAAAAAGCTAACTTTATACTTAGGAAGGCCTCTGCTGCAAAAATCATTCATAAAAAAGGGGCCGTGCTTCACCTGTAATGGAACTGTAAGTTATCACAACGCTGGCAGCTGTTCCACTGAAGGAGATAATTCTCATCATAACGACACACTCAGTGCCAGACCCTGACAGGCACCCTGATGAGCCGCTGTATCTGCAGCTGTGGCGGCGGTAAACCCGGCGACCAAGATAAGAAACCCCCCCCCGGTTCGGCCATGAAATGCTGAGAGGATTTCCATTAGACATGGCCACTCTGTCAGGGCGATGGCGTTGTCACTGGACCAGACAGCCTAAAGGCCCCCCTTGGCCCCGTTTCCTCTCTTAGCACTAACTTGCAGTGATCCGATTCCAAGCATACGGCTGTAAACATCAGTGAGACTGCAACCAAAAAGCATCATGGTACACACTGGGATACAATCACGTCCACGTGTGGCAACGACGTGACAAATTGTCTTTTGGCTTTATAAACGGATTGTGGGACAGATCCACACTCTGAAAGCCCCAGAAATGCACTGTTACGAAATGAATACTGGCCACATCCCACATGTCAGTGCGCTGACTGTTGGTATTCAAGACAGTGCAACGACAGCACAAGTGGGGAGGTTCTTGAGAAATCACCTCCAAATTGGTGCAATAAATGTTGTTTTTTACGGCCCCTGAGAACCAAATGATAATAACAGATCTCCAAGGGGCCGGGCAGTCATCTGTCTTTCTGCTCCCGGGGCAGCAGCTTTGCTGGCGGCCACCGCATCCGGGAACTAAGACAGTTTCTGAGAACATTTAGAGAAAGAAACATTTTCTG
The DNA here is from genome assembly GCF_949316345.1 of Pungitius pungitius. NCBI lineage: Eukaryota > Metazoa > Chordata > Actinopteri > Perciformes > Gasterosteidae > Pungitius > Pungitius pungitius. Next base: position 3,245,984 of record NC_084908.1, read on the forward strand.
TTACTGTTACGCATTCGAGTGAGGGTGTTCTAAGCGGCATATGTATTCGTGCCTCAAACGGAGGTAAACTAATCGATGAATTGGGAATAACAGAACAATGGTCTCAGATCAGTTCAGGTTAAGTTTCCATTTTCAATATTCAGAATGAATTTTCAAGAACCAAACCAAGATTCTTCCAGTGAAGTGAAGTAAACGTGAGGACATTTTATTATCAGTGGGTCCGACGCCGTCTGTGATGTTGTGTTTGTGCTTTTACCCTTTTTTCCTGCAATAACCTTCATATACAAGACATCTGCCCAGGTTTGCCCTACACTGAATAGTTCCATGTCACTACGTGCTGTGCAGTCATGATTCACTTACCTCTTCTACAAAAACACACCAGCAGTCAGCGACAACTCTGCCACGAGGTCAGACCTCACACCACGTGGTGAAAGGTCATAAATGGCCATATTTCCGATTGGTCTTTTTTTTTTTTTTTTTTTGAGTGATGTTTTTCTCTTGTCACAGTCGGCACGCCAGCACTGTCGACCGTAAGACGACACGGAGGGGGAAGGATCCGGTTGAAAGCTAAGCGCTCACCTTGGGCATCTGCTGAGCCTGCCGGGCTGGGCCGGGTCGGGACAGGGTTGCCGTGACGACAGCAAAAAAAAAATCAGGCTGTCCGAGGACAGCTGAGTACTTTTGGTCAACTCTCTCGCTTCACTGTGCTGGAAAAGTCCGCGGGTCATGTGATGTGGACGTGATTATCTCAAACATATCATCTGGTGTAACAAACAGGAGAATAAAGCCCCTTTAAATCAAAAGTAATCACCGCAGCGTAAACAAACCTAAAGAAATACATTTTTACCAAGATTACTACAATAAGATTATGTTACTTTGGTCCCATCATATTTCTTTAAGAACTGATCTTGGAACTGAGACAACAACAGAATTTTGGGGAAGCCACTTGTGTTCTTGATTTATTCGAGCAATATCACAGTGCTCGTCAGGCAGAGGAATCGGGGCTGCAGAGACAGAGAGAGAGCGACGGCCATAGGAGGAGATTACCTGGGTATAACATAGGCCCCAACGCCCCCATCCGACACGAGCTCAATGTGGAAATCCCTTTAACTCCTGTGAGTGAGACAAAGTGAAGACACACTGCTTTGCGAGGAAAGCGTTTAAGCTCCTGGGAAGTTGTTATGCACACAAACTGGGAAGTTGTTGTGTACACAAAACAGAGGAAGGATCAATGAGAGAATAAGCCATGGGCTGCACCTGATGTCTTTAAAGAGGTAATATTGTGCATGAAGAAATGCTACTTAGCAAAAAGAATGAGCAGTGAATCCGGAGAGAACGGCGGCTTTGAACCACAGACCAAATGTTCACCCTGCAAGGTCTGCCGTTGGTGTCGACACAGCAGCAGAAAACGTTGTTACCTTCGAATTACGAGGGTCTCCCGCTGCGTTGTCTACACGGCAGCCCCGCAATATGACTTCAGTGCCAGCTCTCCGGGGGGGGGGGCAGAGGAGAACGAGCAATAAACGGTGCTTCGCGCACAGCTAAGCGACACACAGAAAGGCGAAACGATCTGAAAGCCAGCAAACAACTTTTGGGGTTTGAAATCCAGGACGTGCAGCCGGGGGCCCCCGTAAATCCAGCGCACGCGAGCACGGACATCTGCGCCCGGCAGACGTCAGCCTTCGTTTGCGGCGGTCGTCAACGTCGCCACCTGTCTCTGGAAAGACTTCACTGCTCTGCCGAATGGGGCAATGAGAGAGTTGGCTGGGTTTGTGCGCCCCGGGTGAGGAACATTCCCTAACGACCGGCGCTTGACTGAAGAGGCAGAAATCAGTTAACACAAGCATACACACACACACACACACACACACCCAGGTGCACACAGCTAACACAGGGTGATTGTGCCCGTGTCAGCAGTGCACCTGCCGGGCTCCACAGCCAGACCTGATCTGCTTAAGGCATCGGAATACGTATGCGTGCTTGGGAGTGTTTCCCAGGGTGGAACTCTGAGAACATTCCTATGGCGACTTTGATCTCTGTGACAGAATACAGATATTTTCGATTGTATGCTTCACAGGTCCCTCGGACCTCTAAGGCGTCAGGCCAGAAGCCCCAAAAAACAGCAGGTCGACAAATACACACTCTCGCACACATCTAATCACGCGCACGCCAACGGGAGCAGCCCTGCCCCCTGTCAACGGCTCCGTGACGGTGACTTTGGAGGGGTGTCACAGTTTCAGCCTGCAGGAATGAGTGGACCTGCCGTGTGTCTTTGATCCACCGGGGGATCTGAGATGGAAACAGGAAGCGGATTTAAACATTGCTGCTTCATTGGTGCGTTGCAGTTCAGGAAGTGATTCTACAATCTCGTCCTGCTGACATACGCAGAGCCACAATGAACAGCCTCATGATGACACCCTGGCGCTGCCTTCCCAATGATGGCATCTTGTGGGATGGTCACATGGACCCTACCCTCACGCCTCTCCAACGTTTCAACTCAAGGGGAACTACATGAAAACAACCTGACAATCCATTTCACTTCATGCAACCATTTGACAGGTGTGCAAAGCTGAGAAGATGAGAAGGGTTTGAACCTCCTTCTTTAGCTTTTCATTTCCACTCTCACCACAACTACTTTGCATCTGTCACGTCCAGGAAGCGGTACTAACAAGGTTGTCTCGTGTCTATGTTGACTTTTGAGTTCCTGTTATATTTTGAAACTGGACCTTCCCCACGTTTCAGGCAACTTGCTCCTTTCCTCTTGTCTGCCCTGCACCGGATTGTTTCTACCTACGCCCTTACCTTGTCTTGTGTGTATATATATATATTGTCTCCGTCTCCCTTTCTCCCAGTTCATCTTGTCCCAGTTCATCTTGTCCTGTGTCACAGAGAACCCGCGCTTACCCATGTCCTTTGCCAAGTCTTGCTATGTTTTTTGTACCTTGTTCAGGCTCATTTTCTGTTAATTCTTTTCTTGTGACAGCAATTAGACGTGGTTTCACAACGGCTTTTAAACCGGCCTTCACCTTTGGATAATTCATATGCACTTTCGCCGCCGTTGGTTTGAACAAAACACTGCAAATGAGTTTGTTTGGACCGTACTCACTCCTGAAAAGACTTGAACACGAGTCTTATTCAGCCTGAGCAGCCGAGGACAGAAGTTTAGAAACGACCTAGAAAAAGCTGCCGGTCTATTTAACTGGAAACTCTTCCAAACACAATTAGGTCCCAGCCAGCAGTGCCAAGGGCTCACTGAAAAACACTCGAAGCCCCTCGATCGAACACTAATTTTATCTTTCTTTAACCAAAGAGATGAAAGCATTGATAAGTAGACTGAGACTGAATCCTCTTGACATCTGCACTGACGTCCACTTTACGCTGGTGGCAACTTAATAACAAAGATCAAAGACACACAGAGAGAGAGAGAGAGAGAGAGAGAGAGGGAGAGAGAGGTAATAAGTGAAATAGAGTTGAAAAAGAAGGAAGAAAGCAGACACGTCAGGGATAATGTGTTAATGGGAGCACCATCAGATTTCACAAATGTCCTTAAAGGCAGCATGCACGCACAACACGGGCTTGTTCGGTGTGTGTTTTGTGATGCCACAACAACTGGCTTCCCTTGACCTCTAGCGATGACACTTTCGGGCGTGGCGAGTGCAAACATGCTGTATGTGCACACCCACCTAAAACACACAAAGCATACAGAGGTTTCCAGATCATAAAGTTGTTCGACGATCAAAAGAGACACTTTGGTTTCACTCACCGCTTGCAATTCATTTACAGCTCGACATGCAGCCAACAGCCCGCTATTTTTACCTCAGCATAAGAGCAAACACTGACTTCACACTCTGCCAACTAGAACTGTGCCTTATCATTAAGGAAACCTATTTAGAGCTCAGCAGTGGACCGAGGAAGAGGAGCAGGGGAAAGATGAGCGCTGATTTAAAATCTCTCAATGAAAAACGTTTCTGTTTGGTTCGTCCCCACACAGCCCCCCCCCCCCCCCCCCCCCCCCCCCGGGGGAGGGGCGCCACGTCAAAACCTCCACGATTCCTCAATGAAGACAAGGTGGTTGGATACAGTATCGTTTGTGGTCGACTGATCTCCAGGTCCGGTGTCAATCACCAGCGTGGAGTCAGACAAGCAGGGCGGCAGACCGTGACCCCCCACCATCTGTGTGTGTGTGTGTGTGTGTGTGTGTGTGTGTGTGTGTGTGTGTGTGTCTGTGTGGCAATTAGCGTGACGTGCATGTCAACATCACAAAGGAAGGTAAAAGCGGGGGGGGTGGGAAGCAAGAGGAGGCCAACTGAATAATATTATTTTCCATTTGTTGAACTCAATTCAGATTTCGCAAAATTCTGCCCTTCTTGTCTTTGAAACTGAAAAACCTCACCTATGCACAGTAATACCTGCAGAACAGCTGCATCTACAGTGACTGTTATGATCTCGCTGTCTCAGCCTCCTTCTTCTTCTTCTTCTTCTGATGAAGGTGGAACTGACGGGGCGTGGCGAGTCCTGCTCTCTCTCTCTCTCTCTGCTCGGGCCGGTAAACGCGGCTGAGGGAAATCCTCATCCGATAAGTGCCTGCTACCTGGCCACCTGGTCGTCCATTTTCAAGTGCACTTAAAGAAAAGAAAAACACCAAAAAGAGGACGCCGGCTGCGTCGCGCGCGCGCGGGACGACGAGGCAAGAGGGCAGAGCCAGACAAAACAAATTCAAATAAGGGCCTTCCTCTTCTCAGCGGGCCACCGAATGTCTGGCTAACAAGCTCATTGCAAAGCAGGGGCGGACGTTCTGTTGGAACCGCAGCGCCACCGGGAACAGGTGGCTTCCCCGCCATTGAGTCTCGTTTAATTATTGATGCTGGTTGGGCTTTTCTGACACCACAGCTCACTGCCATTATTTCAGTTGCTAGGTGACGGGGTGGTGATCATGAATCAAGGACCAGGCGGCACACAGTAAGTCCCCCCCCCCCCCCCCCCCCCCCGGGGCGAGACGACATTCCTGAGGGATCTGAAAGACTTGTATTTGTGGTCGGAGTGATTTTTGGATCATAACTTGCATTCAGAAGCTTTGTCAGGCCACCAAGCAAGAAAATGAAAGGGGGAGCCACTTCCATGGAAAGTTTGCAGCCATGTGAAAGTGTTTAATCACTAATCTCCTTGGGCCGCGTGCCTTGGGCATTTCAACATGCCATTGGGAGCAGGTTGTCAGCACAAAAGGCAACTGTGGACGCATGTACTGATCTCACACTCAGGTCCAGAGTCAAAGGAATGTTTCTGTTCGCTGTTATTTTCGGACGAGAGACATTTGTGCTTCAAGGCTGCAGTAACAACGCAATGATGTACAGTCCACAGTTTGCATACATCCTGTCTCTGCAGGTGCATCATCTACTGTGGGTTAAGCCACGCTTCCAGTCTGTACACATGGGGACTTCCAATCTCAGGGTTTACGAGCACTGGGACATTCCCAGTTCCCATTGATAAACACTTAGTGGGTCTGTGCTGTGCTCAAAGGCCACCATTGTAACCCTTGTGTGAATCCCTAAGTGTGCCAGGAACACTTGAAAGACATTTCGTATTTGTCTTGTTAGCGATGAACACAAGAAATACTAAGCTATAACACAAAATAACTAAAAAAAAAGGGAACAATGGAACGAGGAAATCCTTCTGACAGGCTTCCCTGGGAGGTTTCAGTTTACGTCCATGCCGTCCTTTCACATCCTCTTGGACATTTGTGTGAAGTTCTAATGAGTTCAACCTCGAATCCCAGTGGACATTCGTGCCAAATTTGCAAATATTCCTGAGATATTAAATTCATGACAATTGACCAACGGACTAACCCCAAAACATCCAGCAGAGTCAACTTGAACAACGGATGACGCACAAATGACATGTGATCCAGCTTCCTTGACCGCGATCTTCCCAGATTGGTATGTGTGAGCGTGTGTGTGCGTGTGTGTGCGTGTGTGTGCGTGTGTGTGCGTGTGTGTGTGTGTGTGTGTGTGTGCGTGCGTGCGTGTGTGAGAGCACACACAGAGGCAGGGACACTTTGATGAGGGAGGCAGATCAGCTACGATCCGCCTCCGCTTCATCAGACTGTCTCCCTCTGCGTTGGCTCCTCCCGTTTGTTTCGGGCGACGGGGACACAAATCGAAGCGGCCCGAGGTTTGCTCTCTGACTTCCTGCTCGCAGAGAAGGGAAAGCACTTATACAGCAACAAAATCCTCCCCGGGGACAGGGGCCTAGAGGAGAGCAACGCAGCACTTTGATTCCAGCCCACGACGGTCTGAAATCCAGAAAGCGATAGTTCACACAGGGGGAGGTGGGGGGGGGGTCAAATGTGATACGAAGGGAAGCCTTTTGCGCGCTGCCCAAACGGCTTTAAAGACAACGGAACAACTGAGGACAGTCAGAGTCCAAACAAAGCAACAACAAACAACAAAAAAAGGATGCTGGGGTGAACATGATTGCTAAAGGGACGGACACAAACTAATGCGCTCTGCGTTTGACGAGATGCATCGTTGTCTTCATGATATCTTATTTTGCCTGATCTTATGTGTATTACGTTCCCTGGAACAAATGAATAAATTGCATCCGCCAGCTCGAAAGTCAAGATTATGGATTATATAAAAGTGCAAAAGAACAGTTTGCCCAAAAGGGCCCATGCTGAAGGCTAAAATGTTTTGACAAAGTGCGGGACGTTGGATGCGAGACGAGGCCCAGTAACACCGTGGATACTTTTCACCTAGAGAGCCACATTTCAAATGTGTCAGAAAAGCAGGCTGCCCGTTAATCGCAGGATTTCTGTTCTAATCCCGCCTCCTCCTGTTGGCAAGTGCAAAAAGCAGAGTGGCGAAGGCCATTCAGTGGGATTCTCGATGGGCTGAACTATACATGCGCTGGTCTTAGATGCTCAGAGGCCCGTTCAAGCAGACGTTGTCTTTTCTCTCGCTCCTGCAGAGACACGGGTTTGTCGGACTGGTTCAAAGTCCTGCTTTTCCTCAACTTTTATGGCCCCATCATTTCTCTTCCTTTAGTCGCAGAAGTCGGGGTCTGGGAGGTCAGCCCCCTGACAAATGGTGCGGCTCATTGTGACGAAGAAAGAGGCGAGCAGAACAAAAGAGGTAAAGGGCATTTGTTGCTGCCGGACCGAGCCAATCCACGTGGTTGTCATTTTTTTCTTCTCTTGGGGAAATTCAAAGCTGTGCCACACGCATAAAGGCAGACCATTCGGGGGGCCCCACTTGCTGCCTGTCTATTGAATATGCTCCATTACTAATACAGCCGCCCACACACAAACACACACACACACAGAAACACCACATCCCTGCTAGCCTTTCACATAATCCCATGGGACCTCCGTCCCTCCCCGAAAGAGTGAGCCTGACACGAGCCTGTGATTGAACCCTAAACATTCCCACTAACCCGCTGTGCACACACACACACACACACACACACACACACAGACACAGACACAGACACAAAGCCCGCCCCCAGAAAGTAGGGGGCACCAGGTTGGGCAGGTGCTGCAGCAGACCGAGCCATGTGTGTGAAAGAGTGTAAGTGTTAGAGTGTAAGTGTGCGTGTGTGATAGGAGGGGAGGGGTAGGGGGGGGGGGGGGTATTTGCCGTCTGCCAGTCCAACATGCTGCATGCATGAAAAACCAGTCTGTGTTCCTCTTCTCCTGGGGTTTCCTGTCCTAATCAATGTGCATGTGTGTGTGTGTGTGTGTGTGTGTGTGAGCTTGTGTGCCCGCATGTGTTTCTTACAAGATCGTTCTGACTGATGGATCTGATGTCGGGTTGTGTATTATCAGGGTCAATGTGAGCCGCCGACACCCCCTCCCTCGTCCTCCCGGGCTCTCCCGCTCCCCTGCAGCTCTCGGGCCTGCGGGCGGTTGGTGTGACAGAGCCGCGGCTCGCTTACAGTACACGTTACGCTGTGATCATTACCCAGCAGGCAAAGGATTTAAACCGGCGCCCGGCAAGATTTTGATCTAAAAATATATATTTGTCTGATCCGCCTGAATCCCAAACTGGGCCTGAAGGAGAGCCTACTGTTCCGTCGTCTTCGGCTGAGATCTAGTAGTTTTCACCTCATTTAGTCAAATGAAATCCCCCGGGCCGGCGACGTCTTCCAACAGAAAGAGGCGGATCAAAACCAATCAGCGATGCCAAAACATACAGCCGGCAGTGAGCGAGCGCTCGATGCTTTTGGGATGCTCTAAGCTGCGCGGATCAGACAGGCTGCCAAACGTGCATGACGTTTAACACTCCAATTTGTGATTTGAAGCTGGAGTGACATATTTTTTTTTCTGACAGCTACCAATGTGAAACATTTCTCAGTCAGTGCAGGTTTAAGTCACTTGTATTATGGACAAAGCCACTTTCACAGCATAATTACAATGCTAAGGCCATGGTGCATGGACAGAATCAAGCTATTTCAAAGTGATTAAGCGAATTGTACTGTATTAAAGCACATTTTCACATGAAGTCTTGTTTTTTCTCTTCCCGCCACTGCTCCTGGTCCAAAACTACATCTCAGTTCCTCCAAAATATTCCCCAAGTTTCAAGACCTTTAAGCACGAACAATGCGGCGTCTCATCTGGTCGACACATCTGCGTTGGTCAAAGCTAATAACGCAGGTCACCCACAGTTCACACTCGCAAGGGGTTCTCCGAAGACAACACTGCTCCACAATGAACACAAGAAGATGGTGAGTGATTCAAGCTTGCAAGTACATACCTTGTCAAACAGAGACTTCCATTGCTGGGGCGAGGAAAGAGAAAGGAAAGAAGCAATGAGTGAGAGAGTGGCAATAGAAAGGCAAAAAAACAAATCTCAGAGGCAGGTGCTGGAGTGGAGAGGGGCCTCCGTTTGGAAATGTCTCAGCCAAAAGGACCAGTGGTTATCTGATCATTGCGTTCAATGAGGCAGAGCAAAGGACAATAAGGTACAAAGCCTGTGTACAGGGTTTCTTATTAGAGGCTATTTGATTTAGCAATAGGGTGCGTGCGTGCATGTGTGTGTAGTGTGAGTGCATTCCTGAAGGATGTGCTGTGTGTCTTTGTTGGCTGCTCTCCTTACCTCAGGATTGTAAATCCTTTCATCTCCAGTAATCTCCAGCCATGACATTTAGAAAAAGTAACCTTCAAAACTTAATTGTTGGCTCATGCTTAGACATTCAACTCAATAAAACCAGCCTGCACCGCGGATTTGCTTGTGCGCAATTGAAAAAGCGCGTCCTGCTGCGTAATTTCTCCGCGATAACCTGGCGGAAAAGGGGACGCACTGTATTGTGGGTCACTCTGCTCAGCGTACACTCACGTCCTCTGGAGCGACGGGGAGAACGTCGGTGCTTTCCAAAACCTCAATCTCGTCGCCCTCCGCGTTGGACGCCACCGCCGGCGAGGAGTTCACGGGTAACTCCCGGCTCGCGCCCGCCATCCTCGGGCAGCTCTTCTCCGTAACGAACCGCGCGGAGAGCTGCAGCGACCTCAGGTCCACATGGTTCACAATTCCATTTCGGCGACCAGAAGCAGGTTGAGAAAGGAGAGCATAGCCTCCAAGTCGGAGCTGTGTACCAATATCTATCTATCAATTAAAAAAAAGCTTATTCCATGCGCGCTCCCACGCGTAAAATCAAATCTTCGCCAGCTGAGGAAAAAGTTGATCTGAATGATCGTTTAGTAACAAATCATAAAAAAAGAATAGTTCTGGGGCACCGTCCGCCACATCGTTAAGTCAGCATGTCACGGGGGGGGGGGGGGGGCGAAAGCTGGAGGAAAGCCTGCTGGGCGCGCTGGGTCGCCACGAACGGAGAGGCAGCGGTCCAAGTTTGTGAAGCAGCTGGAGAGGGCGGTGGGGGGCGGGAGATGGTGGAGGGTTGGGGGCGGGGGGCGGGGGGGGGACACGACGTTTCGCAGAGCGAGTCTCGTCACCTCGAGAGAGGCGACTCAGCAGCGGCAGCGGTGGAGGCAGCGGCACAGCGCAGATCCATCTGAAAGAAATAATGACATCATCAGACACTGGAGACAACACGAGACGGAGACAACCGGGACTTGGATACGACTCGCGCGGCTCCTCCGTGCGTGACGCAGGTGTAACTCAACTAAAGCAGCTTCCGAAAAGCTTCCCAATTATAAATATGCTTGGTTTTATTTTTGGTGCGTCATGATACCTGGCACGATCAGTAGATCGGCGCGCGCCGACGTGAAGCCTCGATGGGAGGGGGGGGGGGATCACCTGATGCTCCCTCTGACGGGTTTCGAGGAACTACCGTCCCCCAGCTGTTTGTCCCTTGCTCAGAGGTTTGATGTCTCGTGTGCGCATGGTGATGAGTTGTTGTAGAGATTGCAAATACATTCCCTCAACCATTTAAGAGTGAATAATTTTGCCTTTACAGGGTTTTCAGGAACCCTCATTACTGATAAATGGTGAGGTCATAATTTGTCGTTGCTTTTTTACGAGACAACAAATAATGTTTTGTCATCCTTTTGGTTTATTTTTTCTGTTTAATATAAATGTTAATAAAAAAACACAAATAAAAGGGACACGTTTTCACATTCTATTCATGTTTGCCTTGATACATTTTAACAGCCAGACTCAAAGCGTTGTGATTTATACATTTTCATTTAATTAGTTGGATGTGAATAAATGTATGCTTGTGTCTTATGGACTGAGGTTCTTTCTAAATGAAAGTGTAATGGAAAAAACAAGTTAAGGATTATAATCTAGTTTCGGCTTTAATTCTGACCCCTGATAAAAGAAAAGAAAACCAGATAATTGGCTCACTTACAAGGTGATCGTTTCTTTGGTGTGCATTGTCACTACAAATTAAATTTAAAAACGAATTGGCTTTCTGTACATCTAAAAGATGCAAACAGTTGTGTTTGAACTAATGTTCCTACATACAAGTGGCCATCGGACGTCTTGAAAGCAAGTATCTCAAACTATTTAGAGCAGTACTTTAAAGTAAAGGGAGTAAACGCACTCTGTTACAATCAACCACTGAAGTTCGTGCCTCAAGGCTCAGAGAACAAGGAGTGTTGGAGCTGTAAAACGGCCGCTTCAATCACCCAAACGATCGGGTCCCATTTCAGATGAACACCTCCCTCACAACTAATAACTGGGTGGAGAGACGCAGTGAAGCAGTGTCTTACTGTCTGTGGGTGATCAGACTCCTTCTCCCCCAGGTCATGTGTGATAGCGACACAATGGAAACAATTCATGTTTTCAGGCCTTGGGGTTATTTTCATTCCTGATTCCCATATATAGCGCATGTCGGATTCAAGGATTCTAACTTCCCTCCAATGTTTATGGAGAGAAATCCAAATTATAATTAACAAAGTAAATCCATTAATTAATAAACCATATCACAGTCTCGTGAGGACTGATCACATTCCCTCTGTCATATTACTAGGGAGCAGAGGGTATTGTCTCGTTATGCACCAACGGGAATTTCCATTCAAAGCGGCTAATTGGACAAAATAAACCGACGTGGCAGCTGTCATGTGCAAACGTTAGCTGCAGAACTGTGACACGAGAGGCAGAGGAGGCACGTGTGTGTGTGTGCGTGTGTGTGAGCCAGAAACAGAGAAATAGACACGATACACAGCGGGAGAAACACCAGCTGTGGAAAAATGAGCTCATGTTGCCATGAAGGGCCTGCTGGGGAGGCTCGCCTCCTTTTGACAGGAGTTTGTCTCGGGTGTGCTGTCCTCAGAGCCTCTGCCCTGTACTGATGGACCCATGGATACTTTATTCTAACATTAGCCATGCTGCACATCTGTTCACATGTGTTGTTGTCAAGTGGACAAAGTGGACGGAACGTCAAAGTCAACCCTTTGGTCCAGTCCGCATCGGTGCCGCTACACAGAGGAGCAGAACTGGGATATTTCAACCATTGGCAAGTTATCAGTTACTTATAGCAACTTTAACGCGTCATCCATGAATTTGACCAATTTCATGCATTTAACAGTTGAACAACTTCTAGCCAAGCGTTTTAATACTAAAACCTTTTAACTACTAATTATTCTGAATACCATTTGTGAGCAAAATCAAATATTTTAACGAGTACTTTGTACTGTGCAGGAATAAATACTACAATAAAGATATTACATCTTAGCCATGAATGTGCCATTTTCTCTAAAGTTATTTCTAATGCAGCGCTTCCTGAGAAAACTACACATCCTCTTCTTCTGACGGCTCCTTGTGGAAGCTGGTGTATTCGTCAAATCTCATGAATATGCATTTTAGAGTAACTTTACATGGTTTTCTACTCCTTTCGTTGACAAGTAACTGTGGATTTCTCTCTCAAGCAATGCTGCCCTCTTGTGTCTCAGTATGTCACATTTTCCTATCAGCACAACAATTACCCCTACAATATGAATTTGTTAAATAGAACCTATAATCTTGTCGGAAAAGGATTTATCTAAAGTTTAAAAGAAACAATAAACTAATGACTTTAATGTATTCACGCAAAAGCTGGCCTCGATCTTCCAACGTCTTTGAAACTGAAAATAAATTCCTTCACAACAGGTGTCAGACAGATATTTGTTTATTGTAAACTCTTGGAAAGGCTGAGTGAATACATCAAAACTAAAATCACATGGAAATGTGGGGCCACATTATTGCATTTTCTGTGATCGAGGAGAACATGGATCACAGGGGCTGTTAAAATGAGAGTGGGCATGGTAAAGTTTAAGAGCTCCCGTCAATAAACATTAGTACTACTACTAATCCCTGGATTATTGGGAGGTAGGAAGCAATGTGGAGAACTGGTCATGGTGGTCCTTTAGTACAATACGTCTTAGACCCACAGGAATGTGATTGGAAATTCAGAAGCATGCTAATACAAAATGTAGTGGCTTTGAAGGGTCAATAATAAATATGTTAGCACACACTGATGGGAGGGCGGGGGGGGGGGGGGAGGTACAGAGAGAGCAGCAGCAGACGCTTGCACACATCCAGTGACCTGCTGACGCGAACAATTAGAGAAAAAAAAAAAAAGTGTTTGGGCCTCAAACTGAGACTGAATATCAACGCTAAGGTTTGTGGGAGTTCAGAAGCAGGCTGCTGAGCAAATTATTCATTATTCCATTTGCACGGTTCAGCCTAATAAAAGCATCAATGTTATTGCAAACCTCACGTATCGCTACCACGGCGGAAACCAATAAGCAGCTATATGCAACTTCATCATGTCAGTCACTACAGCTCATCAGCAGCTTACCCACTTTAATATAAATATATTACTTTGCAAACACTTGAAAAGAAGCGGATCAAGGAAATTAGCAGTTTCGGTACAAAAATTCAATATTGTTCCGTTTTATCCCTATCAAGAGAAAAAGACAAATGCAAAATAAAACAAATGTTTGGTAAACTAAGCTTTGACACGTTTTTTTCCTTGAAAGATGAAAAGATGTTCATTGACTAAAACGCATGCTGGGCATCCAAACAGGGGAGCCAGGTCCAAACAGCTCTAGATGAACCATGGGGTGAGGGGAATCACCGCGACCTGAGCAGCACCCTGTACATGGCGAAGCCCAGCACGGCACACACGGAGGCCCCGACGCTCGCTCTCAGCCAGAAGGTCGAGCTCTTCAGGTCCGCTTGGCTCACATGCCTGTCGAACAGAGGCAAGCAGAGGCGGAGCTCAAGGGAAGGGGCGAGAAAGAGGGGAGCAGACAACGTGCCAAAAGAACATGTGGATGCAATGGCGAAGCAGCGACATGCCGAGGAGAAGCCAGTCAATCGGATGAGAGACATGCAGGAATGAGGTTGTGATACAAAGACCAGAAGTGTTCTGTGACGTCTCTGCAAGTGACGCAATCAAAGAGGACTAAAATCAACAAGGAGTTTAAAAACAACCGGATGACAATGAGACAGAGATCAGAACGGAAAAGTACACAGTGGTCAATTCTACTGCGGTACAGGAGGCAACATCAAGGTAGGAGCTAAATGAAGCCTTCAGAAGGCTGTAAGATGGAAAACGACAAAGTAAAATGTGGCAGGGAATTATGACGTACTTTGCAAAAATAGCGAGGAAAGCGATTCAGACAAATGAGGCACAAACAATGTCGACCAATTAGACGTAAAGAGACAGTTTCAAAAAGGACCTTCTGAGCACAACGGCGTAGAGTTTGGCCCTGACTGTCTGCAGCAGCTCAGAGTTGAGGAAGTTCTGACACAAGCAGAAGGTGCACCGGTTGCAAGTGCACATGCAGCGCAACCGGGCGTGGCTGAGGAGAAACACACACACACACACACAAACACACCAACACGCTGTTTATATTTACAAACACACGCGGGGGAGAAAGGTCAAAGTAAAGAGTGTCAAGATCAACAATGAAAGAGCAGCACGAGGCAGAATCCACGGACAATGAAGACGGATAAACGTTACGCAAATGAGGGATCATCTCACCATATACAAGAAGGAATCAAGTATTCTCACTGGATTGTTATTATTATTATTATTATTATTATTATTATTCAGCACTGCGACCTGACTGAGCTGAGCTGACTCCCGGCCTCTGGGACGTTTACTCACAGAGCAAAGCCCGGCGCCATCGCAGAATGAAAGCAGCATGTCTGGGGGGGGGGGGGGGGGGGGGCAGGGCAGCGGATCAGCAGGGAAACAGTGAACTAGCGGATAAGGCAACAAAAAAGGCATCCCATCTGCACGCAAGAATACAGGCCATTTGTGGCCCAGCTGCCGAAAAAAATGCAATTCCATAATTTACTCAGTTAGGAGGGTCTGAGGGTCCCCAGGTTTCTACACCGTCCTATCGATATCTCTGCTGTGTTCATGAACATTTATTTTCTGGCTTATTAGTGTTTTCTTCCAGGTGAGGTTTAGTTTGTTGATGCGCTCTAAACACAAAAAAGGACATGTATATTGTGTGTTACAAACTTACAAACCGTGGAGATGAAAGATGATTATTTTACTCCTATTTTAGGACACAGAGAAGTGGTTCAGCCTCGTGTGGCTGAAATGCGCACTACAACAATAAAAACTACCCGACTGCTGACGTCTTTTATAAAAGGAAAGAATAAAGATCATCGGTTGTTTAGGAGGCCTTTGCTTTACTAATTTGATCATCCAAAACTGAACATCCTATGTACAAGCAGGTTGGTTTTTACTGCAGAACCGTCTTAAAACACAATAGTCTCAGCTACATTTCACATGATACAGTGTGAAATGTCCTGCTCCGACACTAGAAGGGAAAGTACGGCTCAACAAGTGCTCCATACTTACGGGTACATGGCCACAGTGGTAAGTTTGGTGAAGATGTCTCGGCTGGGAGCTGCCGCGGTGTTGCAGGTGAAGGACTGGGGAGGAGGCATCTTGTGCTTCCTACAGAACTCCAGAGGACTGCAGCCGTACATCTGTTTGATCTCCGGCTGGTCCGACTTCGCCGCGATCATCATGCACGGAATCTTGCTGTCCATGAAGTATTGCTGGAGGGAGACAGAGAGAGGGGCGGTCGGTGGGGGGGGGGGGGGGGGGGGTTTGTGCTTCCACGCGGCGTTATGCCGCACACGCACAGCTTTTACCTTGAAGACCTTGGCGCAGTACTCGAAGGAGAACGGGTTGCCGACATCGTAGACCAGGCCGACGATGTCGCAGGCCAGATCGCCGTCGGACAGGTAGTCAAAGTCAGGGAGGACTTCGTGAAGCTGAGGGGAGAGGAGCGGAGGGGGGTTAGGGGACCACGGCTGACTTTCAACAGGAGTCACATGTCAGACAGCTGTGGCCAGCTGTCCTCGCCTGGTTTACCTTTTTAGACCGTTTAAATTTGCTAAGGCTAATTGACCATTGCGCTTCAACGGCTAAATGTGCCTCGCAAAAAAGCAGCGCCAATATCGGGGCACGCAATGTTTTTGCCTCAACGATACACAAACGCACACAATTTGCTAGGTTTCATTTATGAAATGCGAAGCAGTCTTGCTTGTGCTTTCAGAATAAGAGCGCTGTGAAAAGAACTGGGTGAACTTGATAAGAAGCTTAGATGGGCAGCCAGGTAAGCACAGCCGACCTCAGGCTGGGTCACGGTTGACAACCTCCAAGTGCTCCACATATATCTATATCATGTCTTTATGAATACAAACATTTTTTAATAAATTTAAAAAATGCAAATATAATATCGTTGAATTTCTTCATTTCTATTATTAGAATCATTATTGTTTTGGCAGTAAAAAAAAGAAGCTGTTTTTGGAAACAAGTTGCAATTGCAACCATAACATTGTAATCCAAGTAATGAGTGGTACGTTTGAAACTCACAAGGAGGTATTTCTCCTGGCCGTATACGTAGGTTGTGCTGATGGCGTAGTAGGATCGGTGTTCCTCGCTGATCGCTTTTTGGCGCTGAGGACAAAAGAGACCTCCGATCAGGACATTAAAATGAATGTAAAATGTGACCGAAAGGCGCGGTGGGACAATTCTGTTCATACATACATTCATAGATACATTTTTCCAAGAATGAAAAGTATTTTGCGAGTTAAACAACAATGTGGCTTTATTTCTGCTCACCATGAGGTTTCGACCCAGGAACGCTTGTAGGAAGCCGCTCTTGCCGCTGCCCACGTCTCCAAAGACGTTGCAGCGGAAGACGCTACGCTGGGTCTGCTTCTTCTGGAGGTCAATCTTCTTAGCTCTGGTCACTGTGCAGGGGGAAACATTCAGATTTAACTGTCCAATAGTTGGTGTTGATTTACTGCGTTATCATACATTCGTGATATTACAGTCATTTATTGGAACATGGATATGAAGGAGGAGGTGTTGTAATTCACCTGTGATTCCCGATGCTTGGGACTCCTGCTCAGCAATTATTGAGTAACCAAGGTAACCCAAATACTCCAGGCATCGTTGGACATCCAGATACGTTGTTAAACTGAACAAATGCAAGTTGAACCCATAAGATACAAAACAAGACATGTCATGTCATTTGCCTAAATATGATATTAAATGAGAAGTAGACACAGTCTCTTCTTGGTCCTTCCATCAGGGGGCATTGAATTAGAAAACCTAATCATTCAAATTCAACATTTAAATACTGCACTATATATACACTATTCTATTATAGACAAAGATTGAAGCGGCTACCTTAACCAGGGGCCACTTACGTCCACTGGGAGAGATACCCCTGGTAGGTGATCCAGCCCTGGTCGTTAGTGCAAACCGTATTGAAGACATCCGGACCCCAGGGCATGTAGGGAAACACATCAAACAGGTCCCTCGTCTCCTCGGGTGACAAGGCACAGTCACGGTCCTGGTAGACACAGAGCCGGGTTACTGTTCACCGCTGCACACCACGGCGAAATATGAAACATGTGGCTCAGTGCACGGGTGAATAAATAGGACGGACTGGAGCACACACACACACACACACACAAACAGTTGGCGGCTCATCGCTGCGACAGAAAGCAGGTCGCTCGCACTCTTTGACTTCCATACTAACCTCGCAGGCTAAGTCTCCCGTCAATCCCTCCTTAGTGACCACACGTTAAATCAGGCCTCAGCAGGTGGTCAGCGGGTGGCTTTCTGGGTGTATTTTGGTTTTGCTGCCCCGTTTCCCCACTGAGCAGCTTTCTGTGAAATCCTCTCCGGGGCAGAGGGTAAAGTATATAGAGGACCGGGGTTTACAGGATTGTACCTTGTCATGTTTGTCAAAGACGCTCTGGAGGAAGAGGTAGGCATTGTGGTTGAGCTCGGTGGTGCTGTCTGCAGGGAGCTTCAACCTAGAGACACAGAGGTGTGTAATTCATCGTGGGATACACGCAGAAAGCATTTCTACAGAAGATGAAATGATGGGAGAAATGTTACGGCTTGAAAGTCCTCATTAGAAAGAGGAGAAGGCATTGTGAGAATGTGCATAGCTAATCTGCATACCAATCCACTACAGTGTTGAATCCATGACTCCATTTAAAGGTCTTAAAGTGAAAATGTTTTTAAAAAACGAGCCAAAAGGGGGAGCACCGTATTGGAGGAAAGTACAGTGTCCCCCTTGTCCCTACACACAGTGAGGGGAACAAGGGGGCGTCTCAATGAGGACGGAGACTCACGGAGGGAAGAGGTAGTCCTGGTTCAACTCCAGGTCGTCGTCGTAGCCGAACCTCCTCAGCACCGTCCACGTGGTCTCATGGCGACCGCGCTGGATGAACAGCGTGTGGAGGAACAGGAAGCCTGCAGGACAACATCACGGAAATATTCAACCCCCCCCTCAATCGGGACTAACGTGACGAGGGATTCGCGTGTGCACATGAAGGCATGGAGAGGGGGTGGGAGGGGGGGGGGGGGGGGGGGGGGCGTTCATTCCTACCTTTCAGAGTGAGTCCGTTGTCACACACACCGTCACTCATGTTCTTCCGCACCACATTTTTGACATCCTCCAACGCCTGGGACTCCAGCGGGGCGTTGAAGCACGTCCGCTGGGGGGGGGGGGGGGGGGGGGGCGACCGGAAAGTCACGTCGTCGATTTATGTTTCGTTTCCTTGACAACGCGGGGGACTTTGTCGGGTCAACTCACCTGGAAGAAATTGAGCTCGTGGTCGTTGAGGATGCCGTCGTTGTCCAGGTCCGACACTTTGAAGATCCGAGTCAGGGCTTTGACACAAAGGGGCTTCATCTGGGAATCAAAAAAAAAAAGCATAAAAGAATACCGTTTCTTTTAAATAAATGATTTCTGTGATGTATTCTGCTTTAGACACAACTCTCCAAAACGGTCAATAACAGAGTAGTTGTTTTCCTTCAAGCGTCACAGAAGCAGCGTGGGAGGATTCCCACAGCACGTTTCTGCTCTTACGTCTTTTCTCTCTGGGCAGTAAAGCGGACCAGTGGGGTGCAGGACGGCCTTTTGGGCGTAGTAGAACAGCTCTGAGATGTTCTTCAGGTTCTTTGCTGAACACTATAGGCAAGGAAAGGGAGAATCGTTATGTACTCACAAATATTCTGTTCAACACTGTGCAAATACGCAAACACCTTGTGAACATGTGACGATTGAGTGTCGAGGCAAAGCCTGGACCCCCCCCCCGTTTGTCTGTTAGAATCCTGCTTGCCAAGCGGCAGGATGAGAGAAAAGCTCAATACATCCAAAGTGCACGTTGCAGGCCGTGATTGGGAGGCACCACTCGGACAGGGGACCTCTACAAAAGTAGGAGGGAAAGGAGAAGCGGAGGTTGTGACATAACTGTCGCCGCGCCAGCGTTACTGCCTGTATACAGTGGGTGTGTGTGTGTGGATAAGTCAGAGTATTAACACACGGGATCAGTCTCCCAGCGGCACGCCTGTTTTAATTAACCAGTCTGGGAAGGAAAAAAAAAAAGGTCACGGCAAGTGTTAATTGTTTAAATCCTCTCGTACAATTGTTGGGTTTCCTCGTCGTAAACATGGGACATGACCAAAAATAAATAAATAGCGTATTTCATGCAGAGTAGGAAGTAGGAAGAGTAATCTGGCTGCAGATTACATTCACATCTCTGCCAAGTGTCATTATTTAACTTCAGCCCATTATGCGATCGTCCGAGTATTGTGTCGTTTTACTTAAAAACATAAAACATCTGATTGAGTGGTGTCATTGGCCTTCGGGATATAAAATTATTAAAAAAAGGGTCACATATTCAATAGACAGGATTACCGGCAGGCTGCAGACACCACATTCTTTCATTTTGACAACTTCAAAAATCCAATTACCGACAACAGCTGACAATTCAACACATCAGCACACGTTCGGTGAACTTTCATGAGCAAAAAGGCCCCAGAGGGCTTTGCTGATAATTATAGTTAAAATATGAAAACACTATATTAATATTTTACACCAACTGTAAAACCCTGGCAATTAAGTAAAAAGACCATTATTGGATATTAACATTTGCTGTTTCCACTCAACAGCTACTGTTGAAAAAAACTTTTATGTTCCTTTCAATAAACGATAGAAGGTATCGATTTCCTTTTGTGTTCACGTCCCTCTGGACTTTATGCACTGAGCAACGCATCAATACTGTGGAACCAACTGCTATGCACTACTCGGATGTGGAACAGTTCATCAGGCCCTCTAATGGTTTAGTATGCGGGGGGGGGGGGGGGGGGGGCAGTGGGAGCGGTGAACAGATCCGCCTCTCACCTCGACGCAGGTCTCGATCTCACTGTGCCGGTTCATGATGGGCAGTATGGTGTCCATGCTGCTGTGTTCCACCAGGTCAGACTTGTTCCCCACCAGAATCAGAGGGACCCTGAAAACATCAAAATGTACCAGTAACTTTTTGTTCAATGCAACATTTTGATGTATTCTAGTGTTTTCCCAAGAAAGGGAGAATGAGGCTGAATCTGCCGCTTTGTAAAGAAAGCAGCAGATTCCACTTCAGATCTCTGCTGACAGAAAAGCATTTGTGAGACGTTTTGCCACCGCGTGACTGTGAGTCAACACCTCAAAAATAGTACCAGAAGGACTCCACGACTGTCCTGTGTCCACCTCGTCTTTGAGACATGACCCCCCCACCCCCCCCGCTTCCCCTCACATTGTGTGGTCCAAAACGGAGTTCTTGAGTTCTTTTTTGACATGTTCCCACCTGCTGTCCTTGTCCGTGTTCTCTGTGATGAGGGGGATCCAGTGGCTCGTCACCTACGGGAGACAACAACGGTAGAGAAGATCGTAATCCAATACATCGCCCCCCCCCCCCCCCTTCAAGTGTCCCACTGGTCACACCGTCACGGTTCATTATGGAAATGTTAGGCGCAGCTCACCTTTTCAATGGACGTCTTGTTGTTGACAGAGTAGACGATGCAAATCACATTGGCCTATGAGAGACACACACAGGCACCCTTTAAGCTCACAGCTGAACTCAGCATTCCACCCAGGAGCCAACGGGGGGGAGGCGTAACGCACGGACTGACCTTGGTGATCTCCTGGAACAGCTGCTCATCCGTCTGCTCCGCCTCTGCAAGAAACAGAGAAGCGTGAGCCACGGTTAAACCAGAGGAACGTGTTCCGTCTTTCTCAACTTTGTTGTGTGACCGTGAATCAATGCATTTGGATCTTAAGGAAAGAGACCGCCGTGGGGGGCGGGGGGGGGCGCTTAAGGTACCCGAGTAGTCCACGATGTGTGTGGGAACTCGCTCTGGCGTGACGTCTGCAGGTATGGTGATTTCCTCAGCTCGGTAGGGGACCTGGGATAAACGGAACACGCACGGTGTCACACTCCACAAAGGCCATAGATCAAGGTCGCGTCTGGGAAGCATCATCACGTTTATTCTCACCACGCTCGGGAACTCCTCACTGACCAGCGACATGATGAGAGAAGTCTTCCCCACCTTGGCTGTCGGAGGAGGAAGAGTTTGAGGGTTTAATGAGACAAGAGTGTCAGCAAACTCGTCACAGTCCATTCAACATTGTTTCTACAGAGACCTTATTTATTGAAAATGAGAAAATTAGAGTTGGGGACACAGATGACCTATAGTGGACATCACAAGCACCACATTTGATGCATTATGTGCACGATCTAAAACATACCAGGAGAACCCACGTTCTTCAATTACATTTTTGCACACTTTAATGTTTCAAATTGTCTTCAAGAAAACATGGGATATAAGCTTGCAATTTTTTTTCCCCCAGAGGTTGAGACCTAAACATCCATTAATAAAAGGAGCCAGCCATTGCCAGCCTAGGGACAACACACAATTAAGTGAAATTAAAAGCAAATTGTCCACCGAGGGAAACCAAATGTTTGAGAAAGCTCCAGCTGATGATGAGGATTTTGTTTTTGAAGGTGAACCATCGTCACGAGACAGAAGTCCCCCCCGAGGCATCAGTGAACACAGCTGACCCAAACATGTACTTACGCTCTCCCACTAATAAAATCCTCACGTCCTTGCGCATCCTCGTGGCCGTCGACGGGCTCCTTAACCCGGGCTCTGTGGCACATGCACGCTCCGGTCCGGGTGAAGGGTACAAGCGGCCGGCGCTCCTCGGCCCCGGCTCGCCTGCTAACGGCTACATCCGCGCATGTCAGCACAGGGCGGGACGCGCACTGTTTACACAGCCGGGCGAGCGGGACACCAACACGGTGTTTTTGTTTTCTCGCCGTACTGCACCTGCGGGGCTCGGTCAGTCTGCGGGGCGGTCAGCGGTGCGGCGTGGAGTCCCGCTAATGTTCACACGAGCTCGGCCAGTGACGCGTCAGAGGGCGCCGCTGCTGCGGGCCACGCCCCCTCTGAGTGCGATGGCCAGCAAAGATCGTATATTTGTGACAGGACCACTTCAACAACTAGAACCTGATCCCTTCGCAAGTCTGTCATTATTATAGTAAAGAGACTAATGACAAAAAATGTTCATACCTACATGTAAGAAAGTGTCGCAATAAAGTAGCACATTTTTAATTAATTAAAAAAAGTAAATACAATTTAGCTTCCTCCTACTGCTGCTTAGAATACAGACAAGCTCTTAATAGTTTTGAGCCTTATCTCCACTGGCTGGTTAGAGAATATTTATGGTCCTGGAAGAATGGGTGACTTAATTCACATGCCTTATTAGACTTGAAATGAGAGAAGAACATGTCTATATTATTAGAATTTGTGCTATTTATAATCTGTCCAATCTCATTGGAAAACTCATTCATGTGACACATTCTTCCATTGAACGTTGTTTATTCAATTTGACAGTCAGATGTTTATACAAGGCACATCTACTTCAATATACATGGGACTAAATCATAACACAAGTCAGACTCTATTGTGGTGCTCAGGAACCCTTTGTCTCTTACTGGATCTAGTTGAATGTTAATTAAAGAGCGAGCCACAGGTAAGGAACCATGGCATGAACATGTTGCTCGGCCTGGTTGGTCCTCTACCCTCGTCCATCGTTAATAATAATAATAACCGGCCTACGGCTCATATAATCCACATTTTTATTTATGAACATTTTATTAGAGGATCAACCCCATGAGATGCAGCATCTCGTTTTCATGGGGGTCCTCCGGATCATATCCAATCAACAGAACAACAGATTAGTTACAATAAAATAAGATAATCATAATAAAAATAAAAATAAAATAAAAATACAACAAAAAGCAAAAACCACACATACTCACACATACATACACAAGCTCTCACTATCCCCAAACTCATCATATATAAGATGTTATTGATAAACAACTCCGTATAACATAATAATCCAAAATACAAGTAACAAAGATAACATCACAATGTACATTCATAAGCTAATTCATAAATATACACGCATACATAATATGACACTCATCAATGTTAAATCTGAAACGCTAGAAACATAGACAAGTATTTTGAAGATGTGTTAAACAAAACAGTTCAAAACAGAGGAAAAGACGTCAGCGAGCGAATGGCTGCAGGAAGGCTATTCCCCAACTTCTCTGTCAACTCTAGGAACATTAAAGTAAATCTGTTCACTATGACGAAGACTATAAAGTGAACTGTAAGGCACTAAATATTGCGATAAATAATATGGATATTGGAAGTATATACATACAACTGTCATCTGTGACATATCACCAATCAATACTGTAACTTTGTTACTGAAGAGGAACACAAATGTAAGTCTAAAATTCTAAAAGCAGGAAATACTTGTTTATACAATATAGAACCCTAACCCTATGTAAAAGACAATCAAAATCAACAGTGTGGGAAAAGAATGGACCGTATCTTTCAAAATGTGCAAATTGAGTGAAACCAATTAACAAAATAACTACAGGAACCACTGCACTTGTTCCTCAATAAATACTACGCTAGGATTACGAAAGATGATTTGTTGTGATTTTATTCTGGCAACAACAATACAATAAATGCCTTAACCAGCTGAAGCGACGCGTAGTTACGGAGGCACACAAAGTGACGTGAGCGCTCGTGTCAGTAAACGTGAGCGTTTGTCACTCACTGTCAGGTCCCGGGCCGGGCCTTTTCAAAGCAGAAGTTTTCAGTCTCTCACTTCCCCAAAATCCCACCTATTGCACCCGGAGCTCCTGCAAAACGGCTCACGTCATTTCCCCCTTGTCATGTTGGCCTCGTCTGGAAGGAACGGAGAGAGGGGGGGGGGGGGGGTTAGGAGCGCGGTACACGCCGCGGGATCGTTGCGGACGACAACGGGGTCTTACTGGCGTAGTCCTCTGGTGTCATGGGTTGAGCGATGACCTTTCGGAAGGCCTCCAGCCACTCCTTCTGCTCCTGCTGCTGCTCGCACATGAAAACAAACTCCCTGTCCGGCGTCTGCAGCGTGACGCCGCAGTGCCACCGGCCTCCTCTCGAGCTCGGCCTGCTGCTCTCTGCGGCGGCGTAGCTGTGGCTCTCCGTGCCGATGAAGACGGCGCCCAACTCAGAAGCGTCCTGGTTTCATCGTCGCCGTATTTGGTTCCAGAGCACATGTTAGAATGAATGTCCTGAACTCAGTGCATGAATGTAATGTTGTTTGATTATTAACACAGTCGCTTTACAACACGCATTATAGACTCGGCGGTGGTTATCTGTTAATTACCAGTGGGTTTTTAAAATACAGGAGCTTTCTGTTCATTGAGCACAGTGTGAACCATCTCTTCTTGAAGGGCTCCCGTTGCTAAAAACACACAAACATGAGCACACGCACAGAGAGGGACCGAAATACAGAGAGAGAGAGAGAGAGAGAGAATTGATTCAATTCATTTTTAAATGCACAAAATTGATAAATAGATCAAATGAGTTTTTGTAACAAACCGACGAACCGTCGGCCCGGTTTTCTCCATGTACCCCTCCTTCAGGCAGCACCCCATTATCTGAGGTATTAACTGTGCAAAGAGACGCAGAGGCCACTCCGTCAACATGGACTCGGACAACCTACACAAGTCACGGAAATTCAAAATGTCGTCTTACATCGATGTCTCGCAGAGTGGGATGTTTCCTCTGGAGGTATTCGAGGCGCGTGGCTCGAATAGCGTTGAACAGGGACACAATCACCTGTAAGGCGTCAGATATTGAATCACCTGCGTCCAGTTTACCGTCTGCATCAGTTTCATACAATTCAGGTTGATTAAGAAAGAAGCTTGAAGCTGGATGAGTGCATGTGATGATTAAATGCATTCCAATTGTGAGGGGATCCCTTTTGTACTTTTAGTACTTTGAGAAACACTCAACTCTGAAGTGAGGTGTCTCACTAAAACATTCGGTCACTATGGTAACAGCTGACCTGTCCTGTTTCGTGATAGACAAACAGATTCCTCATGCGTTTGCCGTTCGCAAAGGAGATTTGCAGGCCGTGAGCGTGGTTGATCTTCTCCGGCTGGAAGACTGCATTAAGATCCTTCATGGAGATTACGGCTTTGGGAAGCTTTGACTTGGTTTGAAAGAGCACACGGGGGAAGGATTTCACAAGAAGGATTAGAAACAACGAGGGTCTTTGTGCGCTCATTAAACGTGGTAGTCTAGACGACAATGTGTCAGAACTCACATCCTCTTTAATGAAGTATCGGAGGGTGAAGTCTTTCCGGGACAGCAGGAAGATCCTCTTTAAAAACTGTCTTTTGTTTTTGCCCTTCTTCCAAAGTGTTAACTCAAACTGGTCTGGGTTAGATACACCAAATGGAGGGAAGAGATGGAGATCCACTAAACCACTCAAAGAATCATGTATGCGAAAACAACAATGCGTTGGTAATGTTGATATGGTGGCATTTGATTACCTGAGCAATAACTTGGCAGAAAGCATTGGTTTTCTCCTGTGAATTCTCTTCTTTCGTACTTTGCACGGATCCATTGATCCTTGAGAACACTACGAAAAAAAACATTTTCTTCGTGGGTGAAAAGACAAGTGTTTGAATAAATACCAGAAATGAAGCAGACCTGCGAGTCATAGTGACCGCGGGGACGGCTCCACCTGATCAACCCACCTGGTCTTGGTTCCTCCTTCTGTACCTCCCCACAACCCATTCACCAAAAATACACCTCAGCTTTCCCTCCCATTGTTGCCCACGAGGTGAAAGGAGTGTGAGCGTCACTTACAAGCAGTCGCTCTGTTGCGGCCGATAGAAGAAGGCAGGGACACGCTTCTCATAAATGGCCTTGGCTGCAGAATTCCCCCCCTCCCGCATGACCTGAAGCCACAAGATGTGAGGGACAGTTCACCCTAAAATACAATACTTTTCCTCTGGCTGCAGTACTTTATCAATATCAATCAAAATCATTTCAGGGAGTAACTATTCTAGTTCTTAGGTAAGAATGAGGAAAAAGTTCAAATTGAAATGTACTAATACTTTCCAAAAAGCAAATAACTGATCATACTTTTTTTATCAGCTGTTATATAGAATGAATACAAACTAAAAGAGGATACCTGTACTAGTGCATCGTCCCAGGTATCCAGACGTATGGACTTCACTTTGCTGATATCAGGCAAATTACGGTGAATGCCGGAGCAATTCAGGCACACGAAGATGCCGAGCGTGTAGGAGGCCCAGTCCGGCTCTGTGAGCGAGGAAACCACACGTCTAATTACGTGTGTGTGTGTGTCTGCGCATGTGTGTGTTTACATAATGAGGTCGCAACCACAAGAAAAACGCAGCAACTTCACCCCCCCCCCCCCCCCCCGATTATGAATTATGATGTTGGAGGTAGTTCTGTTAACAAACATCACTTGGCCAGGTATGATGGCTTATGAAAAAGACAAAAACAAACTCATTTTGGAAATCAATCAGACAATGTTGGAATCATGTCCAAAACACACGGAGGCGAGATCAACGTACTCACCAGGTACTCCACAGTCAGCACACGTGTTGTTACCTGGCTGTCGCACCAACTCGAGCAGGAATTTGTTATTTCTGTCCGAACTGGCCATGGGGAGAACGTAGTTCGTGTCACTCAGATTGACAGTCGACGCCCGATCAAAGAGCCGTCAGGTGTTATCTCCATTTTGAATGCACACATGAACGGTACAGTGCTGCGCTGCTCCGTAGCAGGTGGATAACATCACTTCTTCTCACTGGCCGGTTGGGTCAGCGTTTCCTCTTACCACCACAGCACCATGGAGTCCATTGTTCTGAACACAAACGCAGAGCTCCAGGAATAACAGAGAAAGGAAGTGGAACTAAAGTCTGTGTGTAGCGGGGCGACGGACGAGGGTTGCTGACAACAACTTTAGTCTGTTTAAACATATTCAATTGAACTGGTAGACACGAGTTATAATGCAGGTCAGACGTTGCAAAAACATTTCTTCACTATAGGAGGCTTTAAAATAAATATATTCAAGCAAAATAAAAACACTAACAATAATTATGAAACCTTCATTAATGTAGAATTCACTCGTTACAGCATGTGTGGTTTTCAAAAGCTCTTAACTTATTCTTATATACTCAAACCAATTATCATAAGTCATTCTGGCTCTTTAGGACATGATGTTCATTTGAGTTTTACCTTTTCTAAATAGAAGTCACCTCATGTAATTCCCGATAGAGCTCCATTTAAACTTCAACCTGAGAGACACCGGTGCGAATGCACTTTTGTGAATCAGAGTGTGCGAGACAATGCCCTGCCCCCTTTTAAACGTTTGTTCCGCTTTTGTCTCTGAACTTCTGGTTGCTGAGAACACAAAGCTATAAACAATGATATATAAAATAATGGATATTTATTGGTTAAAACTTAAGAACAGCCTTTTTGTATTTTATTGAGTCTCTGAATAACACATATGATGATGTTGTGAGCTTACAGGCTGCATGACACAATATTTCTACAGGATCTAATTGACAAGTTTGACAAAATTAATTAGAAAAATATAATACTTTTTTAAAACCCTAAATTACAACATCTTTATCATCATTATCCTCTGTGCTTAATGGAAATCTATCGGCTCAACATTGAGCCTAGTGATAGTGTTTTTCCCAAGTCAATACATGTTTATGTTTATCATACAGTAGCTAGGGACACACCCCTACTTAAGTAAAACTACCCTACACCAAAACAAGTAAAAGTTTCCTTTATTGAAAAATACACTAAATTGTAATTCGATTTTGAAATCATGTTGGGTCGAGAAAACATTCATAAAAACAAGTATATATTTATAATTGCATGCATAACTGCTTGGTGAAGGAGAAGTAGAGTGAGAGTAGGCGTTCTGTTGACTCTTGTTTCTCCATCAATGTGTGCTCCCTTCATAAACCCCAAAGTTTCATTATTTTGACGATTTTTTAAAATAAGAAATACTGTTTTATCAGGAAGGAAACACAATTCTATCGGGTAACAGACTTCCACGCCACACCGGAACCTTTGCACTAGAGCTGTGGTTTCACCCCGGCGGACTTGAACCCGTTGGACAATAACCGAAATTGCAAAGTTATGCAAACTGTATTATGTTGTAACGTTAGATAAAACAATCGATCATCTATCTGGATTTGAAATGATGTGGGTCGCCAGGCGACTGCTGTCGTCTGTCGCTCAGAGAAGTATGTTGTGTAGACATGTTGCTCGTTGGTGGCCTGCATGTTATACTTATACTTAGCGGACTAGCAGCGTGAAGCTAACTTGACACCGCTAGCTGTCATTGCTAACTTTAACTGACACAGCTAACGGTAGTATTCCTGCTTCAGACAAAAGTCTGACGGTACTTCAGAGTAAAGTCGCGAAACTAACGTGGAGAGCCCGTGTTGTGACAGGTCTTTACCCACCCCCCCTGACAGCGGTCTGATCCCTCTTGTGTCCCCCCTCCTCCGCCCCCTCCGCCCAGCAGAGCGCCACGCAGGCCCGCCTGCCTTGTTCCGTCACCCTCGCCGCGGCTGCCTCCCGGACCTGCAGCCGCGGTACCTCCAGTGTACGTGTTGCTGGCGCAGCCGGGTTCCCGTGGCCGCTTTTGAGACCCTCAACGCCGCCATCTCCTCCACGTCGGAGCCCTGCGATGAGGACGACCGGTCCCTGGATGCGTGCTACACCTCCGAGCAACGGCACGCCATCCTCCAGCTGCTCAACACCGCCACGCCGTCGGAGCTGGCCGGCGTGAAGCTCCTTAGGGGCCGCAAGTCGGTCAACATCGTGGATTACAGGACAAAAAACGGACCCTTTCCAACCCTGGAGAGTGTGGTGAACGTGCCGCTGCTGAAGCACAAGAGCGCCGTCACGGTGTTCAACTCCATCCTCAACCCCGTGAAGAAGGAGAAGAAAGTGAAGATCCAGTTGGCCAAGTTCATCAGGCCGGAAGTGGACAGGTCCTGGTTGGAGGTGAGCGCACTCCGGCCCATACTTTTCTTGTGGTGCCACAGTTGTAAACGTTAGTTTAAGTGAGGGGGGACAAGCAGAGGCCCTTGCAGTCCCGGCCTTGAGCCCCTAGAAAAAGTTCTTAAAGTCCACGGCATCCTGTATTTCCCACAATCGAAGAAACCTCACTACATTATGATAAATACCAGCAAAGGATCATTTGCTTTGACCACCTGTCATGCTTCTCCATTTGTCCCGTCAGGATGCCAGTAATATTGTGTCCCTGGTATGTGGGACTAATAAAATCGCCTGGGCTCAAGTGGACCGGGGGATGATGGTGCTGGATTGGCGACAGGTGGAGTGTCCAAACTTCTTGAGGGGAACATACATGGCGTCTGCGTACTTAAATGATGTGAGTATGAAAGATTACATTGGAAATTGGTAGATTTTCTGTTCATAAACTATACAACTGCTATTGAGCTGTGTAATTATTATCAATGTTAAACTAAAAGAAAGCACAGATTCAACTGGGCAATTACATTTTTCTCTCCTTTTAGGTTTCTGAAGTCGTGGCCCTCCTCCCGCCGGCGGACTTCTACATCATCGAGAAATCCTCCATCTCAGTCCAGAATACGACTCTGTTCCCCATCATGGTCCACATGAGGACCGTGGAGGCCTTGCTGTTTGCTCTGCTTGAGCCCAGAAACTTACCCCCCGAGTCCAACATTCCTCCCAGGTGGGAATCCTCAAATATAGAAGACATCAAAATATGCTCGGCCTTTTGATATTTTTTTAAAATTCAGTTTGAAGTTGGTGAGTAGTTTTTGGAATGACCCCCCCCACCCCTCCGCAGAGTTCTGAACATGATGCGCGCGGCTGTGGGGCGTCACTTCGGACTCATGCTGGGCGAGTCGCGGACCAGCGGCGCTCAGACCGTGCGGCGGCTGATGACCGAGTCGGTGACGCAGAAGCTTCCTCGCTTAAAGTTCCCCCAGGAGATGCTGTTGAAGCACAGGAATTCCTTCCAGATGGGCAGCAGGAGAGGCGGGGAGGAACTGTGCGACGCGCTGCTTCAGGCTGTGGCGTTCTACGAGCTGCTCAGCGAGTCCTCCGGTTAGCCCGCGCCGGGTGCGACCTCTGACCCTTCACTACGTCAGCCCAGAAGACCTCCTGGACGGCACCAAAACCCAACGTTTACCTCAAGGAACTGTGAACATGCTTACTGTTACATGTTTTGATTTAAATGCCGTCTGCCATCCTCCCGCCGTTTGTTTGTATTGAGTCATAAAAAAAAGCACTGCTATGATTCCCCCCCCCCCCCCCCCCCAGCACACATCAGAACACCAACAATCAAAAGGTAAAAAAATATCAAGATAATTTACAGTCGGTCAAAAATATTGTTTTATTTCATTTTTCATGATAAAACATGTAAATAAAAAGACAATTTCTCATCTTGGCTGTGTTCAATTCATTCAAAAAGGTGGAGAAAATCGTTATTCAGGTGAGCTGAGGTGAGTATCAGGTTGTCGAGGAGAAATCTTCTGCCAGCAGTTGAATAGTGGACCCCGAGAGGCCCAGCTGTGTGCTGCCGAGGTACCTCAGACACCTAATGTGGAACATCAGTTGTGTATTATTTGGATCTGACGGGAACCTAAATGGTGATTTAGTAGTGCGGGTTTAAATGAACACTTTATCGGGGTCAGACTCGGGGGCCGGGCTCACCTGCTCGGCTCTTTGCGTTCCCGCGCTCTCTGAAGGCGGCAGACGCGTCGGAGGACCGGCGCGTAGTCGACGGCGACCGCCCGCCTGCTCCCCAGCAGGCCGAAGGACGCGCTGCTGAGAATCTTCCTGCTCAGCCCGTACCTCCTCCTGCACACACTGGGGGGTTGTTTTGTTAAAATGGCCAATAAAACAAACCGCGGAGAGCCTAAAACGACCCGAGAGGGAGAGCCGACTCACCTCGGTGCGCACGGCGCCGCAGCGCTGAAGGTGAGGCTCGGCCTTTCTGAAGAGGCGGGTGATAACGGCGCGTCCGTCGACCTCCCCCGCCTTGCGTCTCCCGCTTCCTGTCTGGTATTTGGAGCTTCGGTCGACGCCTCCGACATTCTCCAGCAGCACCTGTGACACCCGAGGCCCTCGACGGCCGCCCGGATCTCCAACAGCCTCTCTCGCCCGCAGGCCCCGCCCGCCTCGTGGTCCTCGCTCATCTCGTCCAGCGAGCCGTCCTTCATCTCGGCCCCTGTCCAGACGAACGCCTCGGGGCGGCGTGGGCCCGCCGTGGTGGAATCGAGGTACGACATGAGGTCGAAGAAGTCCGCCAGGGCCTCCAAGCGGCCCGTCGCCGCTTTGGCGGCGCTCGCTTGCGTCTCGCCGCCGGGTCCAGCGGCCTCCTTTGGTAGCGATGCCGATGATGCTGCTCTTTGTGCCGAGGCGGCGTCGCACGCCGCCGGGACACATTTCCTTTTGCCGCGTCGCGATGGGTTCTGCCCCCCGGCCTGGATGGGCAGGAGAAGCTCCAGGTTGGAATACAGGAGAGGGACGCCTCCCCTCCAGCTCTCGGCCAGGAGGCCCAGCAGCTCCTTCATGTCTGTTTCAGCCCAGAACTGCCGCTGGAGGATAAAAGGAAGTATTGACCAATGTTTGTTTTTTTTTCTTCATATGCAACATGTGAATACTTACCATCAGTAGGTCTGACAGGTAGCGTTGGGTCACGCGGTGGAGACCCAGCGAGCTCGCAGTGCAGCTACCTGGGTCAGCTTCGTCGTCTCCTCTTCCAGTAACACTCGGGTCTAGTTCAGGGGGGGGTGTGGGGGGGGAAATAATCCTGCAGATTGGTTTGGTTCGGAAAAGAAATCCCGGTTTTTGTCGAAGCAAACTCACAGCGCTCACGAGAAGGCTCCTCGGGCGAGGCCCCGGCACCGAGCACCCAGAGCTGCAGCTGCAGCAGGCAGCGCCTCACGTCCCCCCCGAACAGCCCGACGAGGCCGCCGGCGTCGTCCGACTCCAGCCGCGCGCCCTCGGCCAGCGCCACCAGCCGCAGGTAGCTGCAGACGTTCACCTGGCAAAGGACGGGAGGTTGACCGCGAGACTCCCAGGGAGCAGGAACGCGCGAGGGGGAGGACGATGGGACTCACCGCCGATGGCGTTTTGAACACCATCTCCTCCAGGCTGCACTTGAATCGCTCTCTGAATAAAGGATCTGAAGAAGGCATTTATTATTTGCATCACAATTCCATCGATCGGTTTTGCTTCAGGGGAGGACGTTTACCGCTAGTGGTCAGGACGACTGGTCTTTTCGTGGTGGTCATGAAAGTCTTGATGGCTGCGAGGAAACCGACGTCGTCGTCGAATACGACATCGACCTGCAGGGGGGGGGGGGCACATTTGTGTGGTCTCACATCCATTAGGTAACACGTACTACAGTCTCGGGGGAGGAGGGGGGGGGGGTTACCTCTTCAAACAGAATGAGCGACGTGGCCGTCTTTCTGTTCTTCGGCACCGTTCGACCGCGGCCCGGCTGCGGGTCGTCGGATTTCTCGCCGTCTGTTTTTTCCGAGGCCAACGGGCCGCCGAAGTGAGCTCGATCCGCTCTGGCCTTCTTCTTGAAGTGGTCGGCCAAAGTGGCCGCCGGAGCGCTGGTTTTCCCGCTGCGACCGGAGCGGCCGGACTTCTTTGCCGCTCTATTTCTTGAGGTCGAGGCGGCGATGTTGGGACGCACCGTTTTTCCTGTTAAAGAAAAGGAAGGCAAATGCCTGAACGGTGAGGCCCCCGTTACCGTGGAGACACCACACAGACCTGACCAAAACTATTCAATCGTGATTGGTGATTATTTGGGTTTTAACAAACTCTATGTGTGCACAATCGTGTTGTACCAGGTAACGTCTCAGATTTAGTAGTGCAGCCGTTGATGGCGTAGTTGTTGAAGTACGTTGGTGCCAGTGGGTCCTTCCCCGAGATCTCCACCAGGTGGGACTGGGTGGCTTCCTTCAGCTGGGCGAGAAGGTGGCGCCCGCTGCGCTGCGAGGAGCAGTTCACCTCAAATACCTTTGATTGAAAGGAGGAGGACGAATTGAAGACGGTCCCTCATCCAAGTGTGGTGTGCAGAATATTCTCGACTAGGAAAGCGGTCTAGAATCTATTCAAACGCCTGATTTCAAAGTATTAACATACGTCACGTGATTCACTTTGACCATAAATGTTGACTTTCAGTGCTGTGGTAATTGTTGAATACCAAACAATGCATTTCAGACGTCCTGTCTAAGAGCCACAGGGGAGGGAATTCAAATGTGACATCGTGGATTAGGGTTGGCGGCATGGATACGAAGGCAGGGGTCCGGTTGGGATCCGACCTTGAAGCCGAGCTCCTGGGCGCAGGCGTACACTGAGGCGGTCTTGCCCACACCTGCGGGTCCCGTGATCAACACGGTGCTGCACGGCGGCGCCTCTCTGCCGTCGTCGTCCTCTGGCCCGACCTCGCCCTGGAAGTCGCCACAGTCCCACGAGTCTGCACGGGGGGACACTTGGTGAGGACTTTTCCACAACATGAGAATGAGAAAAACACCTATGTGGGGCCCCCGAGCCATTGAAAGGCAATTGATTACCCAAAAATATGCACCCAAAAGTGGTTTTTTCGCATTGGTCACGGCTCATTAGAGGCCACATTGAGGATGTTACCCCGTACAGAAGTGTGCCACACGCCAGCTCATACATACGATCGCTGTTTTCTTCTCGTTTCCTTTCGCCCATTTTGCTCCTCTCGTCACTGTCGGCTCTTAGTTTCCATTTCTTCAACCAACTGAACACCATCGAGAAAAACAATAAATCACGCTCACATTGATTTCGAGTTCACTAAATGAGTGGGAGACAGAAACAACTAACATTTGCAGTTTGTCCACGGAGGCAGAGTTGCCGATGACTTCACTGGAATGCAGAGGACTGTATTTGTCCGTCCAGAGGACGTCGTCCAAACTGGAATCTTTGCAAAAGAGTTGTGGAAAGGGACTTTAAATCTCAATCTAAAAAAGGCATAAAATCACGTCAATGGGCGATCAACGCGCGACGTGTTTTACCTCTCTGGGGGAGGCCGGAGGTCTTGCGTGACTGGCTGCGCGATGCTGGTTGATTCACAAATCCGGAGCACGGCTCGCGGCCTGCAGGGTCACCGCCCCTCCTCAGCCGGTGAGCGCGACTTAGCTTGTTGCTTGTGACAGAAGTCTCCGGGGCGGAGTGGCAGGGAGCCACCCAGAAGGGTTCCTCTGCAGAGGGACTAGACCTCAGACGCTTGGGCTCCCTCCCGAGGCCATCGTTTCCTCGTTTCCTCTTCTCCTGCAGGTCGTTCTGCGGGGAGCTTTTATTTGCTGCTTTTGAAGAAAATAAAGAAAAGGAGGGGCATAACTGATCAGGGCAGCAAAGGATCAGTCTGATGGCTCACCAGGACCGTCAGCCTGCTTGGATGAACCAAAGAAATGAAATCACATTTCAAATGCACTTGAACAATAATTGAATAAAAATATACTGAGTGGAGGCCGTGTATGACCCGGAGCACACGAACATGTTGATAAAGAGGCTGCACGCACTCTCAGGGTCACGTCCATACATGGGACTGGGGGGGGGCCATGGCTCACAAGCAAACATCCTAAATATGCAGTGAACCTGTTTCTAAAGAACTCCACGCACTCTCAGGGTCAAATATTGAGAATATTGAGACTAGCATGTCTTACACACAAACTATCTTAAGTTTGCAGTGAACAACGGGAGACGTGACGATCCGAGAGCCTGAAGGGATGGACGTCCCTGTGCTCCAATGGGGCTCTCCGAAGGTCATAAACAAGGAGCCGCCTCCATCACAGTGAACCAATCGAAAATGCTCTTAAAGACTATATCATCCGAGCGCACTTTGTATTAAGCGCCCTTTCATTGCTGTTGCTAGACAGCTTTGAAACAGGTCCGTGCACGTATGACTGCAGGACGAAATACTCCTGTCACAAATAAACATTGTCATATTGCTTTGATTAAAGTCTCAAGCCTGGTCCTTGCTTTGCGACAGTAAGAACTACCACCAAACCTCACCTGTGGTTCCAAAGTCCTGCAGCTTTTCACCCGCTTTCCTCTGCAGAGTGCTGAACACTGTTCCGACTGGAAAGGCTGGGTTGGATGTTTGGATTTCTTCCAGACAGATGTGCAGAGCTGAGGTGGACAGCTGTCCTCTGCAGGAGATATTTCTCTCGGTCTCACTTCTCACCTTTTGCGTGCGGGGAAGCTGCACCGGTTCCTGCTGCCTCTCCACCGGCCGATCCGGCGTCGCCTCGCTGCTTCGTTTAGTTTCGCCGTGCTGCGTTTTAAGCAAGAAAATCGGCGCAATCTTA
This sequence comes from Pungitius pungitius, assembly GCF_949316345.1. Taxonomy (NCBI): domain Eukaryota; kingdom Metazoa; phylum Chordata; class Actinopteri; order Perciformes; family Gasterosteidae; genus Pungitius; species Pungitius pungitius. Next base: position 3,281,512 of record NC_084908.1, read on the forward strand.
ACGCCTTTTGGGGTTTTTTTTCCGGCTGGCGGCGAGGCTGAATCTTTTCCCGGTGACGTCCCATCGTCCCAACAGCTGGACGCCCTCACCTCGGAGGGACACGCGACATGTTCGCTTTTCTTGCTCCGTCTGAGTTTGTTTTGCATCCCATAAAAAGGTCACAGGCTGTCTGCGCGCGACTAATACGTTAACATGACAAAAAAAAGAGAAAAAGAAGAATTTGATTTGACACCGAACGAGGGGGGCGTTCAGCGTACTAAGACCTTCAAGTTCAATTCATTAAAGCAACAAATACATTTGAATTCTGGCCCCTTAGCCGGTTGGTGTTGAATAGACGGGAAAATCGCTTCGGAATGACGTTTAAAATGTGCGCGAGAAATTCGTGATGTAGCCAAAGATCGTGTATTTGTAGGAACATCTCAACGAGCCTCTGGTCCAGTTTGACAAGTGAAACGAACCGATTCCGATGAAGAAGCCTTTAAAAGTTAACACACCACACAGGATTGAACGCTGTTGCTAAAAGCTGACGGCGTTAGAAAAAATAACCAGAATGAATGAGATAGTTTGATCTACTATCAGGAACTCGGGTCATCGCCTTTTCATTTTGACGACCAGGATAAAAGGCAGAGTGGTAGCTCTGCTGTCGACACACGCTTTGTCAGAGGACGTTTTCATAAAGTAAGGTTTGACAATTTGGTTTAAAGGAATTAACGTTGGTGTTTGGTGCTTATAATACACATATTAGGTACTGTAGAAGATATTTACAAAACACATTTAAAAGGTATATTTTTGTTCATGTTGTCCTAGCTAGACGAAAACAGCTCATCACAATGTCTAAAATGACCTTAATTGCAACAAATTAAGAACCAGCAAAGGCAAGGTCGACACACTGTTCAACAGTGAAGTTGGAACTGGGATCAATCTTGAAACATTCCCAGCTAGAAGTACGGGAGGGAAAAAGGTTTGAAGCGTTTACATTGAATCAGCCCAATGTGTCACAGGCAAACTGCCGGAAGGTAGAATTTGTCCCCCATCAGGACTCCATTTGTCCTCATCCCAGGCTTTAGATCAAATAGCAGAGGATACTTAGGGAACTAAAGGGAGAAAAGCTTTGACACTTCAGGAGAATTACAGTAAAGCAGAATAACTCTTTTAGGCAGCCAAGAGAAATACAAGTTAAAGAAGAGACTAGTGAGCATTTATTCCCAAAAAAGTCTGCAGACAGTTCCTATAAGAAGACACTACAATATTAATCATTTTATTGTCATTCATTAGATGGTAAGGTTCATTTCGCATGAAATGTTCAGTTTTACCTTTTGGGAGGTTTATTATCAAAACTGTTTGCATTTTGAATGCTCAGCAACACAAGCTCAACAGGAAGAAGTCAACAAACACTTAAATGATAGGCAGAGACCATGAAAAGTGCAATGATGCAGATGGCTACAAAATTACAGAGCCAAATAAGGACAAATGTATTTTATTTCTCTTTAAATATAAAAGTCCCCCTAGCCAGAGTGTACAGTTAACAGGTTGTTTTGATAACAGTGAATAAGTCTCCCTTTTTCCAGATGGACACAAAACCTTGAATGAAAAAAAAAAAGGGAGGAAGGAAAAATGTGTTAATTTGGTCGTTTACAAGGAAAGTCTGATGAAACTACAAATGGAATGAACAAAAGTAAATATCCTAAATAATATACAGAACTAAGAGACTGGTGAAAATAGTCGCCTTTGGCATAAACTGCACTCAACAGGAAAGACTGAATAACTGACCTGGAAGCATCCATCTAATAAACAGCATTTTGCTAAGAGAGAAAAACAGCAATGGGTTAATTGTTGAGAGTCAGAACGGGGCACGGCTCAGCATTTGATGCGATTACACGTAAACACAATTGGGTCAAAGCTTCTGGTACTCAAAACCCATGTCAGAGAAGAAAGAAAAACACTTTGTTATTGCAACTTGGTCGAACCGCAAAGTGAAATTAAACTTGAAGGTGATCCTAACATGCTGTGCACTCTGCGCGGGAGGGTGGGGGTGCTGGTTTTTGTTTTCCGGTAAATAAAAGTCAGAAAAAAAAAAAAGTTATTTTCCTGGATTTCCTTGAGCTGTTATCAATGCAGGCCGAAAGGCTTCGGGGTGATGAAGTAGGTTTTTTTTTTTTTTTTAGAACCACCCCAGACAGAAATGATGCTCTTGTTGGGGTTCCGAGGCTTACAGTACATCCCTATTGCCATGGCAACCTACCAGCACAACCCATGTTGGGGGGGGTCCCAACACACGCTAGCCACGGAGGCCAATGGTGTAGGTTTTCACTGTAGCTGTATGACCCTTCATATCAGAGTCATTTTCTCCACTGACACCAGAGGAAACGCTGCAGTTAACATGTGGCGCAGCAGGAATAAAAACAATGTAAAAAAAAGGTAACCCTTCTAAAATACAAACACACCATGTGCTAAAAAATAAATCAGCTAAAAAGGATAAAGATCGCCACAAGGTGATTGTGTACAAATAATCACGAGTGACATTACCAGTACGTTTTAACTGTAGTCCGGACGCAGCGGTCTCTAACGCGTACACGCCATGGTGCCACATCACTAGACTCCATTCGTTCTCCCTGTGCCAGCGGCTCCTACCAAACGCACATTCAGTACGACCCACTTGCATTGGCCAGCGCTCAAATTCATGATTCGTGCAGACGTTGGTGCTTTCATTTTTTTTTATATTCATATTTGGTTCAGTTCTCAAGTTCCCGGGAACTTTCTACTACCTTGTGTACGAGTCCGCTCCAGGTCGGATCCTCCGGTTCTTGCACCGATCTAAGCGCCAGAAAACGGTTGGTAATGTTCACTCAAGGGAGAAAAAAAGAAGAAAAAAGCCTACCAAAAACAAAAACACAACAGTTGTTAGTTGTTGTTGTTGTTGTTGTTGCATCCCTCCGACATCAGTCCGTTAGTGCGCTTTTTGTCCTCTTGCCCTGCTTCCCCCCCGTCGAGCTGATGGCATTGCCGTTGCAGGCCGCCGCCGAAACCAGAGCCTGCGCCTGCTCCGCGTCGGCGGGCGGGAGCTCCTCCTGGATCTGTCGCAGGCGGGCCATGGCGCGGTCGATGGTGGCGGTGCTCACCAGGTTGAAGTCGTGCATGCTGACGAGGTGCAGGAGGAAGTTGCGGCAGAGGTTGCGGCGGACGATGTGAGCGCCGGCTTTCTCGGCAAAGAGCATGATGGCCTGATTCATCTGGTTGTCCGCGATGAAACTGCCAGGGGGGGGAACCGCAGAGAGAGAAGAGCTCAGTTCCTAGAGTCTTAAAGCCGACAGTACAGCAAAGAGACGACAAGTGGATGCGCTTCTAGGCCAAACATGTACTTCTAGGACAGCCGCATTGTCAGAATAAAAACGGCTTAGATAGCTACAATAAACACCCCCTCCGGGGCTTTGAACTTCAGTGTGGAGGAATAGTTAATGGAAGATGGAGCGATTGACCACCACTTCCCACGTACCCGTACTTCATGACATGTAGGTTCCACAGCTTCATCACTTCCTTCTCGCCCTCGTTGACGTCGGTGAAGTCATCCAGTTGCTGTGTCAAGAAGAATTTGAGAAGACAAATTGAGACGCAATTACGGGGACGCAGCACCGCCCACACCTCGGAGGGACTACAGCACGTGCTGCTAGCAGTCACAGGAAGTCCATACTGAAGTGATAGAGATGCTGTAAACGGGTGTAAGAGCAGGCCGAGGGAGCGTTGGCAGTCGTTTTTAGCAGCTTCGAGTTATTCATGGGGAGCAGAATGAGTGCACTGAAATGAGTACACCCCACCCACCCTTCGTTCATTCTCTTGGCATGACATAAACACCACCTTTATTCCATGAACGTAACTGATGACACAGCCTTCCTGTCACAACTCCATCTCCACAAAGCATTACGACGTGAGCCGAAGAGCACAGTGGGTTTCGAACTGGGTCGTTGGGGGACACCGCTCAATTCACACAATGAGTCAAGGGCCCCTCACCGTGCCAGTCTTCTCTCTCAGCCACTCCGGGTCCCTCTCGTCCTCGCTGTCCTCCTCCATCTCCTGGGGCCGCAGCGGCATGCAGCTGTCGCTGTGGAAGTAGAGGCGGTTGTGTCCACTGACGTACGTCCTCTGCTGCTCCAACTCTCCGTCCTCAGTCTCCAGGAACTCGGACAGACTCGGTTTGGTCCTCTTGGGCCTGGAGGACACAACGAATCCTGCATAAGTGCTCCGAATTTAAAATCTTATTCATTTAATATTACATATAATAATACTCCAATAACCTCAACACTGGTTTCTTCATTTTGTGTGAGGGGTACATTCTTGTACACATCCCCCAAATTAAGTTCTCATCACTGCTCATGAGGCGTTCATTTACACGGCTTTTCCAGCAGAGTCGTAGTTTACCTGCAAACCAGTACGTGAGTTACAGCGGTCCTCTTCACGGGGCCGTTGCGGCTAAAAGCGAAGCCGGGTTGGCTGTGGATGTCCTGAGGGTTGCCAACGTACGACCCGTCATAGCACTCGTTTATGGACACGTCTATCCTGGCTCCTTTGGGGTGAGGCTGCACATTTATTTTTTTTAAATGTTGGAAAAAAAAAAAAGAAAAAAAAGAAGGAATCAGTGAAATTCGACAGGAATTTAGACACTTAAGATGAATGGGGAAGTCTGCACCAAGTGCCAACGTTTGAAGTGTTAGTCGTAAAAAGTGGGCGCCACAGGTGTCTGCTCGGACACATTTGCACACCGGACCCCGAGCCCACAACGGGTTCCTTACCACATAGTTGAAGATGAAGCGGGAGTGGGAGAGTTTGAGGTGTTTGAGCAGGCTGTAGAGTTTGCTGCAATTCAGGGTACACCAGGGACAGTGAAGATCATCTCTTGCCTCTGTTTGCTGCCGCGTGTTATTGTTGTACAAGAACTGAACACGGACAGATCACGTTAGTTACGAAGCAAAACAGAGAGGGTCCACCTCCAGCAGATTTGGGAATGTTTTGGTCTGCGGCCCATAAATGGAACGGTCCAAACACATCAAAAACAGACATTGTGCATTTCAGCCACCTGCCCGAGGGATTCACGCAAGTCAGTGTGTCCCAGGGCCAGGTGTGCTGCGGTGTACCTGATAAAATATACGGAGCTTCTGCCGCGGCTCACACAGGACCTGCTCTTTTCTCGTCTGAATGTCTGTGCTCACCGACTCTTTCACTGCCGACAGGAACAGATTTCATACAATGATTCGCGACGGATGCTTCATGATTCACAGCGAGACATTTCTTCATTTCAAAAGAGTGACTCAAACGGACTCAACAGCTGTGACTCAATGGATGACTTTTGCCAGGGTGTGTTGTAAAAATAGATCGTCCCACGCGAATGTGACCCATTCAGCTTTACTCAGACAATCTGGCAAGCATGAAGCGATATGTGACCCACGCTGAAATGTTCTGTTCTGGTGTATTTTATGAAGACTTGCACAGCATCACTAGAGAAGATGTCTCTTCTGCTCTAACATGGGACTAAATGTAATTCCAATGTCAGAAAAGGATTTTTTTTTTTTTTTGCAAAAGATGATGTTTCCACATAATGACATTGTCACAACCCCCTCCACCCCCCCCCCCCCCCTATCCCACAGCCTGCTCGTTAGAGCGGTGATGCTACGCCGGGGTGGTCGCACTCACTCATGAGGGCGGCTCGGTGGTTGCTGGTTCTGGTCTCCATGGGACTGGAGCTGTCCGAGTTGCGCGTAGCGAGAGGCTTTGCCACAGGGGCAGTGGACTTTCCGCTGGCGTCTCCTGTCCAACGGAGCATGAACTGCAATGTGGGTCCCTGAGAAAATGTCTCAAACGGTGGAAGTCTCTGTGGGAGAGAAATGGTCAGCGATGAGGACCAGAAATCCTAAAGATATGAAACTGAGCAATAAAAAAAAAAATCGCATCCACATCAACTCAGGCACTGTTTTGATGTGGTTGCAGCCAAAGAGGAGAAAGATGCTGAACCACCTCCTTACCTTCCCATCCAGAATGGTTTCCCATGTAGCTCGCTTCTTGCTAACGGGACTGTCCTCCATCCCTTGCATCGACACCTCGTACTCCCCGTCCAGCAGCTGTAATCTCCTGCAGAGAACAAGTCAGGTGACTTTCACGGGTCCAAACAAAGGAACGGTAATAAGTCAGCCTCAAACGTGAAGAGAAACCTTACCGGTTCTTATCAAAGACGGTCATCTGTGCAACGAAGGTCTCCGTGGTCTCCCCCTCCTCTCTATGGGATGAACCTCTCTTCTGCCTACTGGGAGTATCTATTACATCTTTACATAAAACAGAAAATACACAAAAATAAGTGAGAATTTTCAACAACAAAAAACAGCAGCTGTCTCACATTATTATTCAACTGCTGTGCTTGGACAAAGACCAGCAGCCTCCTCTGATAGAACAAAATTAACTGTTAAATAATTCATCCCAATGGAAACTATTTGTGCAGCCAAACCAGGAACAGGAAAAGGGCTTTGCTGGGGGGTGTGAGGGGGGGGGGGGGATATCCTACCAATGTTCTCGTTGGCTTCTCCATTGACCAGACCAGCAGCATCCCTCCGCCCGGTGCGCGACACCCTGAACAGGAGCGAGTAGGACTTGACCGTGTGGCTGTTGCTGGGCTCAAACTCGTTGCTGGAGACCAGTAAGGAAGGGTAGGATCCGTGCTTGGTGTGGTTACCGTCTGGATTCAAAGGCACCTGCTTTTTACCTGTAGGCACTTGTTTTATTGGGCAACTGACATCCTGGGACAAAAAAAAAAAAAAGAGAAAACACTTAATTTGACAGAACATTATGTAACATTGACCGACTTGCTGCTAAAGCAACAGACTGCCTCGAGAATATTGGACTTACCTTGCGTTTTTTATGGCAGACTTTGACAAGTAGCACCTCTAAGGATACAGAATTTTGTTCATTTTCGGAATTCTGAGATGGCTTTTCTGTATGGGGAAAAAGGGGCGGTGGGAGAGGAGTCAATCCCTTAGTTGCACAACAAAATCCCAGATAACATCAAACCAAGGAGAACCGTCCACGCTGTCACCATTATCAGTGTGTGTGTTTGACCATGGTCACATGATGTAGTTGGAAGTATATCCCTTTGCACAAATAGGCTCCAGTAAGGTCTGCTTACCATCCTTATGGAAGAACCCAGTGAAGGTTAACTGTAGATGTGATGACAAACTGAGGAACCAAGAAGAAATGCACTAGTTAAATTGGGCAATACCAACTTTCAATATAAAGGGTCACAGATGATGTCAATATTTCCTTGATGTGTTTCCCTCAAAACTTCACAGCGAGAGAAATAGAGGAGTTACCTTAGAGAATCCTGCTCTCCTTTCACCCGCTCCACTGTCTGCAACATATCATCCACTTTGAATGTTTTCCTGGGAGAAGGGAACACAAGTCAGAGAGTGTACAACATGAATCTATTCATTCTGTGGCTGGACAGAAATTAGATTAAAAACGTTGTCATCCGAAATCACACAATGTCAGATTTTCCTAACCTTCTGGCGTTTGATCGTCCGTTTCTGTGAGACATGAAGGTGAGCGTCCTGTGCAAAAAGATGGGCTGGAAAGGAAAGAAAGGGTATTCATCAAATCATTTTAGGTTAGATTTTGGGTGGGCTAGCGAATACATATGTTCATTTGAAAACATTATTCTTCATTATTATAGCACAGTAATTCACTCACTGCAATCAAATTCCTTGTGCGAAGGAATCTGTATATCTGAGTTGGTTCTGGAAATAGAAGGGAAAAAAAGTATAATTGTGGTATTTCCCTTAGACACTATGACATCAATACGTTTTCACGACACATTTAAAACGAACCCACTAAAACATCTATTTCTGTGTCAGGAATAAAATAATATCATTGCTTAAACATCCCCGAATAAAAAGGGGTGTTAACAGGTGGTGGCTGTGGAGGAAAAACACCCAACGACTTACCAACCAAGAATCTACGAAACATTGTTTTGTGTTTCGATGGTTTCTACTGTGATAACTGCTACGTGAATACGGTTAGCACGAACCCGTTGAGTTAAAACAAACAATATTAAAGAAACTCCCTGGGGGGGGAGGCAGATAAACCAGGGCGGCCTGTCAGCCAAAAGCAATTATTAAAACACAAAACCAGTCCTCATAAAGTTAAGTGGCTAACGGGATGCCTGTTGAGGGCACCGGAAAGTTCTCCTGACGTTACGAGAAAGAGGAAAAAGTAGCACTGCGGGGGATGAAGGGTGGTAAAAATCTCACTTTCAAAGGCCTGCAGGAACAGCTCATGGTCGGCCTGGATCTGCTCCATCTTCGGCTTCTTCACGGAGTTCATCATCGCCGACGAGGCGGGGTACACGGCGCCGTTAGCTTTGCAACTCGCCCCACTCATAATATGACCGGAGTTCTGCGCGCGAAACAACGGCACATGTGAATAAAAACACTATTAGGGGACAAACGGGGGCGATGCATGGGAGCCAGTTGGCAAACGCTCGCGCTAGCCGTCGCGCTAGCTAACGTTAGCTCCGCTAAAAGCACAACGCGAACGTGTTAACGTTACGTTGGCGTGGTATTTCGGCGTAACTCGGTAGCGATTCGCTCGTTCAGACAAAGATAAACAAAAATCCTAACATCGCCATTGTCGTAAACATTGGGCATAAATAACGGCGACCCACCCTGGCCGATGGCATTAATTTGTTAGCCTCGCTGCCTCCAGCACAAGCCTGACAGACTCAACAGCAGAAAGCCATGAAGGTGAAGAGGAGGCGACGAGACGCTGGCTAGTTAGCTAGCAATGTTAGCATGGTTCACTAGAAAACAAACCTCCGTATGTCGGAGACTCACAGACAACAGTCACGAATATCGTTATATATCAGAAATGGTTAGAGTATTGTGAAAATCATTATAGATCATCTATCTGTAATTTATTGTCGGTGTGGGCTCCTTCAATTTGTACTGAACAACAGAGCTGTAGTCAGTTGTGAGCCAATAGGAGACAGACTCGGATAATCCAGCGCTGTGATTGGCTGCTGAGCTCCGCGGATGACACACCACCCGCTCTCGCTTTCTGCGATTTTGCGGGAAATCGAGTTGATCAGATTTCTCCTGAAGAAATCCCTGCAGCTGTAACTCTATTCTCCTATTTTAATCATCTGGGACTTTCTAGAGATGACAGTTATTATTCTTTTAAATTCCGGGTAGTAGTGCCACTTTGATCACACTGTGCTGTGCTATTTGTATTATACCCAAAGAAGGTCAGAACATTGTCATTTACACAAAATACTTATAAAATAGTAGTGGCACACTTTATCATATTAACTGAATTACATTTATATCTAATACAATCACATTCTCATTTAAACATAACTTTACAGCAGCATAAATTAATAGGCTGTGTGCACAATACAGTTACAGGCTACATGGGCATTGAAAATGTAATATTTTGGTTCGTGACATAAAAGTAAATTAAATGTGTTACCAGGTCCATATGCTCATTGAGGAACCTCTAACATCTCCTAGACCTTTGATTAGGTTCAATAAAATATTCGAAATTAATTTTCCGAATTGTATGATCAATTTTTTGTATTTTTTTATATTTTTTATTTTTATTTAATTGTTTTTCTATTATAATCCCCAACATGAACAATGAAGTATTTACTTTTACGTTGACTAATATATGTGTTATTTTGTGCCATTCAAACCCAGTAGAGATGAATCCGAATATATTGCGGCATTTAAATTTGTTTAGCCACCCAGATGCTCAATTTGAGCTTTGAATGTGTTGCTGAGGAGAAAGATGGGGAGTATATTGAATAAGAGGTATTGGTTCTTCAGGCAATTCCTCCATACTGCCACAGCCTGATCTTGGCACCCTTGAGTTGATAAAAGATGAATGTACCAGTTAAGTCAGACATCAGTAGGAATTCCAACACAATCATATATTTATGCAGATGGATCTACAGACCCCAACAATAGCATGAAATGCCAGAATCCCATTATGAGTAAAGACTTAGTGATGACTTATCTGTGTTTACATGTGAGATGATGGCCATGGGCATTGCCTTACAGTGGATAGAGGATGTCAGGCCAGAGACTGGTGATTGCTTCAGACTCATGTCCAGTTCCAGACAAGTTAGAAATTATGTCACTTAAGCAAAGAGGATTTAGTGTATGAAATACTACAATCTCCATTCAGAATCCAGCAAATGCGGATGGTGGTTCATTTTGTGTGGGTCCCAGCCCCAGTTGGAGTCGATGGCAATGATAAGGCATATAAAGGCTTTGAAGAGAGAAAGATATTGTTAATTTAAACATAAGTAAGTCAAAACCTAAAGTGGTGATTAAGCAACAAATAGATATGGCAGAATAATTATGAAAAAAGGAATCAAAGGAAGATATCTATCGAAGCAGAAAAGGGGAGTTTAGGGGAGAAGACTAAGGAATGGCCACGCTGGTCTTAATAGTTCCCCTTTATGGTGTAAGAAAACATAATGATGGACAGTGTGAATTCTGTGAAGAAGAAGAAACCGTGGACCATGTTTTATTGTTCTCTTTGAGGTACGAGCCAGTGACAGAAATTAAAAGGTGGACCGGAGAGGGAAATATTATTAATGTATAAAATAAAATAATATATAAAATAAATAATAATTTATTTTGCGTAAAAGCCCACATTCACATTAGCGGGAGGCAGTAATGCGCCCGAAAGCTGTTTGCCCAGCGCCATTAAAAGTAAAAGAAGAAGAAGAAAAAGAGCGAAAAAAGAAGTAGAAGAAGACGTTCGATCGTGTTTCCCGACGGAGCCATTTGCAGACGGAACCGGAAACGCGGCCAATCAAAACTTCCTCACACACACGTGAAGGAGAGATTCCATGCTTGCAGTCGCATCGTAATTAAAGGTGCGTCCCTACACCTAGAATCAGAGAAGAAACAGTCGGACCTGAACCCGTAACCGCTTCGTCGTCAAGATGGCGGAGATCGTTCAGCACCGGATCGAGGAGCGGATCCCCGAGTTGGAGCAGCTGGAGCGAGTGGGACTGTTCACCAAGAAAGAAGTCAAGTAAGACGACATCTGGCAGGAATACGGAGGGACAAACATATCTAGCCTGCCGTGTGATGTTGGTTATTACTGTGTCATTGACCTTTTACACTACAGAGAAAATGTGAATGGATCTAATGACAAATACACACTACAGCAAATTCAAGTTGTATGTACTGTTTTGCCTAAAAATGTACAACTGTTCTGATTCGTGAGATTTTAATATTTCAGATCCATAATCAAGAGAGCAACGGCTCTGGAGTACAAGCTTCACAGGTTGATCGTAAACAAGGATGACTTCGTCGCATACATTCAGGTAGGGCGCCTGCATCACGTGACCCATGCATTATCTTTTGTTACGTTTTAAATTAATAAATACAAGCCATGCACACTGATACATTTCATTTTATTTCACAGTATGAAATCAACGTTTTGGAGTTGATCAAGAAGAGAAGAGCGGTAGGTGGTCTGCTTGTTGTCATGCCAACAATAGTCACTTCAGATTCCTTTGAATGGCAGACACACACGTGTTCATGTTTTTGTCACAAACCTTTTTTTAACGTGCACGCCGAGCAGCTTTCGCCGAGGTCATGTGGCACTAGTTGACCGCGCCCCGCTTCCCTTTGCAGCACATTCACTACCAGTTCAAAAGAGAGGAGATTGAGTTCCCCATCATCCATAGAATAAACAGCGTCTTCAGAAGAGCGACAAACAAGTGGAAGGTACCGTACAAACCATTTATATTATGGGAAATTGGTTATTTATTTTGGTTATTTGGCATGATTTGTTCTCAATCAAACTTACTGGGGCTATTTGTTTGACTCCACGTTACCTTTCAACATAACATAATGAGACCTGAATAGTTTGTTTTGACTGGTTCAGCCGTACCGGAGTGACATGCCTTCTTTCCCAACAGGCCGACGTGCAGCTTTGGCTCTCGCACATTGCTTTCTGTAAGAAATGGGTATGTAACTATCTTACCATTTTCTCCAAGTACAACTTTAAGCACCGCCGATTTCTAACAATGTCCGTCCGGGCGTCTCTCGTCAGGCCACCAAAGGCCAAATCAGCAAGGTGTTCTCGTCCATGCTCGCCATACACCCCGACAAACCAGGTACACAGGATTGTGCTTTTCAGTCCGTTCTAACAAAGTGAAAATTGACTGTAATGAGCCATGACATCCCCCCCCCCCCCCGCATCCCTCCCTCTTCTCTCAGCCCTGTGGATCCTGGCAGCCAAGAGTGAGCTGGAGGATAGAAACTCCTCTGAAAGCGCCAGACACTTATTTCTGAGGGCTCTGCGCTTCCATCCCAAAGACAAGAAGGTCTACCTGGAGGTAAAAGCTGCCTTGTGTCAACTCTGCAGGGGTGGAAGAGCAATGATTTATGTGTTCGTCAAATATTTATTTCCAATTGTCCCCTAGTACTTTCGTATGGAGCTGCTGCATTGCGAGAAACTGAGGAAGCAGAAGCAAGAGCTGGAGAAAGCGGAGATGGACCTGGTCAGTGTGGCGCAAATTTAACATTTCAAATTCGAACCTTTTTTGTTTTGTTTTTAAAGTCCATTCATACGTGCACCGACGCGTTGGCTTCAGTGATTGAACGCTTTGTGCTCTTCACTGCCCACAGGGTGAATACGAGTTTTCTCCGGAGATCCTCAGTGGCAAACTGGCTGAGGTTGTGTACAGAGATGCTACAGGGAAAATCAAAGGTAGGCTGTTGGAGTTCTTTTTTTAAGTTGATCTCCAATCAGTTCAGTTTTTCCTGATTTGAACACAAATTGAATCAATCTGTATGAGTTGGTTGTACATTGAGTAAGAATAATGCTGCATTGGAGAAGGTAAGAATTTGTGAAATTATTTTTTATTTTTTGTTGTAATTATGTCACACATCCCCTCCTCAAACCACAAACTGTCTTTTTGCGTTTGGACAGCCGTTTCTCACTTTTAAGCTAAGCTAATCAGGCTGCTCTGTCGTATTTCTACTTTCCACCCACTGTTTTTCTTTTTTTTTGTCCAACAGAAGCAGAGTTCGTCATCTCACTTCTGAACATAGCCGCTATCTTCGACTTCACCAAAGAACTCCAGGACTTCATCCTGCAAGAGTGAGGCCCCCAGCGTGCTCCTCATTTCATTATTTAACTCAAACACAACATCACTGCTAAGCACGAGTGCCTCCCTTGCCCCACCCCCCCCCCCCCCCCACCCCACCCCATCCCCCGCCGACTATCTTATATTGCAGTTTACAGACCAACTACACCGCAGACAGCCTGACGTGGGATTTCATGGCTAAGAGGGAGCTGGAGGCCGTGGGGGCCGGAGAGGAGCTGCCGACGGCCAAAGGCCGAGCCTCAGATATCAACCGGCGAGAGGAGCGGTGCTGCCAGGTCTACGAGGAGGGGGTCAAGAGCCTGGACAGCGGTAGGGGATCAGACACGCAGGCTTATTTGGGCTATTTTCCAAAATCACTACCTGACCGTGAAGTTTCATTTAAGTATATAAAAAAAAATCAACAGTCACCTCCCTGCCACCTTGATGCGTGTCTATTTACGAAACCGTTGCTGTGCCCTGCAATCTAGAGCCCATGTGGTCTTCCTATGTGACCTTCTGCTTGGAAAGGCTGAAGAGAAAGACCAACGTCGAAGAGCTGAAGGAAAAGGTAAGTGCAAGGGGAAAAAAAAAAACGAGTCACAGGCTTTGGAGTTGTTGGCGGTGGATTGTTGACGCGTGTGTGTGTGTGTGTGTGTGTCACAGAGGCAGCAGAGGCTGCTGGGAGTGCTGCAGCGTGCCCACGACTCCTCACTACTGAAAGAAGCTTATTACAAGAACTGGGTAAGATAATGGCTTTAAAAAAAAAAAAGTGATTTATAAGGGGCCCTATGTGCAAGAACACACACCGTCTTGGTGGTTGACCCTACATGACACACCACATTTCCTGTTGACATCCACTGTTTACTATCTACTTAATTATGTATTCATTTAGCCACAGAAATAGACGGGAGCACTTTCTATCTGTAACTTTCTTTTTGGCCGTCAAATAAAGTTGCAGATGCTGCTCTCCGCGGGAGATGCCGAGGGAGCGGCCAGCGTTGCCATGGCAGCCGCGCAGCGCCACAGCCAGTCGGTGTCGGTGTGGAGCCTGAGTCTGCAGACGCTGATGCAGCTGGGGAGTGGAGACGTGGGCCGCCTATTCCAGGAGGCTCTGACACTCGTCAATCCCAAGGTACACGGAAAACAATCCCACGCAGCACGTGCGCCGTGTCGGCTGCACCGTACAAATAGAATCGCTGTCCCTGGAGGACGATGAAGAACGGACGTGCAGCCAGCAGCTCTGCTGTGTAAGTGGGCCATCTTAGTGGCCCAATTAATCTCTATTTCATTATACTAAAGTCCCCCCCCCCCGCCCCCTTCCTCATGTGAGGAAAGCTTCAGGCACTTAAAGCAGCCGTACAAGAGGAAGCCCAAAGATCAATTGGCCGGTGTAATTATTTGTCATTGGTCAACATAAATCACATGTTAACGTTATGTAACAAGACTTTAAATTAGCCGTGTTATTGCTTAACTCCATTCCTTTTAATATAATTGTTCTGTATGGATAATGAACTAATTCGTAGAAATGTCAGGCTTAATAAAAGTCACATTTCTTTCCCATTCTTTTGGGTTATTGTCCTCACAGCGATATCAAAATGTATTTCTGTGACACAGAGCCTTTGCAGTAGTGATCTTGTTGATGAGGGGGGGGGGGGGGGGTGGTTCACAAGTGGCCCTGTGAAGTCGCTGTGTGAGGAGGATCACGCTGTGCTACTCATTAGGCACAAGATAAACTCTCCGGTGGGAGATATTGTAAACCCTTCAGTGTTTCAGTAAAAAGGCGCCGCAGAAGGAGACATAAAAATGAGTGAAACATCCGGATGTTTGGCGCTCACTGTTTTTTTTTTCTTCTCAGATTAAGCCTGGTGTGATCGCGTAGTGTTCTAGCGGTCTTTTAAAAGGAAATTTGAATTTTTCATAGTTAAAGTTTACAAGCTTAAACGAAAGGCCTCAAAAGTAACATTTGTTTAATTTTGACAGGAGAGTCTCCCGCTGTGGCAGCTGCAGGTCCAGTGGAGCGTGGCCAACCAGAGTCCCGAGGAGACGGACAACGTCTTCAAGGTAGTCTACTAATGCCACACGGTCACTGCAACCAACCAAGCGTTTGTCACAGCCTTGAAACTTGTATGTTCCTTAAATGACGACTGGCGGGAAGCAGTCGTAATTAATTAAAGGGAAGTCATGTGACTTCTCTGGGCAGTAGTGTGAACTCCTGCATTAAGGAACTGAAATCAGTGAGCGTCCAGCGCGCTCCACAACACCAGATGAAATTTGAAGACGCCTCTGAAATGAGTTTGTTCTCCTTTTTTCCCAGAGAGGCCTGCTGTCTGCAGTTGCGGCGGTTTCCATGGAGATGAAAGAGAGCTACCTCGATTGGTCGTACTCCACTGGAGGCTACAAGAAAGCAAGGAAGACCTTTACGAGGTGTTTATTTCAATGCTAAATAGTGGCAACAGGAATGCAAAATAAACTCTGAAGTTTCTTGTGAGAAAGCTGAAAATGACATTTTTCTTTTTTTCTTTATGCAGCTTACAAGAAAACCGCCCCTTGTCCAAGGCCTTCTTCACCAGAATGATTGAGATCGAGAAGCAACAAGTACGTACGACGCTGCGTGTCAAAGCTCCTGCACAACTGCTCCTCTGTCTTTTCAAGATTTAGGCGGAGAACAGATAATATTGACTGTGAATTTTTCCGAAGACTTAAAACTACTGCCAAATAAAAAAGGAATTGCGGTGGCAGATGGTTGACTTGGATTCGCAATGCGCAGAGACCGCTTCAGGCTGTGACAACACTTTGTGTTTATTCCAGGAGACTCCCAAGATGAACAGTCTGAGGGACTACTACGAGAGAGCCCTGCAGGAGTTCGGTACCTCGGATGATGGTGAGCAGAGTGGAAAATATGTAATCACTATCCACCACGTACAAAGTTTCCATCAAAGAAACGGCACTTTTTTTTTTTTTTTTTTTAAATATTGAAATGTTTTCTGTTATTTTGCCAAAGATCTGTGGCTGCAGTACATCCAGGAGGAGCTGGGGCCCCTCGGACAGCCGGAGAACTGCAGCAAGATCCACTGGAGAGCCATGAAGTTCCTGGAGGGGGAGAGCGTGGAGAGCTTCACTTTCAAGTACACGCTGTTTCAGACCGGACACTTGTGAGGCTCAGAATCTGTGGAGAAGCTCATCAGGCGGTCCTGCGGTTTGCTTTCTACTGGACAATTGCAGTATTTAAATTTCAAAAGTTTCCTGTCCTTTTAAAATTAAAATAAGTGCTGTTCTTGATTGAGGTGCTTCTGATACCTGCAGCTTCTTAAAGCAGCCGTATTGTACATTGTACAGTTGTAAGTCACAACTTTCCAGTTTCATTTACAGCCGTTGGTGGTGCATTTGAGACTTGACTGTTCCTGGTCACATGTTGTGTTGTAAGGATGTGCAGTTTCATATGAATTCAACCTTGATTTGACTCTTTGAGATGACAATATTAAAACAGTCTTTTATTCTGAGTGTTTCTTCATTTTGGTCCCTCTGAGACAATGGCATTAAATGTACACACATTAGTCAAGTTATGGTAACATGAAAATAGCTTCATCTTAAATGTATTTAAGATACACTCTAATGGTAGAAAATACAGTCTTAAAGAACATACCCAAGATCAAGCAGTAGTTAAACATTTCAATAGCAAGCAAAAGAAAAAACCTTTCCATATACAATTTTTTTTGTGTGCCAACAGTAATCATCTATGAGGTAAAAGGTTTTAAAAAGCATTATAGAAATACAATTCTATCAAGGGATTTTAGGATGGGCTTTCTTAAGACACTAAGTAACAGTTTACATCCACATGTCAAATGTAATTTGTGTGGAACTGGGAAGTAGTTTTAGGTCACAGTAAGCTGGACTTTTACTCACCAAACTAGTCGGTTCAACCTTGAGTCCAAGTGGACGTTTGTGGCCGATTGAAGACTTTGGGTCAAGGCGTTCCTGAGATGTAGCGTTCACATAAATGGATCGGATGAAAACATTTACAGAAATGACCGTGGAGAAATTCACACGCTAGTTTCATGAAATCTCAGCGAGGCTTCAACGTGAAAGCAACACAAAGGCAGGAATTTGTTACGACAAATAATGATCCCTTTAGCGAATAGGCGAAGTACCATAACACACACAGAAGCTGAAGTATAAGGCGTTTTGGGCCTCGCCTTTTACTTAACTAGTAACTTACGCTATTCCAAAAACAACAAATGGACCAGTTCACTGCTTCTAAAATCATTTCTCTGTGCCAACTATTTCTTTGTACCAAACCTGAGAAAGACTCAAATGCATTGGGAACATGTAGCGCGTCTGAGTGGTCAGCGTCCGCTTCACCGCAATCCTCAGAGCTTCTTGAACAGGATGTAGGTGAAGAGCACCAAAACGCCCGCCGACAGGAGTCCGATCGCACATTGGTGGATGGTGATGACGTCCTCCAGGGTGTTGATGCGCTCCTCCATGGCGCTGGTGTGGATGTAGTCATAGACGGAGGCCCCGACGCTCCACGCCAACCACGCCGCATCCACCAACGCTTTCATGGTGGGAGAAACCATTGAGAGGGCCGCATCCGCCGCTTGTTGGTCTCACTGCACTGAACACACACACAGAGAGGGGGGGGGGGGGGGGGGGCTGTGAGGAGAGAGCATCCTGAGAGGATTGTAAAATCACTGCAACAATGGTCTGTTGTTAGGAATAAAATGACCGGTCCTGGTCAAGGGTTGGCCTTACAAGGGAGAGGAATTATTCCCATTATACTCACTTGACTGAAATGCAATAATTTGGTTAAAAAAAAAATCTTTAACATGTTTGGAATATTTATATCTAATTCATAGATAAGGCCTATTATTATTGGTTTTATAAAGTTTTGATGAAATGATGAAGTGGCCTCAAAGGGATTTTTTATTATATGGAGAGAACACACTGCTGTGCCAAACCCAGAAATCCTTCTGTGCACTGATGTCTGCCCCCCCCCCCCCCGTCCTGAAGACACTCCGATCCGCCCCTAGCATCTACTGTAATAGTTTCACTCAACCTTGGTTGTCACATTTGTATCAGCAAAAAATGATTCGTTAAATAACTATAATCTTTGCTAAAATATGAACCAGTTTTACAATTATTTGATTTTCAAATTAATGAATTAACAAATTTATATATATTTCTTTTAAGACAAAAACGTTTTTGATCAAATATTTTGTGACTTGATATGCAGCTTTGTTACGGAAGGAGGGGGCGCAGACATGAGGATGCTGGCGCCTGTATGAGGATGGGTGACTTGGCCGTGGCAGCTGGAGGGCCACCCAAGGGTGGTGTGAATGCCCCAATAGGCTTTCCCATTTACGTTGTTATTACTTTAAATAAAACAAAATGCATATGCTAGACTTCATTACTGCGTGTGTTTGTGTTTGTCTGCTTTAGCACGAGATGCAACAACTTGGTCATTCTGCCGTCAACACAAAAAGCTCTTTATGGAGGATAAAGACCTTTTTGTGCCCCCCCCCCCCTCCTCACCCTCCCACCCCTCTCTCTGACGTCATTCCAGTATCAATAAACTTGGACTGGCCTCTCGTGCGCCGACTTGATTTGGCCTCATCGACAAACGGAGAACGTGCGGCGCAAAGGGGACCTGCGTTTGAAAGGAGCAAACATCCTGGGTTCCCGTTGTACGCACGGATCAAACTGCGATGACGTTGATTGACGGACTCAAGACTCACCCCGGGGTGTCAGATGCTAACGAGACGATGGAGATGACGAAGATCAACATCCGTCCTGCTGTTGCTGGCGTGTGGGGAAATGTTCTTTAAAAGAAGCCGGGCCTAAGCCTGACAAACCCTTACAAAGTCAAGTTAGCCTTTGATCATGCACGTGTTATCCGGTTCAACCCCTTTAACATAAAACGGTTTGCCGCTAAAGTCTATGACAAGATATTTTATTTTAGTGGAGTTCCTAAGGTAATAAAAATGCACAAGTAAGAGGGAACGTGACACCCAAATACACAACGTAGTGCGCACAGGTAGTCATTTAGATAAACAATGGGCCCTTAAGCGGAAAGCAGCACATGAGTTATTTTATTTTGAAAATAAAATGGGCAAATTTCCGGAGTTATTGTGGGGTTCTTGTCTCATGGAGCAGCTGACTGAATCCATGAGAGCGACACCTCCAGCACTGAAAGTGGAGCGTGGCCGGAGAGTATAAAACAATAGAAAAGGATCCCAATGAAAGAAGATTTGATTAAAATAGTGAAAGGAAAATATTTGATCGTGATATAAATTAAAGTGGAATATCAAATTAGAATGCCGATTGAAACTACAATTAAGTGTCCACCATGTCACGACCTGTCATCAACAAGTCCCTTATCTGACCGGAATAAACGAATACAAAAAAAAAGGAAGCGTTGTGACCCGTGCGCCTCATGGAGTGTCGTGGCGCGCCGCCGCCACCAGGGGTCGCCGCGCGCTAACGTTTCGCCGGTTCCAGGGAGGTAACTGGAGAGGTGTGAACCTGGGATGTATGGAGCCGCCTGGACCGTATGACCAAAAACAGGGGAACACCTCAGGAGAGCGCCGCAGTAGAATACGCTGCTGAAGGCGCGTGCTCCGGGAGGGAGAGGAGGGGGGGGGGTCCGCTGCAGAAGCGCAAATGGACCAGGGCGAGCCGGCACACCGCTGGAAAACACGTGCTCGGACATTACTCAGCGCAGCGCTGTTTGGCCGTTTATTCTCATTTACTTTTACTCTAAAAGTCCTAACGGGAGTATTGCAAACACAGGTGGGGTTGAAGGGGGGTGGGGGGGGGGGGGGGCACCGCTGCGCTCCTCCGACGGGAAACTCTAATTGGAGACCAGCCAGTGACGCGCTGAAAATAACCAGGTGACCACTTCGCACCGGTCCATTTTGGGGAGGGCCCCAGCGCGGGGGCGCAGCGGCATATATCTGCTGCCTCCAGCTGTTTGGGAATATCCTGCTCGTGGTAGCGAGGCGGCAGCGTGGGGCTCTCTCTCTCCGCGGCGGTCACCTTCCAGGATGGATATTTGGATCGGATGGGTTTGGTGGGGTGCTGGGTGCGCACGAGGATCTCTCAGTGGGAGATGCAAAGGCATTTTTTTTTTTTTTTTTTAACGAACAGGGGGAGGAGGGGGGGCTGGCATAAGGCTCTACACTGTTGCGTCTGCATGTTTGTCCCCCACCTCGGATAGAGGGGGTAAAGATATAGGCCTGAAGGGTGTCGTAAGGAAGGGGGGGGAGGACTGTCCGACTTATTCCAACACCCCCCCCCCCCCTAACCTCCTCCCTCTCCCCCACCCCCAAAAGGATACTCTTGCTCCATGTGGGACGCGATCGCATATTACCGGGGCGTTGGTGGAGCCGGAGCTGTCGGTGGATGGACGCTGAAGTTCAAACTTCGCTCTCGGTCTCCTTGTTCCCGGCGGGCAGACATTGCCGAAGCAGAGAGTCGACGGCGGTTTTTCACGCGGAACCCCCCCCCCCCCCCCCGCACCTCACCGTACGGCATGCGGGGAGTCGGACACCTGCGCGGCACACATGGCTGCAGACCTGGATCAGCATCACCTACACCTCGGCAGAGGGTCAACGGGTACGTATCTGGCAGATCACTGGGTTTCAAACCTCCTTTTTTTGCTATTTCTTCATCACTTCGTCTGGAAGTAAAACCATGTGTTGTAAAAGACACAGATTCAGTCTGGTGATGGAGGACTTGATGATGATGATGATGTGTGTTGTTAGAAGCTGGGTCTTTGCGGGCAAGGTGAGTCCTACATTTGTTCAACTGGCCTACAAAGTCCCAGTTTCTGGCTCATGTGATCACCACGTTAAAGGCAATGGTCTACACTCCTGCCGCATGTTTAAGAAAAGGAATGGGGAACAGATGGGAAGCCTTTCAGAGAGTAAAAATAGTTGTTTGCACTGGAGATGCAGTCTCACTACAAAGCTCGATATGTTCAGATCTGGTGCTTTTTGCATGTTTTATAATGGCAACACTATGGAGACAAAGCACAGAGTAAAATAGCCTACAATAAGGTCATCCAAGAGTCACTATACTATATACCCCCATATAGGAGTGTAATACTGACGAATATGACACAAAATTACTTTGACATTTGCCAAGTTAATAACCTCGCAGGTCAATCAGTGAACGTCTTAATAATCGGCTAAAATCTTTTGGATTTGTCGGACATGAACTTTATAGCCCTGTAGAGGAGAAGCATGCTTCTTGGGTATTTCTGTCTGATGCTTACAGTGATGAACAAACCTGGCCTCATTCTGCTTTACGGTGTTTGATTAGTATTTCTTTTTAAAAAAAAATCAAATCTCATTCTTTAAGCCCAGTCAAAAATAGATTACAAAAAGCTCAATTCAAAGTGGAAAACTACGTGATTGAATGGATTCCTCTTCAAAGACCAGAAGTGAATCAAACTTTAGTCGGTTGCGTTACAAATAAATGACTCCGTCGCTGCTTGAATTCAGACAGCTTGTTTAGTCCAAAGTTTGTTCTGTTTCTTCAGTATAAACACACTGAAATGAATAAAAATCGCAAAGTGCCAAACTCTTAAAACTCTTGAACAAGAGTGTCAAGTGGGGAAGAAGTTGTTCTGGAGGCGCCTTTCTATATCCGTCCTGACCCTGGCATACCGTACATGCCTCTCTAATGAATTTAGCATCCTGACATGAGATGCTTTATGTAATTAATAGAGCGCAGGGCCGTGGTGGCATCTCCGTGCTGCAAGTGACACATAGGTAAGACATTCACTGACGCATGGGATTTTTTGTTTTTTTTAAACAAGAGACCTGAGAGATCGTTAAAAACGCACCTAAAAACGTCGTTGTGTGAAGCAAGACGGGCTCCCCCTGGCATCGGGCCGCGTGGGGGAAGCGCTCACATTACTCATTCACGTCAGTTTTATTTACTCAAAACGTCAACGCTTGATCGGGTGTTATTTGCGGGGCTGTTCTTGACGGATCAGTGGCACTTCATTAGTTTCCTCCTGCTGCTACTTGCTGCGTGCGCCTGGAAGAAGTGGCCAGAAACGGAGTCAGATTCCAATTCAAGTTTGCAGGCGATATCCTGCAGCTAACAGCACGCGTAGAAGTCATCAGATCATTAGAAGCAATAGGAAAAAAAATATATAGAGATTTATAGAGATGTGCTTGGATCAGCTCAACTGTTTCATCAGCAATTTTTCCCTTGCAAAGTGGCTCAACAAAGAGCGACGGCACCTCACGGAAACGCAGCCAAAAGCGCTCCATATATGCCGCAAGGAGAGGGCGAGCGCCGAAAGGGCCTAGTAAGGGAGGCCCGGAGCCTGCTTTGAGTCAGCGGCGTGGCTCCGGGGAAGAGTCACCCGAGCGCGCTGATTAAACTCGTGATGCTGAACAGCGCCGCCGCCTGCCAAAGCCCGTCTCGGTGGCATTTCGGATTGTTTAGGAGAGGCCCCGATCAGGCTCATCTCGCCACTTTGCAGCGCGGAGGTTGTTTACGTCTTTTTTGATTGTTTTAACGACGCGTCCTCTCGTCGCACCATTTGCTCGCAGAGGGTTTTCGAGTTTATATTTTAAATTAAATTAAATTTTTTTACCCCCCCCCCCCCCCCCCCCCGCAGTTTGTTCTGGAATCGGCCGTATGTTATTGTGAGCATCGTATAGAGAGAAAGGTGCCTCAAGTGTGTTTACCCTCTCCGTGAAGGCTGAACGTGGTAACGAACGCACAGAGAAACCTTTCCTTCTCGGTAACTCTGAACTCATTCAACCCCCCCCCCCCTTTAAAACGTTACTGCAAATCCCAATAAAACTTGGCCATTATAAATATACAATTCACAAATACTGGGAAGGCGTGCTGGCTTTTATGTGAAATATATACACACACACCCCCCCCCTCCCCGCCGCCGCCTCCCCCCACGTTGCGGTAGTTGCGCGAATGAGTGAACAGAAGTGAACTAAAGTCGCGCATCAAACAATGGCAAATGTTGTAGTTTGATCTCAAAAGTTTGGAATGAGACAGAGAGAGATG
Source organism: Pungitius pungitius (assembly GCF_949316345.1). Classification (NCBI taxonomy): domain Eukaryota; kingdom Metazoa; phylum Chordata; class Actinopteri; order Perciformes; family Gasterosteidae; genus Pungitius; species Pungitius pungitius. The sequence continues at coordinate 3,304,700 of NC_084908.1, forward strand.
AGCCAGGCAGGGAGGCAGGGAGGGAGGGAGGGAGGGAGAGAGAAAAGGCAGCAAGAAAAGTGAGGGACTTTTAGGGGCAGCTGTGTTTCATTAACCCAGTCATAATGCCCCTAAAAATCCTTATTGCTCTTGCAATGGTCAACAAATCTCCTGTGGCGACACCTGGAGGGATCTGCGAGCGGCGTGGAGGGAGCGCGCATATACAGTGTGTGTGTGTGTGTGTGTGTGTGTGTTACATTCACAGGAGTCTGACCTTCCGTCACCGCAGAAGTGCCTTTGTTGAGTTGCAGAACGCGCAGACGGAGGGACGCAGGAGGCCGCGGCCCCGACCTTCGGCGGCTGACCTGCGCCGCGAGTTTCACATCGGGTTCGGTGATGCGAGATCCGCGCAAAGCCGGAACCCCCCCCCCCCCCCCCACTCAACCCGAGCGGAGTTACCAACAACACCAACGTTTCCCTTGGTCAGACCCGTGAACCGCGCCGTCACCACGTCCCCCCCCCCCCCCCCCCACCTCCAGTGTCTTCCTAGCTTAGCATGCAGACGGGGGGGGGGCAATTTGACTTTGTAATCAGGTGCCAGGGGACAGACAGAGAGAGAGAGATAATGATAGATTGAGGATTGAGAGAGCCGACAAGCAGCGAAGGCAGACTTATAGTCTTAAAACACACAGTGCGGGCCGGTAGAGAGAAGGCTCATAAAGACGGGTAAACAATGAGCAGATATATGAGATATGGAAAGAAATGGCAACACGGGGCAGGACACGCGAGACACGTATACAGAGCGAGAGGGACACGGCGGGCCGCGATCCGGGCCCCCCCCCGGGGCTGTGGCGAGGTGAGGAGGAGAGCGAGTCATCGGGTGAGAGCTTTTTCTGTCCGGTTTCCCAGCGGAAGGAGGGAGGAGGAGGGAGGAGGGAGGAACCCTCCTCACGCCGAAGGGAGCGAGGCAGCAGACAAGGCAGCGAGGGAAAGTGCGGACGATGACTCAGGGCCACGAACCACATGGTGATGGAGGGGGGGGAGGAATTACTCATCAGAGCATGTGGAATCTCATACGGCTATCACAGGACCGACGGCGTGCTTCCTCCCCCCGCCCCCCCCCGCCCCCGGGGTACCGAAACCAGTCGGCCTTTCACCAAGCGAGAAACTGAGTGAAGATGGCGATCAAATTCACACTGCTGGAAGTTTTTTTTTTTCTCTTCTTCTTTCGAAGCCAGTCTGGCACGGAGTGACGACAGATGAGTTTTAAAAATGTAATTGTGTGTTTCTTCCCGCTAAGCTCACAGGACTCGGCGCACCCTGTAAATGTCGCCGCCACCTGGCTTCCCCCCCCCCCCCCCGCAGCCTGCGCCTGACTGCCTGTGGAGTGCATGTGGAGAAATACGCATTGCTGTCTGACAATGCCGTTTCAATTTCAGCACCGGCTATAAAAGCCCCGCTGATAATCGGGAGGGAGGGGGGGGGGGGGTCATTCTGGGTGTAAGAGGCCAATCACAGGCCAAGTTGGTTAGAGGCTGGAGTTTCTAGAACGCTGGCTGAGGTCCGAGTTTTAATCAAGACGGATAAAGTATTATCACATGTAAATATTGAGGCATTTTGAAACAGTTTCTCCACGGGCCCCGTCTGCTGACATTTGGGTTTTAAATCAATTTACGAGTCCATGCAGGCCTCTCTGCTCCTTCCCCCGAATTAGGAAACGCTGTCACAATGAACTTTTTGCAAAGGAGTGGCCTTATGATGATTTATCCACAGTTACCGCCCAGCAGTTGGAGCTTCAGCTGCACATGTGTCAATGTGAATCATGTTTTTAACCACATTTAGACGTTTCCGCTACACCTGCCGCTGAAGCTTTTTCCAAACTTTTTCAAACATTTCCAGCATCTGCAGTCGCAGCAAAAAGCGAACGCTTGGCGATGAGCACAGCACAGTGGCATGACTCAGTGGCGCCCCCCCCCCCCCCCTCCACCCCCGCCCCCTTTAGCGGTGGCGGCACAGTCCCAGATCAGTGAGCTTGCCGTTTGGGTGTGGGCTGACAGAGCTCCGACACCAGAAGAACCCGCTCAAACCCAGAGCAAACACTGCAGACAAAAGCGCGGGGGGGGGGGCGAGGAAAAGTGGAGCCGACGATTCCTCCCGCAGCTCGCCTCGAAAATGACAATGAATCGCCCTGACCTGCTTTTAGCCAATACACTTGTAATTGCTTTGAGTTACGACGCAAGCACATTGTAGCAAGGAGGTTGCCCTCCGCCCCCCCACCCCCCCCTATTAGTCTCTTCTGATTAGGTTTGTACTGTGTGAGTTTCTGCAATAGCCTTAGTAGGCCTTAGGAAATGATCCACTGTGTTGGGCCCTAGATATAAAAAAATAAAAAAAACATTGCTCCTCTTATCACCCGCCAACCCCAAAACGGGGGCTCGTCGGTGGTTTCCCGGCTACTTGGGGTCAACGGTGCATGCTGGCAGACCTCATCGCCACTCTCTCTTTGCATTGCAAAATGAGTTGGGAGGCTCAGCGCTTTCTGGTGTTGAGTAACAATGAGCTCTGCGGGGCGATTGGCAGATGTCGGTGCAATGCTGCAGCCACGCCGATGTGCAGAGTCAGCAAGTGAGGTCTGTGTGCTCACGTGTGTGTGTGTGTGTGTGTGTGTGTACAAGGGGTGAGGAAAACCAAAGAGGCGGTTCAACTGGCAAAAACTCACCAAACAAACCTGCGGCGGTGTCAAAGGTTGCCATTTTACTTTCCCGCATACCTCCTTTACAACTCTTCCTGCGCACTTACAGGGCTAATGGTGAGCCTCCTTTTTTAGTGTGGCGTTTCTTTAAAATTAAAAAAAGCATCCGAGGTTAGCAGCCGTTTGGCCAGATGTCTTTGGAACAATTTGCAGCAAACAAGGGGGGGGGAAAGTAAGCATTTTCAGCTAAGCAGGGACACGACACACAGCCTCGTGGTTGCTCTGATCTCTTCCCCGCCTCGCTGTGGCTCTCTTGAAGCCCCGTCGAGTGGCTCGAGCCAACATGCACCGCGTCCACAGGGCCTCCGTGCCAAGCGTGGCTCTGAGGATTTGTTTTTCAAAAAGGAAAAACCAAACTTCCCCAAGACCTTCTATTACAGAACAGAGGTTTTCCGCTTCCCCCGAACAGTGTCAATGGAAGTTATTCAAGCTGCATGGGAGACATCAATTACTGCTTTTTTTTTTTTTTGTTAGAAGAGAGGGGCGGGGGTTGTGTTGGTAAAATCAGCGGCCACGGAATAACGTGATTCAGGGTAGTGGGTTTCCAGAAGAACAGGGCGATTGTGCAGACGTGTGCCTGTGTTTTTACCAAGTAGTGTGTGCATGTACTGTTGTTCTGCAGAGCACATGTGGCTGCTGGATCTGTGAAATATCTGCATTGCTTTTTCAAACTGTAACCTTAGCAACTGATGTGGCCGTGAATAAGTTGCCTCTGTGTGTGTGTGTGTGTGTGTGTGTGTGTGGAGGGTGTCCGGTTAAGTGTTGAAAGAAGAGCTGTTTAATGTTTGCATCAGAGTGATGGGAGACTCAATGAGACAGGCGGGCTTGCGTCGACCTGAAGCCCAGTAATGGGCCTTTTCCTGGAACTTGACTCCTCGGGTGGAATGTCTCCAAAACCAAACCGTTTTTTGGAAAATACCTTTTACATCTGCATCCCAAATATTCTCTTAATGACTCTCTTACTTGGTCAGAGTTTTTTTTCTTCTTCTGTTACGCCTCTTGTTTTCTTGTTATACTTTGCTACTTGTGTCTTGACTCCTCTCCTCAGCATACAGGCCGGGTTTCATTGGGCCGTCTGGATGTAGGAACGTAAGCTACAGGCCCGGCCTATAGTATGACTTCATGCAGAAACAGTGTGTCCATCCATGTTTTCTGTCAAATGTCATGTCACCATACTCCTATAATTTAGTTTATTATATATACACACCACACATGTGGGGTCCGTACAGACGCCACTGCTGCCGCTTCCTTCTACACAGAGGGGGTCTTTCGTACCTGGAATGTTTCAATTCCTTTACAACGTGTTTATTTTCGATGGAAAAAGGTTCATAAGCATTTGCTCATTTCTATAAAATAACAATCCACAATGAACTGCCATTACTTCATTTGCAAAAAGCAAAAAAAGCTCCGTTCCTTTTATGTTGTGATAAAAAATGAATATGAACTTGTTTTCATGTCTATGTCTGTTGGTTATACCCAACAACGCTGCAGTAATGTTGCTGCTATGACGGCACAATGCTGCCAAAAGTTCATTTTCACTTAGTGGCTAACGGGTGGGACGTTAGAACATCCACCCTCAGGTCAATATGTGACACTTGATACCAGCGCAAGCAGCGGTGTTAGCTTAGCTTAGCATAAAAACAAGGAACGGCTAGCCTTCAGTGTAAAAAAAATGTCTCTAGGTAACACCGGAAAAACGACACGCATTAACATTAAAGCAACAAGCTGAGCGTCCTTATCTCGCCAGCAGAGCTTTAGTCGCGTTATAAATCAACTTGTTCTACAGGAACGTAGGATAAACAGTCCCCCTTTCCCAAGGCTGTCCGGGCGGATGGAGGATAAACTCTGTGTCGGGCCCCTTCCTCCCTCCCCCGTGCCCCCTGCACCCACCCGCATTGACATAGCGCTCTAATATAAAGTGTTGCAGTGCAGACAAAGCCGCCATCTGAGGAGCTACTAAACAACACCAAATTAACTTTGTGTTGAGAGTCTGCAGTCTTGCCGATTTGACCATCCAGCGATTTTTCTCCCATAAATTCATCTAATTTAGAAACCACCCCCCCCCATCCCCCCAATAAGCCCAACTCGAACGAAATCAAACCGAAATCAGACGAACTAACTTCATTTGAAAAAGGTAAATCCCAGAGGATTCCTGCGCTCCTATAAACCTTTTTCTGCAAATGTTCAAACATTAACTCAATTTATTGCAAAATAACTTGAAATAATGCATTGCTGGTCCCTTGGATAGTAGCCTTGGATTTATACGTTTGGCTGCAAAGATTCGCAAATAATCCCAGGGAGATCTCGGTGGGACCTAATAAAGCGGGAGCCGGGGGGAGGATAAGCTATTTTGTTTTCAATTGCCAGAGGTGCTGCCAGCAGCTCAGTCAGCATCCAAGTCGGCAGTCAGCAATGAGAATACAGAAAGATTTGGGCCGCGGCTCTTGGCGTGCTCTTGGTTTGGCAAATAGGAGTGTTGACATAAAGAGCAGCGGACACATTTCCAGCGTACAGTTCGTCGAAGTGAGAAATTAAATGATCTAAGATCACAGCAGGGAATCAATTAGGGACGGTTGGATTCTGATCTACGGCTCAATAGAATAATAATGCTCAATCCATTAATACCATACCCAACGGAGACATTACACTGATATACTTCGTTCAGACAGGTGGAGCACTATGCCCTGAAAGGCCACATTAGCCACTTTTAAAGCAGTTTTCCCTCTCAGGCGTAGCTCAAGTTGCCAGCAGGCAAACATCCCATTACCACATATAAGAGCCCAGCGTATTTCATTCTGACTGTTACATGACAACGACTTGTTTGGGGAGCCCGTAGCGCGGCTACAGATACGGGTGCATTTAGGGTCACTCGGGGGACTCGTAAACATCAACTCGATCCGCTCTGGGCTGTCAAAGCAAGTTGGGGCTGGATGAAAAACTCTGGCAGGCAAATTTGAGCCTCTTCAGCTGGTGAGCAGCACGTTAACTGCCTTGTTCTCGGTGGCCTCTGGCCCCGCGTCGGGCACAGAGGGACGCGTTGTGTTGCAGGCATCGAGATAATCGAGGCGGTCACAGTCCAGAGTTCCTGGGGGGGTGGACTGTGTTAGCGGGATTCTCTTCTCCAGCGTCATCTCTCCTTTTGGTTTTTCTTCCTGGCCAAAGAAGACGACGTGCAGGTTTAATGAGACGAGTAAAAATGGCCTGATCGCATTGTCGAGAAGCTGGGGTTGCTTCATGAAGTTGTCTGTTAACAAGATATTTGTGGTTTGAGAGCCAGATAATCCGATCAGTTTGATTCATAACTCTACGTTGGAAAAAAAACACCTGTGACCAGACGTCCAGACTCCTACTTGTCACATCTAAAACATCCAGAAACCACTGACAACGGTGTGTGTGTGTGTGTGTGTGTGTGTGTGAGTGCTGCGTGCAGTGCAGGGGAAAGTAAAAAATACAAGAAAGATTTACTGCCCATGGGGTCAGTAGTAGAAGCCGAGCTGGAGCAGAGTGGTGCGGAGCTGAAGCCGCCCCCCCCTCCTCCTCCCCCCCCCTCCTCCTCCTCCTCCTCTTGGCCTTCTTCTAAAGTCTTAGCTGGTCTAACTGCACAGTTGAAGCCGTTTAAGTCGGTTGTGTGCAGTGTGTTCCGATGTGATTGGTACAGTTGTGTTTTCTGTGGCTGTGGCTCCGTTGTTCGCGTGCACGTACGGCGCGTGTTGCATGAACAGCCTCCGCTGTATGGAATCATTCACAGTATACAACCCACACAGTGCACTTTGTTTGAGGAACGTACACAATTACCGAAACAGAATCACCGTGCGGGCTGATATTTAAGCAAGCTGGCATATGATGTTCATTTAATTTAATGCATGCATGCATGCATGCATGCACGCATTTATTCGCACTAGTTTACCTGCGCGCTCCTATCAAAAGCAGGACGCCAAGAGGGTTTTTGGATGAAGCAAAGGGCTTAATTTAGTACCACGCATTCTCAACTTCCGTCACCTATACCTCCCAACAATGTCAGCACACAGCGCAGGGTGTGTGTGTGTGTGTGTGTGTGTGTGTGCGCGTTGATCCAAGTAGGCAGGTTAAATATTCCAGAAACACATACCGACTGTATGCTGCTATAAAGACCCCCGTGTGGGAAGACATGCACACCCTCCCTATTGAGTGGCTGAAAAATACTAACTGGTGCTTTAACAACTACCGATTGTAACAAGCAGTCTCTTTGATAGGATCTCATTATGATTTATTAGAATGCTTAACCCCTGCCAAACAGCCCCAATTCTGGATTTCTTCTTCTAGAAGAATTGGCGTAGCCGAAGCTCACGCTTGGCCGTAAAATAACCAAACAAGCATCGTGGTTGCCAGCGAACGAGCACAAGCAAAAGGCGAATTGCCAGCAACCGCTGCCAAAGACTTCAGCCTTCAGGCAGAACATTTCTCTCCTGCGCCCAGTGAGGGAACACTGGGCGCAGGAGAGAAATGTTCTGCCGTCTTCTTTGAAACACAACATTTCTGCTTGTCTCGTATGAAGAAATGGTGTCATTCAAGAAGACGAGAAGCGTGAAAACCCGGTTTGTGAAGCGCTCTGTAATATAATTACATGGACTTATGTTTTCATGCCCTCTTTCTGAGCCTCAGTCGTAATCCATGTCCGATGAGCACATGCACTGGAAACCGAGCAATGGGTTTCGTCTTTTTTTGAAGCCATGTAATTTATTTTCAATTTTAATTCATTTCATTTTGTAAAGCCCACATTAATAATTTGCTTCTGAGGGCTTTAACGTTTGTACACGGTCCGACATCCCGTGCCCCAAAAAAACCCTCACATCGGCACAGGAAAAAAAAACCAAAAGTCAAAAACTCTTAAAGAAACCATAGGGAAAAAAGAAAATATGCAAACTGACTAGTGCATGAAAACATGTTTGCTTAGTATCTTGTCTTCAGATCAAATGGAGAAATGAATGTTGCATCTAGAAATGTAGTAATCCAAAAATACTACTTTGCGTTTCCGTTGAAAATACAACAGGTCTAACTATTGCTCTTCTCCCGAGAGGAATTAGTAAATCTGAGGCGGGTCAAGGAAACAGATGATTCATACGCAGTCCACTGGCAGCCAGATGAGTTATGGGTTGTTACAATAAGCCTATTCAGTTCAGTACAGTTGACAATGAAGGCTCCATGTAATGGAGTTACCTGAGTGTTAAACAAGTCAAACAGGGAACCAATGAGCTACGAAACTGACAGTCAGTTTTATCTCGGAGCGGCGACCCACCGCACAGCCACCGGTCCCTGTTAAAACACACGGCCGAGCTTCTCTTCATACGTCTCTGGCAATGACTTCTCACAATGCTACCTGACGCGCGGGTCCGCTAATCCCCTGAAAAAAACCGCCCGCACGGAGGAAGGCCACTGCGTGCACACGTCGCCTTTTTGGATACGGAACGGATCGCCGCACTGAAGCGAGCGTGTCCTTGTGTCCGTGGCGTTCTGTCAGCGTTAGTTTAAGGTCAAAGTCCGGCAGCTGCTGGGTCAGCTGGATTGGTCCGTCTGGGTCAACATGCAGAGGGAGAAGGAGCAGGAGGTTTGCGTGTGAGAGAGAGAGAGACACAGCATATCTATACGTGACACTGTACGTGCAACCATCTGGTAAAAGGGATTGTGCAGAATCAATCGCACAAGCTTCAGGTAGACCGCCAATGATTGAGCATTTTCTTTTCTTCCAAATTGTCTGTCCCCAATGAGTCTTAAGTTATAGGTTAATACTGTAAAACACTTGAATTCAAGTGGTATTGTGGTACAATAGAAGTATGGTTGGGTTGTTGCTAAGGCTACGGGAGGATTGTAGTCATGGGAAATAAACTGGAGGGCGAGGGTAGCTAAAAACACTTCCCCTGATTGTACACATCAATGTCTATCCCCAAGTGACCGGGAGAACTGCTTCATATGTGGATAAAGCGCCATATTCTGAGTTTAAGGTTTGGAGGTCCCAGCTGAAGTTGATGTTTTGCACAGATCAACGTGGAGATAAACAGCCTAACGGGTATGACTGACTGTAAGATGTATACTGACAACAAATCTGGAAGAGAGGGACTTGAGAATGTTCAACATCAGTTTTAGCATTACGCCTTTGATGACACGATGGCGAATAGCTGTAGGACACACAGCTGTGTCGTATTGTGAAGCGTGTGCATGTGCAGCTACACAGCTCGCATCCACGTTAATCTCACGGAATGTCAATGTGGTCCAGGGTTTAGCAGAGCACGTGTTGGGTGTGGCCCCCGGAGTCCCCCGGAGCAACGCTACGGTCTTGAAGCACTAAAATAAAATAATAAAAAAAAAAAAATAGCTTTGACCCCAGACGCCGCGCGTCTCCGGCGTGCGGAGAGACGAAAAGGATGTGAGCTAAGGACGAGCACAAAATGTACCCGTCCACAGATGTCTGTCCATCCCCTCCCCTCGGCTTGAAATCAATGCGTGCAAACACACACGCACACACACACACACACACACACACACACGAACACACCCCCGTTGTCTTGTGTTGCTCGCAGCGCAATGAGAAGCATATGACTCAAATCAGGTGTGGTGTGTGACCTCTTAGCGGACAAAAGGGTCCCACAGAGAGAGCCCGGGGAGGGGCGGGGCTTGAAGCTTGCCCTCCCCCGCCGGTCCTCTCCATCAGCAGTCATGAGGTCGCCAGGCCGCTTTCGCCTCGCCGCGTCTCGTGGTTCAAAGACGAGAAAATGTTGCCGGCGTGTTGTCAATAATCGGCTGCTTAGCCCCGAGGAGAGTGCCGCTGACTTCTGGGACGGCACATTCTGGCACAAGGTGTATTTTGCATAAACCACCTGGAAATGCGGCCTTTGAATTTTTAGTTTGTTGTTTTTGCATCCTGTATATTTTCTTAAGTAAACATAAATATCCCTAATTGTATCTTGTTTTAGTCTTACTTATGCCGGCATATTGAGATCATATCTTCACGTTGGTATAATAACTTCCATACATCACCACTCAGGGATCCCAACAACTTTCACCAGCAGCCCAGCACAGCCAATCCCATATATTAATGTCACATGGGGGAAGTTAATATTGTAAAAGGAATAGTTCCACACCCACGGCAAGGAGTCTGTGACATGGAGGCTAGCAACAAGAAGGGTAGCCGGGATGAAGGTTATTACCGTTTACTACCGGACATCCTCTCAAAAAGAAAGATGTCGCATCACAAGGTATAGTCATCCAGAGGCAGTGCCCCCCCCCCCCCCCGGGGGGCTGGCCACGGGCCACTTTTAAAGCAGAGCAGTGTTCTCCAGCACCGGTTCACGGGGTTCATCCCACAGCGTCCCACCAGAAAGGACCGATTGTGTGGCGCAGCGACGAAATCGAGCGAAGAAGGGGCTTGGATCGGCGGGAGCTGGCGTGACCGTGGCCAATGGCGGAGCGCATTGAAGAAGGAATTCAAAGACCTCCGTACCTTTGAGGGAGTCAAGTGAGCGGACTTTGTAAGGTTTGATTCTTGGAATGTGTTCACTTCTGTGTAATATGTTGAATAAAGATACCGTTACAATGTCAGCCGTTGTCCTTGTTTATGTTATGACTTTGATCCAACTTAACAGAATATAAAATGTTAGAATTCTGAATATGGTTTTAAACAAGGACTACTTTATCTGATATTAAAGTTTTAGTTTTGTTCTATTAAAAGAAGGAAGAGAAGAAAAAATATATTTGTAAAACATCTATAAAATGTTCCTGGAAGAAAGCGCAGCACCGAACTGGTCATGTGACCACCTCATCAGTAAATTGTGCCTTTGGTCCAGTTCTCTTTACTTTTTGCGCATGACAACGGCTCAGAAATACATGTCCCCTGCTCCTAATAGATGAAGTAAGACAACAGCGATGATTCATTCATTTGCCTGAGTGCGAGTCACATGCAGCGTTGCAGTTCTTTTTTGCTCTCCTTTTTTATACAATGAACAACCCCAAAAATGTTTTGCTTTCAAATATCTGCAAAGGTCAAAATTGTGGAATTGTTTGCACTTAAAACACACACATGAGCATATTTGAAGTAGACTCCAGGCTGCTTATCTTGTTGTCAGAAGAAAAAGGCTATCAGGCTATGTAAATACAAGTTTAAAAAGTGGTTGGGCCTTTATTCTTTATGCAAAGTGACAGCTAAAGAGACAGCCCGCCCCCCCCCCCCCCCCAACTCAGCGGAGAGAATAAACGTGAAAAAGATCTAACTCACCTCGCCAAGCTCCGCTTGTCTGAGGATGTGTGTGACACACACACACACACACACACACACACACACACACACACACACACACACACACACACACACACACACACACATTTCTCTCTCTCACACACAGCATTTGATAAGCTCGTTCATTGTGTTGGGAGTTACTGCGGTCTATTACACGCCAGCGAGATCCTATTTATCCGAGACAAGAAGAAAGAATGAGACTTTTAATATGTTTTAAAACAGACTTTGTTATCTGGTAATATCAGTGTTATTTAGGTCTCTGTGGTCTTTGTGCGAGTTCTGCTCCTAGACACAGTTTGGCAAACCGATAAATTCCTTCAAATCCCTCAACCAAATTATAAACTGTTCTGAATCAGAAGAAAATTGTAAACTGCTGTAAAATTTCTCACGAAGCCAAGTTTGTATAAAAGCAAAAAAAGGAGCGGTAAACTCAATTATTATCCAAGCTTGTGAAGCACAAAGCCCTTTGGGAAAACACTAATCTAATGGGTTCTAAGAGAAAAAGGTGGGTGAAAAATAAAAAAAATAAGCCACCGGTGACGCACGCCCCCACCCACAAACCTGCATCGTGAGGCCCTTTCACAAAGGCTACGAGCTCCACCCTGGAGCTGCGCCGGAGGAACCGCAAACACGGGGGACGCACCTCGTCTGCGCCGCGTGAAACGGTGACGACGGCGAGCCAGAAGAGCTTTAAAATCACTCGCTGTGGCAGCTAAGGCTAAAACGTCTGTGTTTATCATCTGTAAAAGCACACAGCTGTTAGCGCCCTCGGTAGCTAATGGACAATTAGCTCCACACCTCCAGCACAAGGGACACGTTAGGAGAAATAGGAGGAGGAAGTGGCCCACTCACTCCACAGACCAGTAGAGTGTGTGTGTGTGTGTGTTTTAAATGTAAAATGTCCTAGTCCAGAGAGCAGGGTTACAAAATCATCCTTGCAACAACGTGCCAGAGCCGCAGAGCCTCTTCTGTTCATCCGAAAGGCTCTTTTTTTTTTTTTTTACTCATCTCAGATTCAGGCCCCTTCAGAGCTTTTAGCACACGCACCTAGTGGTGGTTTCACCTCCCGGGGATGACCCTGAAGGCATCGAGCACGGTGACTCCTGCCTTCAACCTCCACGTGGAGTCCCACAGAGGGAGATGATGTCACCTGTTGCTCAGCCTCTTTCCCCAAAGGGCCCCCGGGTGCAGTTTTCACTATGGGCCCTTCTCTGTTGACGTGCGTCTGCCGTGAGCGGCGCTGAATTGTAGGGAGCAGGAAAAAACACCCTTTTTTGGCATCATGAAAAAGCAAGATGTCGATAGCGATGCAGGGGAAAGGCCCGACGGACACCGAGCGATGCCCCCCGAGACGGACCTCCAGCGTCGGTCTGGGTTTTTGCACGAAATCTCCAATTTCAACTGCAATCGCCAAAGCCTGACACACCGTGCACGTGGTCACTGATAGCAGGGTGTGAACACACACACACACACACAGAGACAGACTCCCTTGGCGAGCTCTCTCTCTCTCTCTCTCTCTCTCTCTCTCTCTCTCTCTCTCTCTCTCTCTCTCTCTCTCTCTCTCTCTCTCTCTCTCTCTCTCTCTCTCTCTCTCTCTCTCTCTCTCTCTCTCTCTCTCTCTCTCTCTCTCTCTCTCTCTCTCTCTCTCTCTCTCTCTCTCTCTCTCCTCATCTCCTCTCCTCTCTCCTCTCTCTGAAGGCCGTCGCGATTAGCAGACGGTTTTGCCATCGCTCTCCTAAAATAGTCGGCCGTTAGCACAGCCAGATGGTTTCGAAACGTCCGTGGCAAACGTTGCTGAGTGGAGGGGTCGAGGGGACAACGAGTGCGTGAGCAAGCTGAGGGGGCGGGCCCTCAAGTGGAGGTTTCTGTCCCAGTGAGTGCTGGGTACCAAAGGGAAGGCCGGTGATGTATGCAAGCACATGTGCATGGACGCAACAGGTGGAGGGCATTTCATTCATCACTTTAACCTCTTTGTTCTGCTGTTATAGATTAGCCATCTACAAGTGACGTTGAGGTGGTCTAGGGCTCATGGGAAGTGGGCTAGAAGTGAATTAACAATATTGAATTTCTATTTTTAGTGTCAATTTGTTATTTCTTAACGAGTGTCAGTATCATTTTTTAGGATGTTTCCTGAAAACAGCATAGTCCCGGAAAATAAAATAAAAAACCCACGCTGGATCTCTGAATAGACGCACTGGACATAGACTTTGTGAAGAATTTGGTGAACTTGTATGTTGTGTTTATTACTAAAGACAATGTGGAAATGCTCCACACAACAGGGTGCAACAAATACATAAGTACGCAATACTCAGCCTCTCTGTTGTTGTTGTTCCGTAAATATATGCTCAAAGAATTCAACCCATTTCCCAAGGCTTTAAGAGTCAGAACCTGAGAAAACCTTTAAGACACACCCAGGCAAACAGTGTTTTCTAAGAACCATCTAAGAATCCATTCGTGTTTTCCAAGTAATCAAAACCTTGACAACTGGGATGATGAACGCTGCTGACAAAATGTACAAGCATGTGCTTTGTGCCATGCTAACAACGGCACAATCTGCGAAGGAGTTGGCGATCTCAGCAAGGCCAACCAGGAGATGGATCTCGGCCTACGTGTGGGTCTCTCACGGGCATTTTGGGTTTTAATAAACCAGACAACTGGGCCGAAGCTGGACACAGCAACCGAAACATGCAGCCTCATAATGAAATAACCACATCAACTCTTTTTCTTCAGTGCCATTCATGCTTCCTCCATCGCTCCCTTCAGGCACCAACCGGGGCTTGAACACTGTGAGTCACGTTGGAACAAAAAGCCCCATTCAAAACACAAAACACACACACACACACACAAAACTCTTGATCAACTTTTGCCAGGCCGCGTCTTAATAAAAACTCCCTCTCTTCTTCAGTATCCTCCCCCCAGCGCTCCAGGCAGGACCAGACCACCACAGCCAAACCCCTACAAGTCTATTTTTGAAGAACCCCGACTTTCTTCCTCCAACAAGCCTTTTTTGTCCCTGATGACACATTCATGGCTTTGACAGGCATCTGATTTATTCAGTTTAGTGGAGAAAAGGGCTGGTCAGCTTATTTTTTTTACGCTGTATTACAGTATTTGATCTGCAATCCCAAATTCACATATCTGGTTTTGGTTCCACTCGTGTGCATTGTATAGAAGCCCATTTGCGCAACTATTTAAAGCAAAAAAGGATCCTTTAAGTCATTATAATAAGAAAATCTCATAATTATGAGATTATGAGATCCTATCTCATAATTGAGATACTAAGTCATAATGCTTTCTCATAATTATGAGATACAAAGTCACATATTTTTTTTTCTTCTTCAAAGTTGCGCAAATGGGCTTCCATAGTACTGTCCCAAAACGATGTGTGTGTGTGTGCAGGCAACTGAAATAATCTCACTTGTATATGTTTAGATGTTAATGGATATGCTGGAAAAGGAAACACTCAAACATTCACTTGAACCAAGTCTCTAAACAATGATAGAAATGTTCTACATATTATACTTCAAGGTAAGTAATTATCATGAAAAATGGCACATTTCTTACAGTTATCCAATCGTTATTATTACTCTAACAACAGCCCTTTAATGTGAGCGGCATTTTAGTCAAATATTTTAAGTTGTTTTTGTTTCTTTAAAAAGGTGCAGGAGCACGGCTCTCAACGAGGAGATCTTCAGGGTGTCCAAAGTGCTGCCTGAACTCGTTTGTCACGACGGTGGCATAAAACATGCTTTCTCCAGGCGCTGCGCCAGTATTCACAGCAGCAGCCCATATGGGAGGAATCTCTCAGGGTGGCCACAGAGTTTGAGTCACACACGAGTGTGTGAGCCATGTATAGACTGGGAAGTAGGGTTCATAAAGAGACACTTCCCTGTCAGCAGTGTGAACCTCCGAACGTGTGCATTTGGACATACTCCGTTTTGAAACTAAAAGTGCTTCTCCAAGAGTTCAGTTCGACTAATTTGCCAGGAAAAACTTGTTCAATTTGCACTCTAAAAGCATAAAACACGAACATGGGCTAAAGGCCGAACCAAGTACAGCCTTATCCATATGGTATATACTTATGGGCATGAAGGTTATCCACGTTACACACCATGATATACTTTTGGCCCGGGGCAACCTACTTATGTTTGCAGCTCTTTATTAGAAATTAAATATTGAATGGAAGGAGATCTGGTGACAGTGCGGTTGGATTTGCAATGTAAATTGTGAATATTCAGAAAGGGACTCAGCGCATGAATGATACCCTTATTAAATTCAACTCATGTTGCAGCCGGCTAGCTACCTCACTATTTCCACTATTTCCACCGTTCATTAAACACTGGCTGGATCGAATGGTCCACTTGGGTTGCTATTGCTCGCCGTGAGACTCCTTTTGCCGTGAGGAGAGCGAGCATGAGCTCTGGCCAATCGGATTTTATAAGACTATTATACGAGTGACTAACAGTCCTGCAGCGTGAGTCGAGTCTACTTATTGAGAAAAAACCTGTTTAAGATCAGAAAGAAGTTACTGAACACATTGAAAGTTAATGAATGGAATGACCACAGCGTGTTGTAGAAGAGGCGCACGGTTAGCGACGCCACAGTTCACATCCGTATGTAATAGAATGGCCGCACAGAATGGGCGCAGGAAGGCTTTGTCTGTTAAAAAGCTGTCATTTACACGCCACTTTTCTCAGAATGTTTGAGCCACATTTTCGTCATGCCTTAATACAGAATTGGGTCCTGACCCAGATTTAGAGGAACAGCCTTGAGGGGACTGTGCAGACCTACAGCACAGCGTGCAGCGTGCGGTGAGAACAGGAGCCCGCGATGCAGAGCTCTGCTACGAAAGAGGAGAGCGTAAGTAAGGGTGACTCGGTGTAATCACCCAGTTTGAATCTCGATACAAAGGGCGGAGGGGGGGGGGAGGGGGGGGTTAACACCCGTACCAACCACTCAGACAGGATGCGGAAGAGGCCAGAGGGTGGTGGGCTTGACCCCCCAACCCTACACCAGATGCCACCAGAACAGGCCGACACCAACTTAACGTGAGTCACAAAGGAATTACCCAGAGATTTGCATCTTTCAACTTCCCAATCGGAGATGCGGCAACCAGTGATCTGGGTCATGTGCACCGACGCCCACAAGTAACCAGCGCCGTTAAATCCGTAATAGCTGGTTTTACTGCAATTACGTACGGTTCGTCAAACAATTATTAGACTAATGTCAGAAGGTGTCACTTAATGGGAACTCATTTGTCTGAAAGCACCGAATGCTTTAGCTCATTTTGCCTTTTGTCTCAGACCTGATATGCGGTAAGAGGAGCCCAAATGTCTCAAGGCAGATAACTGCCTGGAATAGACGAGGTAAAAGGAAAGTAAAATGCAAACCGCTACAGCAGTTGATATTTTTTCTGCTAGCCTTTAATACTATTGTAAGATGGGAATAGTCGAGGATGTGCGTCAGTGTGTGATTACAGGCTGACGGGCGGGTGAGTCGAGGTGGTGTTTGATGCTCATCTCGGCGGCGGGCTTCAAACAAACTCTCTGTCGTCTGCCTCTGTGCGGCGCGCGCACACACACACACACACACACCCATGTATACACACACACCCACCCATGTATACACACACACACACACACACACACACACACACACACACACACAGCCATTTCTAACTCTTTTCCTGTCCTTCTCTACCCGACGGAGCAACAGGGCTGAGCGTATAAAAACCCTTCTGCGTGCTCGTCAAAGCACGACAACAAAGAGGCCGAATCCACTTCATCAAAAAACACCAGTTTGCACAAAAATCATTTTCAGTGAGACAAATCTTCAAAAGAGCACCCGAAAGCTGTGCCGTCCCTGAGCGGACATACACAGACTTACAGAATGCATGCGTGGAACCACATTTGTGTAAACACCAAAGCGTGGCAAATGAACATAAAAGGAGCATGTTTGTTGCACACTTTGCACAGCAGCTACAGCAGCTGAGGGATCTTGCTCTTGGCTTTACAGTGCAGGGCAAAAGTTGCCATTGGCAACCATTTAGAGAAATTGGCAACCAATTCCTGGCCTTTTGCTTTTATCACCGCCAACAAATGCTCGGCCAGGATTTTTTTACACCAGCAATTGTAGGTGGACACGTTGACTACTTGATGTGTGAAATGAAACGTTAGTTGGTTTGGATATGTCAACTGTTAATTATTAGGTTAAATGAAACCGCATAGAATCTACCGCATACTCTACTACAAATGGGTGAACATTTGCAACATCATTTTAGGTTCCGGCAACTAGAAGCGGGTGCACTTTTAAAAGTTAAGGCTTCTAGCCCTGGGGGGGGGAGCCATTTCCTTAAGCAGATGCATCACAAGGGCTGCACAGACCCTTTCATTATGACTCTCTCCTTTGTAAAAGTTAGTGACCGACTGAGCCGTGTGCCTGCCCGTTGGTTCATATCAGAGGGCCGTAGGCTGAAGCTCATGAGAGCGGTGTGGCGGTTAGATGTGAACAGAGCAGAAGAGACTATACAAGCCCCGAGGGGGTGGGGGGCGCCTCGACAATGCTGGCTTTAGAGCAGCCATTATAGCGGGGCAAATACATTGGAGCAAACAGTGAAACCCAATACACTAAGGAAATGTGCCAAGAAATGTGGCTGTGCTATTACAGCCCAAATTTAGTCCAAATTTAGTCCAAATTTCTAATTCACCATGTTGAACATCTTCGCAGAGAGGAAAAGACGTGACAAGGAATCGATTGTTCTCACTGAAACGATCTGTGTGTGGCACACGGAGGTGGGCGAGGGATAATGGAAGAAAAGAGCAGAGTTAAAAGATAAACAGAGACAAAGACGGAAGGATCACGCAAGAGACAAAGATCAAGTGGGAAAGACAACAGTTGAGAGATCGGGAAAGATGGATAAGAAACCAAAATAAGAGGGAGGAGGAGAGGGGGGGGGGGGGGGGGGGGCACGGCGGTCAGCAGATTAAAGGCGAGTCGAGGCGTCTCGTGAGCTGCTATAAGTGGGACTTCAAACTGCACACGAGACAAAGGACAAGAGGAGCTATGTAATGTCAGATGTACATAACACACACCTTCACGCCTCGGACGGCCCACCACTAAGCTCCTTAAAACACTCTAAGAAAAGCCAAAGTTTGGAATGCCGACCGGACAGAAATACACGTAATAATTTATTTAGCTCGGAGATAAAAATGAGTGACACATAAAACCTGAGTGAAAAAGCCAAGTGTTCACCCGAGAAGAAACACAGTCTGTATTGAGTCACTTTATAAATCATCTTAAATCCTGCTGGCATACAGTTAGTCTGAAATGTTTAAATATGTATCCACTTCATATTGGAATAGCTTTCCACATTTAAGTATAGATATAATGAGGACATATAATATAGTGGTAAATGTGGAAATCCAACCTGTGTTTATTAAACGTTTTAAGTTACCTCTCTTTAAGGTACCTCTTTTTTTTAAAGTGTGAGCACATGGGGATCACATGGAATAAGTATAAGTATTAAAAAAATAAAATTGCATCATTGATTATAAAATTAATAAAACAGTAATGCTTATTTAACAGTGAAAATAAATTAATAAATGTACTTTCAAAGAAAGCAACGGCAAAAAAACTGTTGGACAAAAATAGTTATTACTTTGCTTTTATTCGTGCTTCTATGATTTCTAATGAAACATTTAGTCCGACTACAATCATTTCCGTATGAAAAGGGAAACCCGACACAAGGAAACACTGTATCGCCACAGGGCGAATCACTTAAATGGTATTATTTATGACCTAGATTTTAAATGGAGTCATGTGTTTTGTTTGTGGGAATAACCAGCACGCTGGGGCAAGTCATTTATTGTGTTTATTCTAAATTAATATATGTCCTTTGGAACATTTTCAACTGACAATAGTGGTACGGTACAATTAACCAAATGTGTATCTTTTGACCGATTACACAAATAGCATATATATGTTTGAGAAAAATAGATTTTTTAAAACAGACTTCACCGTAAACTTGAAACGGTGCTTGGCAGCTAAGTGGCGGCCTCAGACCAAGCACATAAACATGTATGGGGTTTAGGGATATGAACCATTCTGGGCATCTTCAACAAATCATCCTCATTTATTGCACTTACTGAATCTGGTACATCTGAAATAGCCTCAGACCCTCAAACCAGTCAAATTCTTTCAAAAGAATCTCCTGCGAGTTTCACTCTGTTTTCATCAGTCTCTCTTTTGCGCTTTGGCAACGGGAGCCAAGCCGAGCACATTTCTCTGAGTCATCGGGAGGGAGGGGGAGAAGAAGAAGAAGAAGAAGAAGAAGGGGGAGAAGGGGGAGAAGCAGGAGGTGGCAAATCTGGAGTTTCCCTCCCTCTCTTTGCAGGCAAAGGCCTACACTGAGCAGCAACACGCTGAGAAAACCATGCTCTATTGTTTCAAGGCCGCTGGCAAAGTGAGCCTTCCTGAAACTCTGCGCACACACACACACACACACACACAAAGTGCCAAAATGGAAGAAAGCTATTGTGTGAGAAGTTTATTTTCATAGAATCGCTCTTCTTTGCTTGGCAAATAAAACAAACGATATAATTGAAGAAATCCCAGCTTACCACAACAAACGGGACTGGGCAGCAGTAGGTGCTTCTTTCTAAGTGGATATAGACAATGCTATCACATGACTGACAATGCTTTCTGAGAAGTAACATTTGTCACCCTCTAGAAATCCTCGCCCCTTAATTCAGAATGGTTTTAATGACACGAGAGGTTGTGTTGAGAGTAGCAGCATACCATCACGTGGACAACCCTGGGGGAAGAAACGTCCTACAGCTTGGCATCTTTGCACCAGCAGAGAGCGCAAGATGCTTATCATGTGCATCGGAGAGATGTATGACAAAGGTTTGTGACCTTTGAGGGAGACGTGGCGGCAGACTTATCGTGGCATGGCAGGAAGTGGGTGAAATGCAGCTGCCGTGCAGCACAATCATCCCTGTGCGGGTCCCCCACATCCCCCGGGGCCCATCGGCAAGCTCGACCGTTTGTTTTCCACTCCAAACGCGGGGACACATTTGGACAAGAGCGACAGCGCAGTCTATTTTCTCCACCTGGAAGCACGAAATGGAGGGGAGGGAAACTCAAGACTGGTTTTACCCGCTTCCTGGAAACCGTAAAGCAAGCAAGAGGCCCCCGCCGTCAGTGAGAGGGGCAGGGAGTGACTGAAATCCCTGGTCAACAGATAAGCATTATGTGTGAATACTGAGTAGGAGTGTTCATGTGCCTGTGTGTGTGTGTGTGTGTGAGAAAATGTTAGAATGGTATAGAGCCAGAGGATCTGCTGATGCCCACGAAGATCTGTTTACAGTGAGTGACCCTGACGACCCCCTCTCACCCCCCTAGAGGATGCAGGAGTCACTGCCAGCACGCACTTAAACACACACCCACATCACCCAGGCCACATTTCTCAGTGGACATGGATACACGGGTGTCCAAGGGCACCTGTTGGGAACATCCGGGAAGGCTAGATTCCAGGCGAAGCATGCATCCCGGGTTGTGACCCTAAGGACTCGAGCCGGGAGGTATAGGCGATCACGGACGCGTGATCGGGGAGAGGGAGAAAACGCTCCTGAAAGACAGCAGAGGGGAGGGCCCAGCGCACAAAGATTTAAAACCCGATTTCATATTGCACGGTTGGGCAGGAAAAACATTAGAGAAGGTCAACTAGGTCGAGTGTGGGAGTTTAAAGGCTTGCTGAAGGTTGGGATACTGGCAGGAGAGAGAGATTTGGGAGAGCATCATTTTAGTGTCTGGCTAGTTGGCTAGCTAACTTACTACTGTGAGCAGAACAAAGTTGTCGCTCCTCTAGTGTGTGCTTTCTCAGCGCTGTAACAGAAGTGTGTACATTAAGCGGTTTGATTTGACTCATTTTGTTGCTAGCACATTAGCTAGCTGCTCTGCTAATTCCACTTCCATACCACAGAGGTTACAGTACTTGAGGGCGCATGGGAAACGTGTCCTTGGGTTCTTTTAATAATAATAATAA
This sequence comes from Pungitius pungitius, assembly GCF_949316345.1. Taxonomy (NCBI): domain Eukaryota; kingdom Metazoa; phylum Chordata; class Actinopteri; order Perciformes; family Gasterosteidae; genus Pungitius; species Pungitius pungitius. Next base: position 3,325,742 of record NC_084908.1, read on the forward strand.
TAATAATGTTGGGTTCAACTGAACCTTTTCCAACAGAAAACCCTGAAGCCCCCCCGAAACTAGCCCATTACCAGTCTTTGTCCTAAGCTAAGCTAACTGGCTGCTCCAGCTTGATATTTGGTACAGAGGCGACAGCGGTATCAATCTACAAATCTTGGCAACCAAGTTAAACGTGCATAAGTATCAACATGCCCAACGGTCCTTTAAATCTTCGCCTACCTGCCTCGTTATGCCCTCTGCCCTCCACAGACCAGCACCTCGGGGCTTTGCACGTTGGCACTTGACGGGCAGGTTTGGAGCCTGCCCGATACATTTCAGTAGTCGCCTGTCACAGTGTGATCAGTGTCGCGCGGCCACCACCGCGGCGTTAATGGAAAAATAATACGAGCCGCACAAAAGGGGCCGGCTGAGATAAATAAGGTACACCGAGCGAAGAAATGTAGAACATAGAACATATGTGTGTTTCGTAGCAAACCGCCACGCACGGCATGAGTAAGTCAGCGTACGGGAACGGCCAACTGAGTGGTACCATGGGGACAGAGATGGAGAAAAGAAAGGGAGAGAGAGAGAGAGGGAGAGAGGGAGAAAAGTGGGACAGACAAGCATTAAACTCCACACCCCGAAGGAGGTCACCCACTCCTACGAGCACTCAATCAACCTGCGCCGGTGACCTTGCTGGCCCTGGATACGGTGTGGCCGCCTGCTAAGCTGCCATCACGCTGCCATCACTCTGCAGCCGGTGCCAGGTTACAGCACCAGGAGCACAGAGGTGCGGCTCCACCAGATGCACTTTTCTGCCCCCGCGCTGTGCCAAGTTTCCATAGCAGACAGCTCTGTTTTACGTCGATGCCTGGGGCGTCGAGTTGGGTCTCTGGCGAGGATCATGACCAAATGTGCCCAGGTTAATTAGCATATGTGGGGAGGGGGGTCTTCTCGGCCTAGCAACGGGAAGTGCTGCTTAAAAGGTGATTTACTGGATCGTAAGGGTAGGGATGGTTTCCTTAAAAGGGAAAGAGTGAAAAATCATGCAAGGTACTATATGCTTTTTAGGGATTCAAATATTGAAAATAGCCATGACATTTTTACTAATTCAACTTGCTTGTTTTGTATAAAACCAAAGTACATAAAAGAGGATCCGTCAAGAGTTACCAAATAATTGGGGCTTTTTTTATTTGACTGATTGACAAGCCTGTTACAGAAAATGGTTTCAAACTAATTGATCAAATCGACTCCTTGTTCAAGCACCAAAACAACATCAGGCTGCTATATTGCTGACAGAAGAACTGACACCTAAAAAGGGTCAAACAGAACAAACACATGTTGTGTGCCAACAGAACGACAGAACAGCTGTACTTGGAGAAAGTGTCACTCCGAAACACGGCAGCGTGCAAAAATGGCAGATGGGCTAAAAAAAAAAACATTGCATGATGAGAATCTGCATATCATCTCTGAACAATTCATTTATATGAGCATCACAGAGAGCTGTTGTACAAATTTAAACTTGTATTGTTATGATGGAGGAAAGATCTGAACTGCAAATAACCCCAGAATGCTGGTGCAGATATGTCCATCAGCTCGGACGTTGGAATCACATTCCTCTGTAGTGTGCTGTCGGACCGGCCTTCCCCCTACGGAAAGGTGGTTAAATACAGCTGCAAAGACGGCTCCGCTGACCACAGCAGTAAAAAAATAATGAAAAAACAACAACAAGACAGCAAATGGACATTAGGGCGGGGCGGAAAAACCTTTTCTGAATGGATTACAGGAGAGCCGAGGATCCTCGTGCATTCGCCTGTTCAGTATGTGGGTGTTTTGTGTGTGTGACTGAGAGAGAAAGAGAGGGATAAAGGGAGGGGCAGACAGACTGGAAAGAGAATGTAATTCATCTTTAAAAGAGCAGATTCCTGGGTGAAGCGCGGCGTGCACGGTGCGAGCGCGTGTGTTTGTGCACCGCAGAGGCCGGCGTGGGAGGTGTAAGCCCGCCAGCATCCACTCCTCTTATCGCTCCGCGGAGCAATGTGGAGAATGAGGGTTCTGGGTTCAGCCTTGCTGATCAAAGACACACACACACACACACACACACACACACACACACACACACACACACACACACACACACACACACAGAGGCTGATACGTATCCCCCACGCACCCTTCCTACAGCTTTTTCATACGCACACACACACTCACACAAACACACACTTATAAGCTCAGCAGATGGCTATCGCGCTACAAGCAATCCCTTTACTGTGGATAAGAGGCCGAGAGACTTTAGCTAACTATGCGAGTTGGACATGCTGAAAGACGAATACCACCTGTTTTCGAATCTACTGTCAGTTCACTGTATCTTACACATAGTTGAGTCCGCATGAGTCAACGCAAGCTTAAGCGCATTTTTTTCATGCAATAATCCAAAAGGAGATGAAAACTCTCACTGGCTTTTGTGAAGGGAACCAGTGCAGTGCCACATTTAGACAGTAGAGCTAACTACTTTTTTCATTGTTGATGAATCCCCTATATTTAGAACGATCACTTGTTTTTCCAAGAAAATGCAAAAGAATCTGCAACCAGAGAATAATCAATCGACAATTCTAATCTATTAACAATTCAATGCTGTCTGACCAACTGTTTCAGTTTTATACTCGTTTAAATGTATATCTCGCCTATCGTGGATCCAGATACTCCGAGTGTTTGAGGTGCAGAGAGGTGGATGTTCTGCTCCTCAGACCACCTCGCAGTCGGCCAACAAAGGAAACGCAGCGGAGCGCAACTACGTCTTTCACTCGCTGCGCATCCATCTGCTCCATCCTCCCTTCCGTCGTCTCCCTCTCCAGAACACGTCCATCTACTTGTGTTCGTTCCCTCCCTGCCTCTCACCCTTTTCTCCCCCCCTCACCGTCTCTCCCTATACCTGCACCCCTCCCTTTGGCTCTCCTCCTCTTGCTTTTTTCCCCATTCCATTTATCTTTTCTGTCATCCATCACAGCATCTTTCTCCTTTCTCTTTCACTCCCTCCCTCCCTCGCCTGCGTTCTGGTATTTGGGTGGTGCCTATCCGGGCATCCCTCTGCTGGGAAGCCAAACAGGATGACAAAAGAGGACAGGGGAGGAGGAAAGACTGACAGCTCAGCAGCTACTGCAAGAAAAATCGGAAGAATGAACTGCACCAAAAAAAAATAAAAGGAAAAAAAAAGGTATATATTAAAAAACAAGCCACCGGACGGGAGACGCCCAGAGAGGCAGCACTGAGGCACTCGGGCGAGCATCTTTACAATAGAACAGACAGGTTGTCAGTGAGACTACCAGGCAGGCAGGGAGGGAGGGAGGGAGGGGGGCGGACAGGTAGCAGGTCGTCACAGGCCGCCGCGCTACGAGCCCAGCATCCCAACGGGCCACAGGGCGGCCACTGCCTCCGCCTGGGCCTGGCGCGGTACTGCAGGCACCGAGTAAGAGGAACGGTGTTGGGTTTAGGGATCGACTCAACGTAGGACAGTAAAAATGTTTGTGGGAAATCTAATTCTGTGTGAGAATGTGTGTTAATGTGTCTTTCCTGAATTGTGTCCAAATAGAAACCAGCGCGTTACAAAGAGAATGCCGTACAAAGTGGTATTATAGACACACTCGGGCAGTGAGAGGACTGGATCCAGGCTTTCAGTACTGGTGCGGTGCTCTGGTTTCACCATATGGTGAAGATTTTACTCCAGGCCCAACACCCACTGATTCTAATACCTCCGACTCAGCAGAATCTCTGCCTGACAGATGTGGCAACAGCTTCTTTCACCCAGAAACAGTTAATATGCTAAAACTTAAATGACTGTTCAAAAACATACACAGGAGAAACTGGCTCAACAGCTGCAGACGATTCCGGGGGGGGGGGGGGTAGCCTACTTGGAAGAAGAGTCCCGAGCATTGCAGCACTTTGTGCGTTGCTGTCTTGTTTCATCACAAAGTTAAGAAACAGTGAGCTTGGGTCACCAGGCTGCTGGAACCTTTCCAGGCGCTGCTGCCAGCTATTTCCACAGGCTTTTATTCCCCCCCCCCCCTTTTTTTTTTCTTCTAGATGCTCTGTACCCCAGATCCCTTACGCCCTGGATGTCTTCCTACTAGGTCAAGTTCACAATGACAGGAAACGACCAAGCCTTCTACCTCTTCTGGAACGATACCGCCGGCTTTTATTGAACTTGAGAGAAATCACATCCTTCGAGCACTAAGGAAACAAACCATAAAAAACTATCCACCGTTTATAGAAGGTTTCAGGAGAATTTAAGGGCCAGGGAGTCGTTAGATTTAACGTTGCCAAATGAAACACGCTGAGGCACGGACTGTGCCTCGCTGAGGCAAGGCTTTCTAAAGGGCCACACAGTTCCCAATGGTGACTGGTGGACTGGAGGTGGTTCTTCCGGTTTAGCAGAATCCCAAAGCCCCAACAACTGCCAACTTGTGTTTGTACTGGTTACCCCGGGCCTCTGTTGGCTAACCGCAGGCATCTTCCTTTACTTGCCAACATACAGATTTACAAGATCAATGGCGAGAAGGCAGAGGATTTCATTTTAAATAAATAAGACTCAAGTGAGCCAGGAGGTGAGTCAGTGGAGGAACTCGTCTGAACTGGGTGTGCAGCTTATCGAGCTCTGCAGGGGGTCTTTGAGGGGGAGGAGGAAGGGGGACAGGATCCAGAGGACCCAACACATCATTAGAAGAATGTGAGGGAACAGAGGATTTTCTTTTTGGACTGAGGTGACATAAATTGCACCCAGCCCTTTGGATTAGGATGACATATTGTTAAATAGAATTTAGTTCACTTACTTGGTACCAACAAGCTCAAATCGGGGGTCATCTTTGAATGACGGCCACAGAATTCAATATTCAGGAAGGTCTTTTAATACTTGGACTCCAGACCGTGTCTCTCACCCAAATGCACATTGGTGCCAACTCATGTTTTATTATAAAACAGGCTATATACGCATTCATTTCTACAACTAAGGTCTCAGACAACTGAGTTTAAATCCATTTCCTTTCATTGATGTAACCACGTTACAAATTAATCCTGCTAGACACATGAAACTCCAATAATTAGCGTATCAATTCTTACGCTGTGGACGAAAACGTGTCTTTACGAGACCTTTGACCTCCAATTCGAGTCCAGGCCTTTCTGAGACACTTTGCGTTGGCGAGAAACCGTAACAGCCAAAGCATCGTCGTCTTTAGCAAAGGTATCGCTCAAACAGGACAAACTTGGTTATGAGTAGTGGAGGACAAGGTGGGGACTATTTGAAGCTGCGGATGGATACGCAACTGGCTCTTCGGCGACCACTCACGCCCTGGTCATAGTGCACGGGGTGTGTGGCCCTCCGGTGTGTTGTTAATGTCGCACTGTCGATTTTGGTCTTTACACAAAGAGAAACTCAATATCCCCATTAGGGTCGACCTGCAGTTGGCTCTCGCTCAACGAGGCGCTTGCCGCGGCCTCCACGAGGAGGCGCAGGAAGGCCAAGCTATTTAAGACCGCAGGTTTAGACAACCAGGGGGACAACTTGCCTCGGTTAGCCGCTGGAGGTTAAACTGACCACGGACCCTCCTCCTCCTCCTTCTCCTTCTGGGTGTCTTCCGGTAATAAGCCATTATGCTGGCAGATCAATCAAGATGCTGAATGCTAAATGAATGGCCGCACTGGAACCAGATTAAATAACTGCTGGTGGTGGTGGGGATGAGTCACATTGGAGAAATGTGACTCTAAAAAATAAATAAGGGGACATTTCCCATGTCATGTGAGCAGAGGGGAAATGCAGTCTGGTAATCAATACCATGAACACTGTGGGTGGTCAGCAGATTACCAACACTCTTAAACCAGCAATAAGCTGAATTGACCCAAACAGTGTGGACGTGGGAGGGAACGGAGTCAGAAAGCAGGATGTGGAGAAACGCGTCTGCTGAGACATGTACAGGCAGTAATCACTCATCAGGGTTACTAAGCGCTGTTTCTTAACAATGCCGATCTGATACCACCCCCACAATTCACAAGTCAGAATGCAAGCCCATTACTGCTACTGCAGCCACTTGAGGGAGAAGCCAGCCTAAACACAGCACTTTTTGGAGGGGTGGGGAGTTTTAAGTGATGCCGGTTCAGTCTAGTTAGTGAATGTGAAGCAGCCTCTCACAGAGGCTGAATGTGAGCGGATGTGAGCCGCTGCAATGACAATGAATAACAGATGCGTTCTGTGAGCAGAATCCTCAGATTGTGGGGAACTTGAAATAAGAAAAACCATTTGCTCTTAATGAAATGGGTCCCACGGGTGTGAAAACAGCATCGGCGTAACTTCTGCTGCACAAAGAAGCCGCCAAGAGGCTTTGGGCTTCCAAATGTTTATTAAAATGTGTAAGATTGAACAAATGGGAGCTTTGGATTATTCACTCGGCCAACAATGCTCAGCGGTGAGGTAAATTAAAGAAGACGTTGGGTGCGGGCCGCCTGGAATCAGCTCAGGTTCGAGTGACCATTCCATCCCCGTGGAAACACCAGAGAAGTACATCACCCCCCCCCCCTCCCATCGCCACTCCTTCTATCACATAAATATCCAGGCAGCCTCAAAAGCTGCTTCATCTCTTTGATACGGATTTGGTGCTGTATACTTTTGAAGAGACAAGTCTCATCAGAGCTGGAGATTATGACCTCAATCTATTATTGACACGGTGTCTGTGGCCTTTGAATCATTTAGAGCCATTGATCAACACGGCAAAAGTTGCCTTCAACGGCATCTTTATCTGCACTTTGAATGAAGAGAAACAGGCGATGGGGGGAATGGAGGGGAATGGAGAGTCCTTGGGAATGAACCCGATGAACTCCCAGAAGGTGTGTGAAATAGCAGAGAAAAGCTCAATCTCACAGCAGCTCTTCCATCTAGTGGCCAAACGCTGTCATCTCTTCCGAAGTCTCCCAACAAGTGAAGAGCAGCAAGATTTAGTGAAGAAAATTGGATTTATTTCAGCTGTGGTCAGACTTGTTGTTGATACACCATCAAAACCAAATTTCATGGTCAAGTTGGGTGACCCCAAATCAAAAGTGTTTCTTCAGCTACTCACAATTGTGAAACAAACATTGATAATGAACTATGACAACAGTGTTCCTACTTGAGACATTTTATAACAAAGGGTAAACATGACCATAAAAAGGTATTTCTTCAGAGTCCTGGAATTCTAGCCAAAGTTATGAAGGCGTGTAAAGAACTGTAAATGCATGGCCGTGTTCAGCAACAAAGCTCACTGAAGCGCTACAACAGCAAAGTATAGCAGATAATCTAAAAATCATTCCTTAAGATCACAAGAAACTAAAAAATGAATAGGTTACCATTTAACCTAAATATAAATATATAATTATTATTATAAAAAAAAAAAAAATGCAATCTAAACGCAATCTAAGCTCCAACCTCCAGAACCTATGCTAGCCTTATTATCTGAAGCTGTTGCAGTGAGGCTAACTCTAGAACTAGTCTCCCAGGGACCTCCTCTAACGCACTGACTCCTACTGACCCTCTCACACAGCACACGCCTGGCCTAGTGGTCAGCGTCTGCAAACTGCCCTTGCTCGATGGGGGTGTGGTAGTGCCTCCAATAGACGGGGTGCGGGTGGTGCGCGGCCGGGTTGTAACTAGCCATCAATAGCGGGACTTTGTGCCTTTGCTGGAAGGGCGAATCCCGCAAGGAAAAATGGATCACATCCTGTGGACCTGGAGGAGGGCAGAGAATACCAGAACATGTGCAGATTCAAGAACAGGGAGCGCGTCCTGCCTCAGTGCAAAGTGCACAATAACTGAGCCTCTCGGAAGCTAAAATATGCACAGCCAACGCTATTATTAGAGCGCCGCGATAGGAATACAAGGTTTGCACTTCTTGAAGACCAGTGGAGATCACTTTTGGGACCTTTCAATCTGACTGTTGAGGCGACTGCTGGGAGGCCAAAATATATTTAGAACACTTGTCAGAAGTGAGGTGGAGGGAGAAATTGTTCCAATATGTTTAAATAAATAAAATAAAACCATTTTTTACCGTAGGGGTTGATGCCGTAACAGTCATTTTCCCAGTCAGTCGGTGCAACCTCCTGGCTCTCCTTTTCCCAGTCCTCCTCCTCTGGTGCTGCTCTTATTGTGAGAGCATGGTTCTCTGGACAGGTTTTCAGGTTCCTAAAAAATATTTTTAAGTTTTAAGTTTAAGCACCAACCAAGTGAAACTAGTCACATGTTTGCATTTTGATAGCCTGGTGCTGTCTTTGTGTGTATTACCTGTATGGAAATATCAAGCTAGATAATCCACGGACCTTGTTGTTTATGTAAGAACCCGTCCCATGTTTGCAGAGAGAAGGCCAACATCACATCGGACGTTATCTCCTAAACTAGGCAACTCACGGCTAAATCTAGATTAAGAAAAAGCACTACAGGCAGGAGCAAAAATGGGGGGTATTTTTTCATGATTTTCCGTCACCTGTCCAGTGGAACAGTTGCGTCTCCATTTTAACCAAACCGATGGTCTCCACCAGCCTTTCGAATAACATCTAATGTCCTACAGGAGAGATCTCACAAGCAGGTGTGATCAGCTACTTGTGCTTTTTAAAACACAAATTTATTCAAAAAGGTACGCACCTCTTTTGTCTGAATTTCTCCCTTCTCCTCTGGTTCTTGGCCGTCGCCGACGGGATGACTTGTGGCGCCATTTGTTGACAGTCAACAGGCGAGGCGGCGGCATCGTCTGGACTGGCGGCCCCCGTCTTCGACACAGCAGCGGGGCGGCTCGCACTGCGGACCCCGCCAGCCGCTGAGGCATGATTGACAGCTGAGGCGGGGCCTCCCCGTTTCCTCGGTGTCCTCGGGGGCGCTGCCTTCTTGCCCCTGTACCAATGGTTAACGTCACCCTTAACCACGGACGGTGGCTGGGCGCCGTTCACCTGGGCGGCTGGCCCGCCATTGAGAGCAGCGCCTCCACTAACCAAACCCGGGCCTCGACGGGAGGCTCGATCTCCTCCTCCTCGTCTACCCTCATGGTTCATACCGTTCTGAAGCATCACGACACCTGGAATTAGATTTAGTAACTAATGCATGCATTGCCATGGACATTGGCTCCATTTGTGGTCCCCAGGCGATGAACCCTGACCCCTAAAAAAATATGAAACACCCTAGAACATTGTAGAAATGTGATGAATGTGTTGCATTTGATGAAAATTGTACTTTCTTGTTACTTGTTCTTCAGAGTTTGTATCTCTATGTGGAAATGCACTTATTGTAATTCGCTTTGGATAAAAGCGTCAGCTAAATGACATGTAATGTAATGTTGCAAAACAAACTATTTGTATTTCTTTACAAATAATATAAATTATTCTAATTTGCGCTTTAATGAGAGCAAATGTGTTTTGGATGCCTTTCAAGAGCTATTGTCTGTAGGGAGAAGAGAAGAGGGCGGATTAATGTTGGACGTTAAGAGGATGGAGGTAGACTAATGATCAGACAAACTGATGGCTGGCAGTTAACAATATACTCACAGCTGGGCCTTTGCTCTTTGTTAAAAATAAAAATAGGGGGTATATTTAATTAATCAAATGTGATACTTTAATTTTAAAATTTAGGCCGGGTGTACAATATGTATTTTGGTATGGATTACGATGTGTGAAATGGATAAATTGATGTTACTGTAAAGCTTATCCTTAAGTAACCTCAGGGTGTACGGATTGAAACATAAATTAAGTTTCGCTTGATTTGCCTCCACAATTTCTTGACAGCGGTTTGATTAAATATAACTTTGAGTTAGTGGCCCCTGTTGCCTTTAGGCTCGATCAAATACTCACATTTAGTGTTAGCTAACTCACTTAAGTTATTACTCGGAAGACGTTAAACACCATTTTGAAATGTTCCGGTACAAACAGCAGCTCCTCTCAGAAGAATTCTCCAAACCGCGACGGAAAAAGACGAAAACATTAGGTTTTAACTTGTTAATTTATAATCTACCGTTACTCCGGCTGTGTAACGGCTAATAGCTAAAGCTAGCAGGCTAACGTCCCCGGTTAGCTAACGTTGACTTAGCCTTGTGGTTGACCGCCATCATCATCTCGGCTGTCGACAATTACCGTCCCAAGCATGGGCGACGGTCCAGCTAACAAATTACAGTTAAGTGATCCCCTAATTAAGCTTTCAACCATGAATAACCCAACCCCGCCATTGGAGTGATGCATTACAAACTAGCATTAACGTAACCTCTTACCTGTGCCGTAGCCTGAAGCGCCCCTCCCCGGTGTAGCGCACGGTGTGAGAGCTGGACGAAGAGGCACAAGTCAAAGTCCCACCGACCGGTGGCTCCAGAGAACAAAGTGGTACTATCAATTTAAAAAAAATTAAATTCGTAAAATAGTACCTAAAGTTAGTACCTGGTTCGTGTATGAAATCCGCCCCCTGCGGTTATTCAGTGTGTGTTGGTTCCTGAGCAGTGCGCGCTTATTCCGGCACGTTAATGGTCAAACAGCGACCTCTTGCGGCAGAAAGGTGAACTTCAACTCCAGTCATGTTGTCCCATTTCTTAAATTGTTTAAATCTCTCTGATGCAACCAACTTTCAAAAAACAGCGATTGTAAATTCTAAGATCAGTGATATACCTGGGTAAGAAAGGGTTAGCTTAATGTCAGTGTACAACACATTCAGCACAAGTGATTTTTTTGTTTTTAGAAATGATTTAAATAAAAATGAGTAGAAGAATCCAGATTCACTGGCAAATTCATATTTATTGCTGTTTATAATGAATACATCGTATTAGATAGCCCTGATAATTCCAAATGTGAGAGCTACAAGAAATGAATTTGTGACAAGTGTATTCTTTTTTTCAAAACCTAGAATGGTACAAAGAGCTGCAGAGTAAAACGATTTGTGAAGCAAAACAAGACACAAATCAACAGTTATTGGCAAATAAGTTACTGCTCATAATGCTCACCATTTACTTTAAGTTAGGAAGACAGTTTACAACCATATAAAAGCCATTTTTAATCAGATTGAAAAGCAATGGACTTATTTCTAAGGGCCACCAATGAACTGTAAACTGAAAAATGACATCCCCGACATCATAAAAAGTGGACATTGACAAAATATTCCCAAAATGCTAACCAGGCCCGTGTACTGCTTTTCTAAAAGGAAAGCTAAAAGCAACACGCCAGTTACCTTCTGAATAAAACTGTAGAAAATAGTTTATATTGTATCAATCTGAAAAAAGAGGGGTGAGTGGCACATGAATACAAAGTATCACTATATAATTACAACATTTACAAGTCAAGGACATATGTCAGACGTAGACACGTAGACCTTCGGAGGAGAAACTATGTGACTCTAAAGAGATGTTGTCTCGAAAAATGTCCCCCAAAAAAAGGCACAGACAGAAGAAAAGGTGAGCCATGCAAAAGGAAACAATGTTGTTTTTTCTTTTGTGCAAGGAAGCAAAACTGAAATAATTACATAATACAGCAGATTGTAATTGTTTCCCTTCCCCTAAGCAATGCCCTCTCTGTTACAGTACCAACGTGAGTGTAACAACAATTACAGCGACTCAAGGTCAAAAGGCTGTTTTGGGCCTCATGGGACGAGTTGTACATTCATTATATTTACAGTATCAAGAGTTTCAGAAAAACAAACAAAAAACTGCAACCTGTAGGCTTCAATGACAGTGTTTCCCCTACCATTATATTAGAGGAGGCCCCGCCCCCCCTAAAAAAGTCTGGAATTATTAAAAAAAACAAAAAAAAAACTCCTCCCCTCCCGATCCCCATCGGGGAAACACTGAACGAGATGGCCAATTCCATTTTTTTCTCTTTCTTTGTACCAAAAAGTGAGTCTCCTGTGCTGCTCACGTACAGTATATCTGAGTTGATTTCACTGAGCATAGAGAGTTGATTTGGTGACCCGGTCCCCCACAGCCTGTACATTCATATCCTTACATGTCTATGCAACATCAACGGGGTCCATCGCTAGCGACGACGCACTTTATTTATTTTTACCCAGACCGATGCGTCGCTACCAACTTAGCAGCCATGGAAGTGACAGTTCAAAGTGACGCTCCTTTGACCCGGACCGCCCCAAAAGGGCCACTTCTCCATCGGGCTGATTGACACTGCAAGCTCACTGGAAGACATGTTCTCAGGAAAACAACTGAGACTAAATCACCTTCAATTAACCATCGACGACTTAAACTTAAACCCTCCTCCGCTTGCATGCCCCCCCCCGACCACCATCCTCCGCTTCCCCTGTAGTCTCAGGGGGCCCTTATGGTTTTTCTCTCTCTGACCACTTTTCACTCTTTTCTCTCTCTTTAAACACGCCGGTCCGAATAAAAGTGTCAACAATGCGTTCCCACGTGACAGGGGGGAAAAAGATGGGCCGGTTTCACTCTATTTTCAAACGGTGCCTCTGCGGATGTTTCGAGTGTTACGCTGTTCCAGTGGCAGGGCGCACGTGACCAGTGTACCACATCCGGGCAAATCTGTCGAGTGTCTTTAGTGCGGGATATTCCACTTTTGTTATGAGATCAATCACAGAATGGACAGTGGGTAAAAAACAGAGCAGGTTTGGAGGAGTGTGACCCGCAGTGAGAAGAAGCTCCCTTTTAGTTCAGTGCAGCGCGCCCCCTGCCACCAACAGCAGGTGGCGCCGCAAGTTCATCTATCCGCTTCAGCCGGTCGGACGGGCTCCGGCTCCCTCTGGTCTCCTCTACAGGTTTCTGCCCCCCCCTCCGCCACTCATTCCAGTGGAGTCCCTGCTATTCGCCCTTGATCTCCAGGATGGAGGGGTTGTGGTCCAGGATGGACAGGATGATTTTGTCCATGTACTGTCGCAGGCGTATGTTGATTTCCTCCTGCTCCTTCAGGGCCTCCATTAACTGCAGAGAGAACACGTTCGTTTTTCACACAGTGTCACCTCGGTTCACCACCAAGAGTCTCTTAGATCTGCTCTTTGTATTTTCTTAAGGGCCTGCAATCATCAGGAACATGAATCGTTCAAACATACGCCGTTTCATTGTGTTCAGTTTAAGAACTGAAAGTGCAAGATGTGACCTCCCCAATACGCACAAAACCACCCAGAACCCTGTGATTGTGATTAGTAAGCCCGTGACATTGTTCGGAATGAATCCCTCCAACATGCGCGTGTGGTTTCACCTGATCTCTGGAGGCGGTCTCTATCTCAGCGGCGAGGGACTGGGCCTTGGTCTGCGTGGCGAACAGCGTCTTGGCCTCGTACAGGCTGAGGCTGAGGATCTGACCGTTGAGCTCGTCGTTCTGCTCCCTCAGCTTCTGGTTCTCCTGAAACGAGCATGAGGAGGAGATGAGTACCTCGGCGGACCCCCCGTCCCCCCCCCCGTCCCAACGGGTCAAAAACGCTACCATCTGGGAGCGTCATCCGGCAGCCAACACAGCGATCTATTTAGGGCATCATCTATAGGACATCACATGGGTTACGCGTGTTACAGAACAAACCGCTACCCTGACTTTTTTTTTGCACTGCCGTGTTATGGAAGCCTGGTGATTAGGTGGCCTTTGAGGGCTGATAGGAAGTCAGTGTGCTTTTTGCCTCTCGTTCCTCCCGGAGCCATTTAGCGGGGGGCATTGCAGCACTGACCCCGGATCAGCCCCGTGCACCATCACTCTACTCCGTTGTGATTAGTGGTTAATGGGGAGGTCACGGGAAGCGATTTTACCATCAGACCTGGACGGAGCCGAGCCCCAGACAACACCAGGTGCTGGAGGTCATGGGGGAGAAAGTCCTGGGACACACATTGCTGGACACACACACACACACACATACAGACACTTTACAGCAGTGTTCAGGAAAGGACAAGATAGTGAGTTAATCCTCATGAAAGTCACAGGGCAGTGTATCTCATATTAGATCATAATAGGGAGCTGATTTGTTGAGAGGGAAAGAACTATCTGCAGAAGAAGCAGGAATAAAGCCAGTAGCATGGTTGGTCATCTGGGTCCCAGGGGGGATGTGGAGTTTATTATCTCAGGATAACACACACACACACACACACGTTTGCCTGAACTAGCACTTCTAAATGACACTTACAGAAGGTTTAATGTCTTTTCCTTTTTTTAGTCATACAAATGAGTTGCGTATATGAGCAGTAAGGCTCTTTCTTACTATTAGAGAGGTCTGACAAACACTCTAATGTTTACTTTGCACCAGGGCCGTCCAGACTTAAAGCAGTTACATGACATTTGGGTCTGAAAGGCAAGTCACTTTTGGGAAATATCAGCAGATTGGGGAATACAGAAAGAAAAAATGTACTAAAAACATTCAGTCTGCAGGTGGTGTCATGTTGGGATGAAGTACAACACACTTTAAGGCTTTTAAGGGAACGTGAGGGGCCAATGGGATTGACAGTGAGCCTCATCAGCCCCTAACCACACTGGTAATGTGTGCTATAATATATGTAATACATAACCCTGCTTTGATTTGATGCACTTAGCAGTTTAACAATAACTCATGTGCTAAATTGAAACTGTTGTAACTACAGAGTATTTTCAAAAGCCCCTTCGAATCACTGCGGGTACAGTGGACACAGTTAAAAGTTGGACCTTTCCTTAATCAAAAATGTGTCAGAATTGAGACACAGGCAACCTGTTCGCTTGCTGGAATGAGTACGGGTCAGACAACAGAGCTTTTAAGACGCTGCATCTCTGCACAGAAACACGTTCTCCTAAACTCAATGCGAGACGACCATCTCTGCACCTTTGCGCGTGCACCACTCCGACCCCGCACTGACAAAGACGGCCTTTGGCCGGTACCTGCTTGAGCCTCTTGACCTCGTGCTCGAGCTCCACCTCCCTGGTCCTGCTGTTGAAGTCCGCCAGGCCGGAGGAAGAGCTGCGCGTGCGGCCGGTCCTCTCTGCCTCCAGCTTGAAGAGCTGCAAATGCTCCAGCTCTCGACGCAGGTCCTCGATGAGCTGCGCGCGGAGACAGGGCGGGTGGAAGGTGTTACATAACGCCGATGCAGTGCAGTGTTGGCGTGTGAGGCCGCGGAGCCAACAACGCACTGCGTGCAAGCGTCAGATTGCATGAAATAAGCCCCTCCCACCTCCTGCATGGCCTCCTTTTCTTTCTGGAACTGCTGCCTGTTCTGCCTCAGTTTGTCCATCATTTTCTTGTAGAGGTCCATCTCGTCCCTCAGGCGCAGACTGGTGTCCTCCAGCTTGTCGGTCATTCTTTGCTTCTCCTGACGAAGGACAGGAGACATATCTTGTCAAACATAGACGCTGTTATAAGACAGGAGGTCCTGTCCACAGCATGCAATCATTACAAAGGGTGCAAACCCACTAAGACACACATACAAGACCCTTGTATCTCTATTGCTAAGGAAAATAGGCCTTTGCTATGGTTTGTTAATGTAGAGTTAAAGGCTATATAGAATAGAGAGTTAATGAGATTCGTCCTCATCAACAGCAGATGGGAACGAGCTTCGTACTCCTAACTTTCTTTTTCACTTTTTTCTCCCGTGTGGGTTTGTAGATCTGTGCCACGTCAGGACGGCGTGATGACCAGCGTTAACATGGGTGCTAATTCATGAGAGTAGTGAATAAGCAAAATGAATGGTCTGTTATTTCTTATAGTGCAGCAGAATTAAGGGACATGCTAATTAGGAACGGGGTGAAATAAAAACTTGCCATGGCAACGCCATCTATGACCGTGATGGGTCAAATAAGAGGTGTGATGAGCTCACTTCTTTCTACCTACAATCCTCTGGAGACACTTTTTTTCCGGTGTGTAAAAGGACAGATTGAAGGACGGACGTGATTGAGAGCCACGTCCAAAGTCAAGCAGGACGTAGATGTGGCTCACCTCATCCAGTTTCTCCGTCTGCGATTTGAGCCGACTCAAGCTCAGACTCATCTCACTGTTCTCCTCCTCCACCTGCTTCACGCTAAAAACACAACACACGTTGACTTTTCAGTTTACACTCCGCTTTCTCTCAGAACAATGAAGCCCGTCGGTGTGAAGTGAACTCCCGTCTCCGCTGTCTCCTCCGCATCAGACGGCGGGTCAGCGGGCCTCTCACCGGCTGGTCAGCAGCTCGATCTGCGTGCTCTTGTCTCTCTCCATCTTGCCGTAGGACTCTCGGTGTCGTCTCAGCCCCTCCTGCAGACTTTGTTCCGCTCGCGTCTCCTGGTCTTTTAGCTGCTCCTCGAGCTCATGAACCCTGCCGCCATGAACACACACACACACACACACGCACACCGCAAAATCCGTTGGAGGCGGTGTCACAACCGGAGCCGCGGTGCACTTCCTTTGGGACGCCCAGGTGACTCTACCTGTGTACTATCTGCGTGTTCTCCTGCTTCAGCCTGGACTTGACTTCTACGTTCATCAGGATCTCCTTCTCCAGCTCGGCCACCTTCTTCTCCAGAAAAGTCACCTGGCAGAAACAGAGGAGGCTGAATCCTGGACTCCGTGAACACAAATGGTGTCGCAATCACACAAGAGGATTTAATGAGATCTTTGATGGTGATAAAAGTTAAGAAAATATCCCTCAACAGACAAAGAAATCTCACATTGTCGTTAAAAACACACTTCCTAAGAGCCATTGTAACTCCTGATGTTTTACATGCTTCATAAAGATAACCCGGTTCCATTCAGTTGCAGACGTAGGAGTTGCTCATCCGATCAATTCTGCTTGAATACAGGTCAACACATGGGCCGTCTAAACTGCGCGCGCACACACACACACACACACACGCGGACACAAAGCGCCATCGTACCTTCTCGTGGATGTCGATGTCACAGGAGTCGATGCTGTCTCGGAAAAGGTCCTCGGTGCTGCCGTTGCTGCTGCTCAAGTTGCTGTTGTGAAGCAGCTGCCTGCTCAAACACACAAGGACCCGCACTTAAAGAGCCTGACCCGAATAGATCCAGGTGCACACCAGCATATATTTAGATACATACACATATGTGTGTGTGTTAGAAAGAGAAAGTGATCCTATTGCGAGATTGCGTTGAAGGTAAAAGACTGTGAGGATGCTGCCAGAAAGGAAAGCCGGTGCAAATAGAATTTACACACACACACACACACACACACACACACACACACACACACACACACAAACACACACACACACCTATTTGTAGATGACTGGTTGGCTGTGACATTCATGCCGTGACGTAACTACAGCCTCCCTCTTTGAGAGCAGCAAGGTTCTGATCCATTACTGAGATTAGCAATATGCAGAGGAGAATAAAAACAGAATCTATGTCTTTACCAACAAGTTGCGCTGCGGTTCACGTCCATGTCTGTCCAAAATGTCCGTACTTTGACTCGAGAGAGAGACAGGTGTTTCCTGAACTCAGTAACCTTTGACCGCCACATTCTGTTCATCAAATTCCTTGAACCTCGGCAGACATTTGACATCCCCTCTAAGCGTTTCTCAGATACTGTGTTCATGAGAATGGACGTCAGTACAAAAAAAAACCACAACGCGGAGGCTTGAAGAGGGAAAAACAGGAAGGAGCTAGCCTAGATGAACAGATGAAGAGCGCAATAAAGTGGAAGGAGTAAGCAAACCAGACAGAGAGTAGCGAGAAGCAGCCTAAACCTTATATTGAACACGTAGATCAAGGCCGACAGGCCGCTTTCACTCTGTCGCTGTGATTCAGTTCCCGCGGGAGGAAGTAGGACAGCGGTCTGCACGCAAAACATTTCACTCGGTATGGACCAACGAAGGAGCACGGGGATACATGGACCGACACTGAAGCGCCTTACGTCCAGTCTTTTTGGTTTGAATCAAAACCCAAACAAAACAACGACAGATGTCGCGTGTTTTTTTTTTTTCCCCTCCTTGTGAATCAACCAAACAACCGGCTGCTGGAGCACAATGGTGACGACTAATCTCGTGGGGTGTTTGAGTGACTATGTCAAGAAATAGAGCAAACACGTGGCTTTATCCTGCAAGGTGCAAGTGGGTGACCTTCCATGAGGGGACACACACACACACACACACACACAGCTGAGTGGCTTACCTTCCGAAGGCAGTGCTGGTGATTTTCCGGTTGGGGCTGCATGAAGAAAAAAATCAAATGACGCTTTAATTACCTTGAATTGGCAGTGATACGTTGCAGCAGCAGTGGAACTAACTGCTGCCATAAAGATTTGGGGATATTCAGCGTGACAAAAGTGCAGGAAAGAGAGAAAGAAACACCGAAGGTCGTGTCAATGAGAACACAATATCGCTCTGGGTTCAGTGGCCGGGGATTTCGGAGAGTCATCCAGTAAGACGCGCCTGTCTTTGCGTCGGATTAACAGAAAATGAGCAAACACACTGTAAGGCCAACACAAACGGGCCTCTCGTGCCATAAGGAGCTTTACCGATAAATATCAGACAAGGCTGTCCAAAAGGCTGATCTTCCTGCAGCATCCGCCATGCAAAGTGTCAGAGTGAACGACCCGATTCCCCTGCAGCTAATGTATCGCTAAACCAAAGGCCCTCTTTAAGTTCTTAAAGAACCTACATGGGGAGCTTCCAGTATCTTTACGCAGCTTCAATCTTCCCAAAATGCACTCATGTGTGAGTGTAACATTACAATGTGCAAGGTTCTGTCCCTTTGTCTTGATCACATGCTCATTGGCTAATCTTCAAAAAAATCCCCATTACCGTAAAAACAATGAGGCCTACAAACGCTAACTGAAGGCCTCGTCATGGATGCGTGGCCCCCAGCCTGCGCCCCCCCCTCTCCCGACCCCAGGGATAAACCGTTAGCTCCGTCAGCACTGTTGCCTTAGTTCGGGCTGATAGTCGCAAATCGCTGGCTCAGCAGTTGTCGGGTTAGGAGAGGCAATGACAACACTCCCAATCTCCCAATAAAGCGCCTTTAAGTGCCATGGATTCAAATGTTTTTCTTGTTGTACATACAATTTTATATTTTGTTTTATTGACATTGACAATTTTCATTCAAATCCATCAAATTCATGACACATTTATAATAGTTTGATACATATTTATGGGACTGAGTGAATTGAATGGACTGTGATCCGCCCTCGTCAAGATCAAATTCCCGCCACCATCCTATTTGGACAGAATCCACTTCCTTTGAGCTCAATCCATTCTCCAAACCTTCCTTTTCACTGTCCCTTACCTCTGGCTCGTCCCACTCCCACTCTTGCCCTGTGCCCGTCTCTACCTGGTTATTCATGGGGAAGCGTAGGTCTAATTAGGAGAGACGCGTTTCTCTCTAGGGGGAAACACTGCAGAGTCAGCAGCGAGTAATCCGGGAAGCAAAGAAACAAAACTTGACGGCTCACACTATATTAAAAAACATTACTCTGTGTGTGTGTGTGTGTGTGTATCCGGCGGTCTGCATTAATGGATTATGTTTCCAATAATAGATTCCCTATTACAACGGTCTATGAGATAAGCCCAGGAGTGACCGACATAATACCCCTCAAGTGACAGTGGTCCCAGCAGGGTGTACAGCAGGGTTTCAGTCTATGTAAAGCTGCACAAACAACAGGAGCTTGATGTGTGCGTGTCTCCTACCTGTTAGTCTTGAGGTTTTTGAGGCGCACCTCCAGGTCGTTCAGCAGGTTGACCTTCTTGCTGCACTGAGAGCAGTAGACGTCCATCGGATCGCCGCTGTAATGCTGACGCACCTTACGAGGAGTCTGCCCCGCACTGTGAACACACGCAAAGACGTACGTATTGTCTTTCCGATAACTACACATCGCTGCTACACAAATATTGACAATATATATGAAAAGTGATTTCAAAGATGGAGAGGAAGATTTTATTCTGATGAATGACATGCAAGTCAAAAAAAAAAATCTTTGCTACAAAGGTTCTCAGCTGTAGACTGGAATGAATATTTGAATCCAGAAATTTAACTTGAAAAACCGCATCACATGCAACCTATAGAGACACTCCCTCTCCATCTGTAAAAGTCTGAGTGATTGGTTTCAGAGGCACTAAACCCACCCAAAAGTATATTAACCCACTTTGTGCTGTACTCATTTCAAACGTCTTTCACTTCCTGTGAATCCGGGGGCCTCATTTTGAATTTAAATCTCCACGCCAACTCCGTTTAGGGAGCGTTGTCTGCTTGGTATGCGAGGAAGGAGCCAGCCTGGGGACTTAATCCCATTAAACACGGGTCTTTGTTGAATATTAATGTGGCCTTCAAGGCAGGAACGCCTCGGCTACACTTCTAGGGTCAAGCCTCTTACAATAATGTGAGTGGAGCCTCAAGTCCATGATATTTGAACACAGTTGGAACTTCAGAAAATGATCATCGTCTTTGTCCGAATCTTCGACAACCACCGCTGGGTCACCAGCGTAATGGGTCATGAAGAAATGCCATGATTCATCAAAAAAACGGGTTAATAATGATATTAGTACTGTGCAAATTGAAGGCGTTTGTGCAGTGACTACCTCAAACCGTGTTCTTACCCCATGCCCCTCCCTGTCATGGCGAAAACATCATGACTGTGCTTTTGTGCTGAACCGCTGAAGAACACAGGTGACTATGCGTCAACATCCACTTAGCTGCATAACGCTTTCAAGGGTTGATTTTAATTACCAAAAAACTCCATCCACTGCTGCAAAATAACCCGGTGACCAAAACACCCAAGAGCTCGAGAGACCGTTTGACAAAACGTACGCTTCTTTGCAGGACTTGCGGGGCGGGGCTCAACGTGAGTGTTTGAATATTCAAATGTTTGATCGTAACCGTAAAACCCTAAATAGACGCAAACTCCGAGGTGGACCGCTTTCACACGCTGCCTGTCCTCTGTCACCTGGAGGGAACGGACGAGCCGAGGTCGGAGCACCCGTTGGTTCGAGTCTCGTCGTCCGGGCACGGGCTGCCTGCAGCGTATTCCGGCTCCTCCCCTTCGCCGTAGTCCTCGAACTGCTCCTCGTTCAGCGAAGCCGAGGACAGGTCAGAGGTCACCGAGACGCTGGTCTGACCACGCCTGAGGGAAAGAGAGGTGTTATCCGTAGTTATTTGAGGCTGTATGAGTTTTGCATTTATTTAAAAATGTATTCAGCCTGACTGAGAACTTTAGAGATATAAAACAGATGTGCCCGTGACTGAAGGTCTCTACTTTGCGTGCAGCACTGTGGAGCCATTTGGAGCTTACTTCTCCCCGGGGAAAAAGAGATGCCCCAGCGCGTCTTCCTTGTCTTCAGGTCTGACCGGCCCGTCGGAGGTGTCTGACCCTTGGGTGCTCTCCACGGCACTGTCTCTGTCCGATTCCCTCTCCCTGCCCTCGTCTGCCGCCGCCTCCTCCTCAGGCTCCTCTACCTCCCCCGGGAACAGCTGGCACTCAGGGACACGGTCAGGAGCGGGCCGCGTGCACATGATGACCGGAAGGCGATCCTCCCCAGCGCCCTGGAGGGGAAGACGGGGGGGGTCAGTCACGAACACCAAACTACACACACACAGAAACGACAGTTTAACTGTGGTGACAGTTCAGATGCCAAAGTAAAAGGAAGAATGCTGCTCAGTGGCTCGTTTTCTATTGCAAGCAAACAGAAATCCCCTTAATCAAAAAGGACACTCCCTAAAATGTGTCTTTTTGAAATGTTCCAAAGTAAAGTTGTTGTCTTGTTGGCGGAGAGGGGAGCTAAAAACCTTACAGGAACATTTGATTAAAAAAATAAAATAACATTTGTAATACTATGAAGAGCATGTGTGTTTCAGTTTGTGAGGGGAAATTATGGAATGGGTTGGACGAAGAAATTACGCAAAGTACAAATCTAAAACTATTTTTTTTAAAAGAAGAAGAAAACTATTTTTAGGGCGGGGCATGGACGAGGCCTCGTGTGAGGTGATCATTACTGATGTTTTGTTGTTATCCTTTCATCTTCTATAGCGAGATGATTATTTCTTATTATCATTATAATAATTTTGTCCTTCAAAAATACATCTAAACATAATGTATCAGATATACGCAGCAGAAGTCCTTGGTTACTCATTCACTTGTTTTTCTGCGAGTTTTAACCCTTCTTTTAAGGTTGGTCCTCCCACTTAGTGAATTCCTTCACATTGGGAGTTTAAGGGGTGAGAAAAGGTGAGAGGGCGACAGGTCAGAGGTCACGGGTCACGCTGCGTCTAGTTCCACTCCTCGGCGGCTCAAATCTCCTCTGAACAGAGAACAAGGACTTATCTCAGCGTGACTGAACACTGCAGCACTGAGCAGGAGAAGCAGGCGAAGACGTAGTCAGAGAGGAGAGGGAGCAACGGGACGGGCACGGAGGGCAGAGCGGAGAGAAGCAAAGTCCACGAGAGGGAAAAGACCACGAGGAACAAAGAACGAGGGCGAGGGAAGACGACAGTGAGAAGCTATTGAAGAAAGACATGAGAAGCAAAGAGGACAAACTTTACACACTATTAAATCATTCAGACTGCTCCCTCTGTCTCTCTCTCTCACACACACACACACACACACACACTTGACCTTTCATTCCTGGAGATTTACTAGAAATCTTAAACAGCTAATCCAATGCTTGGGGTCTAACGCAAAGCTGAAGGCCACACAAATAAACAGTAGATCTCATTGAATTTACAGCGTAACATCATAATGATGATTTTGTGGTAATATTGCTAAATTTCAAAATAATGAGTTGGTGAATGCAGATCCAGTTGGAAATGCAGTTGGTTTGGAGGTGAGTAAGGGAAATAGAAATGAGGTAACAAACTCAATACACAATGAATGTGTATTTAAAAAAATCCTTTTATATATTGTCATTTTTTCTGCAGAAATCGGAATGCTGTTTGCATCTGTTTAGAGATCTGCTCATAATGTATTCATATTTGTTTACATCTCAGTCCCAGAAACCACCCTCCCCCCCCCCAAAAAAACCCCTCACACAAACCTGCATACCTGTACACGTGAATTAACAAAGAGCCAACGCGGGTCTGTAGCTCGACGAATAAAACCGAGGATAAAAAGCTCTTTTGCATTCCTGGGGCCAGTCTCCAGCGGGGAAGAATACGCAGTGTGTACTACAACGCAATATGACCAAAAAGACCTGAACAAGCTCACACTTTGGGGAAGTTGGACACCTGTTGTGTTTGTTTTGAGGAGCAGACAAGAGGAAGTTGGTCTCATACAGCAGTGCAGAGCCGAGCTTCCCACTGCGGGTTGAAAAGGGGAGAAATTCTCCCTTTTCTCTACAATAGACCAAGGGTGTGTTACAGTAGTGCAATATGCAGAGTGAAGGTTGAATTGAATTATTTATATTTGTTTTCCTCTGTTCAGGTGAACACTCGAGGGATCTCGGTCGTTCGGAGGAACGGAAGCATCATTCAGGCCGCCATTGAACAATTTCCTGATAGCTGCTGAAGTGACCTGTGTAGGACGTGTGTGTGTGTGTGTGTGTGTGTGTTTACAGTAAGACTCTCTCTGGACCCGGGGACTTGGCATCACATGAGCCCACACGGTGTGTTGAGTTGCCCGGATGACTCGTGCGTTTCACCCTTTGGACTTTTATCACCATTAAATGTTTGCTTGGGTTTTTAATAAACTACTTTATGGATGTTTTATCGGCGGGTTTTCCCATCCATTCGACTAATCTGTTAGTGAATCCCTTTAGTGTTTGTTAGTACACCTTGAATATTACCCCAACATCTGTTTTATACTTCGGAGTATTTGCTCTGCAGGGTGGTACGTTCATACATTTCAACACCGTTCTAAATATATATTAAAAGCAGCCATCGAAATTCCTTAAATCTATACCAAATATCGAAATGATGACTTATGGGTCGAACAGGATGTAAAGGCATTACGAAGTTACACTGTTAAGCTTGGATCCACGTCCATGTTCACAGATTATAAAGACAAAGAGGAACAGAGCAGAGGCTCACAAAAAAAAAGCATCATTCAGCACACCATCAGCGCTGTTGCACTCTCCTTCGAAATATCTTTCAATAAAATAGGCAAAAAGACTTTCTGATCTCTCCGTGGGTCCGCTGCTGCAGGGTCTGACCTAGTTAAGATACAGACACTCCATCTTTTCCCCGCTTCTCGCTCCACCCTCCCAAGTGAGGCCAACAGCAGACAAGAACCGGAACATTTTTTGTGAAGGCGACAGGAGACGACTGCAAAACAACAAGTACATCCGTGGGTTTGTGTGTGAATTCTCCCTCTGCAGGTCCAGAATGCTTGGCCCCGAAGAAGCACGAGGAGTCTGTCTGTGAGAAAATGCAGGTGGGGGGGGGGGGGGGGGGGGGCACCTGGAGTATTAGAGGCAAAAGGTCGCTGGCTCAGATTTGTACGACAGCGTACAGAAGAGGCTCCAACGCGGCCCGGGCTCTGAGGGAAAGATCAATTATTTACACCCATTGCGTCTGCAATACAGATGAAAAGCGCGAGGAAAGAACGAGAGGGGCGGGAAATGAAGAGAATAAATAAAATGAGGACAGACAGAAGGCCGCAGACTAACGGCGAGCCCCGGTGCGGTGCGTATCCGTCCAGCTTACAAGTCGGGGATACTCTGGCCCGAGACGCGGTTTGTTTTTTTTTCCAGATGTGCGTGGATGATGACTACAAATCACGCTGCGTTGACAGAGTCCTGAAGCTCGGAACCGTTGAGAAATGCATTCGTCATGCTGCGGGGGATGAGCAACGTGTGGGGAGATAGCGGAGAAAAAGGAGAGGGGCGGGGGGCAAACACGTAGCTCATTCTCACATACGAGGTATTGCAATGTTATTTCCTCTGACGTGACCGCCAGTCAAATCATGGAACCATCCAAATGCACCATGCAAATTCCTCACAGACACACAGGCACGGTCAGTATCTCGAGGGTCAGGGTGAATGGGGGAAGAAACCATTTGCATCCTTGATGGTTCAGTGTGTTCCTTTTGGCTTTATTGTCTTCGCTGCAGCATCGGTTCTTTAAAATCAGAAGCAGAAAACAGCGTTTTTCCCCGTGCGCTGTGACGCAGAGGCAGAGCGACATGGGCTAATTACTCAGTGAGAGGCTAATGAACGGGGAGGTCCCCGGCCAATCTACCAGTCGCAGGGGGCCACGGGTCTTTATTGGGTCGGACAATTAAAAGTACATCCGCCTCTCGGGGCGAGGGGGCGCAGGGTCAATAGGGGCGAAGTGCTGAACTACATGGACGACGACGCTCACCTGTCAGGATTAAGATTCGCTCTTCTGTCATGGGGTTAAAAAAAGAACACAAAACCCGAAGACAGGTCCGTGCTGTGTGTTGATCTTCGCTAAATCATCATAGCATTCGAATAGTTTAACACGGACGACAGCGATTGGACGAGCAGGCGCGCGGACCGGCTCCGACCGCATCGACCCACACCGATGAAGCTTTGATTTAGTGCGATTTAGCAGAAGAGGGACTCCAGGGTGAGCTGAAGAGGGTCGGTCGAATACAAAAGAGGGGAACACAGGGGGTGGGATTGCTGACGGGACGATACAGAAGGGCAGCGGAGCGAGAACAGCGGCCTCTGAGCTCCAGAGATAAAGAGGTTTCCCACCTCGGTCTCTCTATGTTCATTTTTTCCCCCCTCTCTTTCTTTCTCTCTTTCTCTTAATCCCTGAGCTCCTGGACTTAGATATTCAGCGCTGTTACCGTTGGGCCTGAGCCTCAGATCCCACCGGCCGGGGACCCGAGAGCATAAGAGGCTTTACACAACCTTAAATGGACGATCTGACTCACGTGTGCACCCAAACCGCAGAATGATCAGCAAATCACATGATTAAGAAGCAAGACATTCTTCAAGCATTCCGTCTTTTTCTGATATTTTATGTATAGAAGAAGCGGACATAGCATGTGACGGCATCTTGTTGTTATTGTTTGGCATTTTAGGCATCACCAGCTCGGTTTTGGACCGTTGCTGTGTTGTTGTGATGTGAGAGGGGAGGAGCTGAATATACATCCGAATAAGACTTTTTTGTCTCAGGTGGCAGACAACAGTGGTGGTCACCTGTCAATCACAAGGTGGCCCCGCCCTAAAGCGTACTCTATGTTATTTGGTCTATTTTACTAGTAACTAAACGGGACGACAATTTAAAAAATGAACATTAGAATGTATTGAGGAAGAATTGCAACTAGAGATTGAGACCAGGAACTTGACTTAATAAACGTTTATGTTTACTGAGGTTACAAAATAATAAGATTAATCAATAATAAAATCAATAGTTAGTTGTCAACCCTAATGTGGACATGCTGCCCCTTCAGTTGTTCAGTGAGGCACACTCATTAAACATTACACAAAGGGGAAGTAATGAGTCACATTTCTCTCTCATTTCATAAAGTCAACATCGTGAAATACACACACACACACACACACACACACTAAGCACCCGAGACTTCCACTAGTCAATTATACTGTCTCTTCCTCCCAGTGCTCGTTCATCATTACAGTCAGAACTGTAGGTCTAACATGAACACTGGGGCTTTTTGTAGTGCGCGCACACACACACACACACACACACACACACACTAGAGTCCAAACAGGTAGCTGCTTTATATTACCAGGAATGTTGCAGTGGACAAAGGACACTGCAGGGAGGGACCAGAGCAGCACACTGAGACTGTGTTTTGTTTTTTTTCTCCGATGAAACATACAAAGCGAGCCCGGTGGGTGGAACATGCAGAACTAAAGTACGAACGTCCACTATGTACAGCACCAGTCAAAAGTTTGGACACACTGTCTCAGTGCTGTACTATATTCTCACATTATATCATGTGTAAACAAAAGGAGGTGGACGTGACGGCTGAAGCAAGCGGCTGAGAGGAGAGTGCTGGAATCCGCTTGCATGTGTGTGTGGTTGTGTAGCA
This sequence comes from Pungitius pungitius, assembly GCF_949316345.1. Classification (NCBI taxonomy): domain Eukaryota; kingdom Metazoa; phylum Chordata; class Actinopteri; order Perciformes; family Gasterosteidae; genus Pungitius; species Pungitius pungitius. The sequence goes on from NC_084908.1 coordinate 3,352,546, forward strand.
GGATTAAATGGGCTCAATCTCTAGTATCGAGTATTGTTCAGCACCATGGACCATAAAGCAGGGTATGCTTTGGGGCGGGGGTACCTTGTCATTGACAGGTCGTTACCACGGTGATGTCCTGTCTGGGAGTTGTCTGTGTTTTTGTGTTAACTTACTGTCTTTCAGAGTTTGTTTTCAGTTCATTGTAATAGTTTGGTCTCCTATAGGTCTCTTTAACTCTTGGTTAGTCATGACTCTGAAAACAAGATGCTGACAGAAAAAAACGCTGAACTCAAGGCTTCCATACAAGGTGACATAAAACCCTTTACTAACTACACTCTATGTAATGTATTATAGTGACGCATGCATATAAAACGCAGCTTTCCCTGTTCTATTCAAAGCTGAAACTACTTCCTCCGACGGGAGGGCCAACAGAAAGCAGCAAAAATATTGAACTTCTGAGCAGCAGAAGTGTTCTTTGAAAAGCCAAATGTCGCCCCACAGTATCGCTGACACATTGAGGCGTGATTTAGAGAAGTCGTCACACAGGCAGGCAGGTGCATGTTGGGCTACTAGTGCACCTGCAGTCGTTGTGCCAACCAGGTGTCTTCATACCAACACAAGGCAGGCCGCTTTAACCCTTGGAAGTCAAACCAAGGTTGTCGCTCAGTGGAGCTGCTGCTAATGATTACAGTTTCATTTTTAAGGAGGAGCACGACGCCCAGAGTCAAACGTAGCTGCAGGAAGCCTCTTTCACATTTGGTCCTCAGCCCAAGTGTGTTGTGTCTGGCGTGCGGAGCGTCCCCTCCGTGTCATCAAACTCACGTCCAGGGAGAAGAAAAGAAAGTCTTTGTCTTAAGGGCCTGTTTGTCAGCCTTCCTGCTGTCGGCCGTTGAATGGGGGCATTTCAGTGCCGGTTCGTGGCAGACCCCTCAGCAGGTGGTCGGGACCCGACCTCTTTTCAGGCGTTGCCTGAGCCTTTTCTTTATTCCAGCTTGGAATGCCGCGTCAACAATAACTACTTTAAATACGTTTCTAAAATAGGGAAAAACAAGTACGGGAAGTTCTGAGAGGAAAAATGTGAGCGTGTTGTAGATAATCCTTTTGTTTTGTGCAGGGATTACTCTTTCCTCTCTCTCTCAGTATCAATGTGATGTTATACGTGACATCACAGAAAGGAGTGACTGTTCTAAACGCATGCAGATTAGCCTCTATTCAGCCTGTACGGCTCAGCACTGCATGCTAATCTAGTTATTCTAGTCCTGGTGTACACACACGGTGTGCACTGTCAAAGACTCGTCAAAGGGAAACATCAGCAAACAAAAAGAAAAAGAAAAAATGACATTATCGCAAGGGAAGTGACTTTAGCACGAGAATCAAAGTGTTTATTTTGATTTCTAAAAGACGATAAAGTGTTTCCTGCTCGGATGAAGAAGAGTTAATCCCGTTATGTAATGTCTAGTCACGGACCAGGAGCATTCAAAACCACCACAATGTCTGACGTTACATGTTGCCGTTGAAACAAAACGCACCGTACCTTTCTATTTATGTCACAACGAACAATATGTATTAGTTATGTGTTGTCAACCGCACTGTGTTTATTTAGATCTTCTGAATTCTCAAGATGATCTCATTATCACACACACCTCTTTTTTTTAATTGTTTACTGTAATATTAACACGTCCTGGCAGCAAATCAGGTATGTTCAAATACATGAAGTCATTTCTCAGCCCTGTTGTGTGTGGTGCTGAAAGAGCACCAACATTTTCAGTGTGGCCGCTTCAAAACACAACTGGATTGTGTAATCTCATCTTCAAACTACGGCCCGAATAAATAACTCCATTTACACTGAATATTTACAGCGAGGATGTTAAAAACACATGGCGGGATAAACCATAACATCCAAGTGGCAGACATCCTTCTCCCATTGGTCCTGTCAGACAGAAACTACCCCTCTATGACCCCGGTCTGCCTCGCACACGTCGTCTTCTCTCACTCGCCCTCTTTCATCGCCTCCCAGCAGCCACCCATGCTTTTTATTCCAATTGATCCCTTTGCGAACCGCGGTCGAGGAAGAGAGGAAGTGATGGGGAGAGCAGACGGGGGGGGGGCGGGCGAGACAACACGAAGGGACAGGACAGAGTAGACAGAGTGTGGCAGGGGTCAACACACACACACACATGCTCATCTGGGGGCAAATGGACCCTCTGCACCTCTGCAAACTATCCCTCCCCTCTCCTAAATGTCACGCCTGTCTTTCCTTACAACCCTCAGGTTCCCCCTGATGGAGACTCTGTTTTGTTCTCATTCTGTCATGTGATCGCCCCCCCCCCCCCCCCCCCCTCCCTCCCTTTCCCCCTGCTTGCAGCTGGCTGCGTGCAGTCTGCTCCGCTTACCCCGTCCACTAGTGAGGGCAGTCCATGGTCAGCAGCCCCCCTCTCCACACCGGCAGAGCCCTCGTCCACTGAAGTCATCCACTGTTCACCGGGGCGAAGTCCGCTGTCTCGGCTCACACGCAAACACACTCGCACGCACCAACGCGTGCACGCACGCACGCACACACGCACGTACGCGCAGGTGTTCCCTTGAGAGGTAAGTAGAGCTGGGATAGTCCAAAGGGTGAGTCCTTGTTAGTGGTTCAGTCCAAAGTAGAGAGGCAGAGGGGCAGATGTACCGTTCACTTTAAAAACACTGCACCGGCTGTCTGGTGTCTCTCACACACACACACACACACACACACACACACAGACAAACACACACACTCTCACTCACACAAGCACAGACTCTGCACCTCACACTCTTCTCCTCCCTCGCTGACTGCGTTCGCCGGCCGACTCGCGTTCACACAGTGAGAGCTTAGATCCAGGCAACAGTTGTGAATGTGAATTCACGGCCGCTCCCCTCCCCTCGCGAGCAAGGTTGCCTAGCAACTGGCTTCAGTGGGCGGGGCTTGTGAGAGTCCTCACATTGCTGCACAGTCTGCTCACAGGCTGCCGCCTACTCAGGCTATATTTGCATGTAAAGCCCGGCCCGCCTCAGTGTGTGAGTCTCTGTGCTGTGGAAGAGGCCAGTGGCTGTGTGGGCTGTAGGGGGGGGGGGGGGTGTCTTCAGTGATGCAGCAGATTCCACAAGATGGGTAAAAAAAGAAAAGGTGGTTAGTCACAATGGGAAGGGGAAAAAGGGGTGAGGTGGGGGAGGAGCAGCTGGAGGCACATGTAGCTGATAAATCAATATAGTTAAAAGCTGAAAATTCAAGCAATGAAACTCTTTGTTCTGAAGTGTTGGACTGTTGATAAGGAAATAAATCAAGCATTTTAATTTGGTCAACTTATTCATGTCAACGTGGGCTTTTGAAAACTGTGAAACATACTTTTATTGGTCAATATAATGATAATGTGAGAACATAACAGACAGATTAATCAATAAAGGAAGTAACCGTTATCTGCAGCCCTGCACAATCTCATTGTAGAAGCTGCATGAGCTTCTCTATCCCAAACCAGAGCACATATTGGCTAAACCAATGAAAGGTGCTTAAACAATTTTGATCAAATGATTCAAATTATTAAGCGTCAGAATAAACATGATTGTTTTAGCGTGTGAGAAGTTGTTTTATTGATCTACTAATGGAGCATTTGTGTCAAAACTCAAAATCCTCATATTAATACGAGTTGATAATTGCTTTTGCACCAGTTCTTCTACATTTCTAAATCATTTCACAGAACGTCAGGTGCTACTGATGTGCCCTCGAGCCTTCAATCCACTCCTCAAAGAGCCCGCAGCAGCTTGTTTACCATCATTTCGTTCTCAGCTCTTATCTCGGCTCAGCAGAGCGTTTCAATCATTCTCCGGGCTTTGCTTCTCACTTGTATCTAAAATTGCTCCCATTCCAGTCGGAGCCGGACCGTAATACGGACAGCAACTCGGGGAGAGCCATGGCCTCCTCTTCCTGGATGTGAGCGCCCCTGTTGTTCTAGAGGCGTCCGTCCCCAGTGGAAAGCTGGACGGGCCTCCACCACCACACGCCACGGCCAAAGACGAGGAGGACAGAATGCAGTGTTGAGCACTAATTAGATAACGCCACCGGGGCCTTTTAACGACCTGTGAATTAGCGTCTGTGCAGTAGGCAAGGACACGAGGACGACAAGGTGACCCGGTTTCAGCTGTGGTGCACAAAGCGACGGGCGCTCGTGGGTTCATTCGTCTGAATCGATTATATGTCTTATGTTCACGTCGTTCCGTGTGTTTGTTTGTACACGCTCCAAAGAAGTGATGATAAACAAGCGGATATTTCACTGGCATATGTTTCCCGCATCATCGTCTCTCTGGGAGGTCTGCCTGCCATATTCCTGCTGTCCTACTTTTATCCGGAGGACCTCGTCCCCGCGCTGTGGAGACATGAATCTCACACAGTGCTGCCATCACAACAAATCCCCCCCCCCCCCCCCCCCGCCTCTGTTCCACTTGAAATAATAGAAGGATTTTTTGGGGGCCTTTTCGCCGCCGGCTATTTTTGTGCTTTTCAACTTCTGCTTGTTTATGCTTTAAGATATATATATATAAATATATATACCGATGAAGATGTCAGCTCAGATTTCACCATATCACATCTTGTTCCAGTAAGTAAACCTAAACTCGGCGTGAGAACTCTTGCGCAGATGAAGAGGGAGAGGGAGAGGAGGAAAGGGGTGCGACCCGAGCTGAGGGAGTCAAATAAAACCAGATTATGTGGAAAGGAATACCCCCTTCAAACAGTCTCCTTTCATTCAATCTGTCTCTCTCTCTCTCTCTCTCTATTTTAAAAGATTTTGGCAGCGAATCAACCAATCGCCAGCTTCTATTTGTTTATGTGCAATTTGTTAGAGGGTTGGCCCCTTTCCCCCTTTTTTTTTCCAAAGGGAGCCATTTACAATTCCATTCATGTCTACCTGCCTCATTCAGACGGAGACACTGAGTTATGGGCCTGAGTTCTCTTTGCGCTCTCACAAAGTGTTATCACAGTCGAGTCAACCCTGTTCAGTGAGGAGACATTATTGCGACATGGGAGGCGGCGGCGGGCTGAGGAATCTGCATGAAACTCCTCACAGGTGAATGGACACAGGGCCAAAGCAGACACATGTGAAGTAGTAATAATACCAGATCAAAAGAATTAGAAATATGCATGTTTGTAGCTGAAATAGCGCTTTGGGTGTGTTTCCCAACCAGCTGCTGGGATCCACAATGCAGCAAGACGAATGATAGGGCGGGCGAGAGGCTGGGGGAGAGATGGATAGAGGTGGGGGGAGGGAGGAAGAGGCCCCATTGAGGAAGGGCAGAGGGAGGGCAGGATAAACGAGGCACAGATACCACCAAGCAACTGCCGACTTGGGTGCACATGCATTCGTGCACTTCAGCGTTTACCTGCCACGGGTGGCATGTGCTTGAGTCTATCGGGTCTCACTTAAATGCTCGTGCATAATTGATAACAGCACGTAATATGAAATGTTGCACTCCAGATGCAATAATTGCCGTTGTACGGGGTTTGGAGTACATGAGATCTGACAACACGCAAGCGCCAACAGCACAAGTTTGTGAGATGTGTTGTGATGGAGGCGAGATGAGAGCAGGAGGGTTCCGTTGGAGTGTGAGCGAGCCACAGATTGAAAAGCCTTGAGCTTCACAGGCAGAAGAGAAAGTGAGACCATGAACATGTCAGCACAGTGACACGATGACTTTAGGAAATGGAGACTATGGAAATTTTAGTTTGACTGAATCGGAAGGCAATGCACACAGGATGTACACATATCCTGTATCAACAACCACAGAGTGATATAAAACTATGACCAGGAACATCCGCACAGATGTAGTGATACAACAGGATGTACATCTCCTTGCAGTTAACCCCCTCATATCCAGCTGTTTCAGCATATAAATATTCATACTCTTAACTCTTAACAATACACGACCAAGTTGCATAATGCCCAAAAGTCACAGCTACTTAAGGCCAGAATGGACAATTTGCATCCGATTTGACACCCACCAATAGGAAGCAGATCAGAGGAACACAATCCTTGCTTCATAGTTAGATATTACTGGCCATTCTGCACAAGGCCCACTATTTACTACTTGTTTACCCTTCTGTTTATACGCTAAACTGCATTTTGCTGACTATCAATGCATACTAATCTAAATTAGTAATAATTGCAAGCATGAGTATTGCAGTATTCAATGGACCTCTACGCAATATTACTATCTGCTACTGCTACGGCAGAGTAAAAAAAATATATATTGTTTCGGAAATATGAGCAACAATCACAACAAAAAGGGGTTGATCAGCTTTCATAGAATTGGTGTTCAAATGAAAAAGAAGTACCAACGTATCCTGTAACTGAGGATATTTTAAAGAAACACTGCAGGTGAACTTTGTAAAGAATGAGCCGTACTTCCTACTGCAGGCCATGAGTGAAACCAGGCTACTGGGGTAATGTTGCCTGCAGGGAACACACGTTTATGAATAACGAACAGCTACGATACACCCATTAAGAGAGGATGGTATGCACTTTAGAGGGACGTGCAAACACACACACACACACACACTTAAGTAGGGTGAAACACACCTCAAGTCATCAAGGTACAAAACGCTCCCTTTCTTTTCTTTATATTTAAATTGAGGTGGAGTTGTGACTTCTTATTATGGTAATTTGCTGATGACTTTAAGATAAGACTCACATCAACACTGTGGTATTTCCCAATTGGGAACCAGGACAAATAGACGAATGGACGTTGTCCCAAGCCTACATTATGTACTAAGTAATTATGAGTCGACACGCCTCACAATTGTTTGTCTCTTTAGGCCTTTGTGAGCTAATGTATTGCTCTGGTATGCTGATTGTCTGCTATGTTAAACGGAGAGTCACGAATAGATTAGTTGTGACCAACACACCAGAGTCTTCTCTGTGGGTGTGCTGAGCAGGCCCCGGCTAACGCCTGACTGACAGCCGATCAAAGGCCCGGCGATCGATACGCCGCCTGGCACAGCCATCTATCAAATGGCCCCTAGGGCAGCGCGACGGAGGGATCAACGAGGAAGGGAGGAAGGCAAAGTCTGATAAGGAGCAAACGATAAGGGGGGAGAGGCAGAGAGGGGGGGGGGAAAGAAAATCACACGATTTGTGTTTCTAAGTCACAGCAACACCTAAAAGGTCTTGAACCAGTGCATTAGCAGCTCAGGGAGGATAAAGGAGAAGTGTGAGAGAACTTCTGCAGGATGTTCGGGGGGTTTAATGGAGGTTTTAATTTCTTTGTTAAAAGGTTACAGACGGCAGGAAAAAGGGTGTGAGCTGAACCGAACCAGTGCAACCAGACAATGGCTGCTAGTTAGGCCTGACGGACAGCACGGAAACACCGAGCCACGGAAGGACTTGAACACACTCTGCAGAGAGATGAATGATCGCGGGTCCTTTTCTCCTCACTAGACACATTGAAGTCACCTGTGATCATGAATGAAGGCCGCTGTGGTGCTTCACAGTTGCTGTTTTGTATTATTTTTTTTCTTTCACTCCGTCTCTTGTTTGCGTGGAAAAAGGATTTGAGGTAGCCGTGAGGTAGTTATGACACACTGGGAGGACACAGGTTTTTGGTGGTGAAACACCTGTTGAAACAGTTGGCGCAAGCGTTAAACTTCCTTCTTATGGCTGCAACACAACCCGTCATGTGGAGGCAACATCCATGTGTGAAATCACCTCGTACGTTGCTACATGCGCTGCTCCTGAGTCGACCTTCTGACGGCGCCAACAATTTGCAAAAAAACAAAAATTCGGAGGGATTCGTTCACCATCATTGACCAGGAAGATAATGCGAACTGTGTGCGCTTGGGAATCAGTGTGCACCTCTGTGTCTGTCCACTGCTAAATGTGCATTCTGATGCAGCAACTTGCACAATATTTTGGGTGGCCAGTTATGGCTGCATGCTCTAGGACCTTGAGTGGTCGCGATGACACACACATTCTCAGAACACTGCATACATCCTGGTCCTGGATGTATTTGTTCAATCAAACATTCCAGCTGTGGTTTGTGTCTTCAACGATTGCAGTCACGACATGTCCTGCTCTGATTGGTCACTTGCTTATCACATGAACCTCGTCCTGGAAGATGAAAAACAACAGCTATGAATATCGACCGACTACCGGGTCAATTCAACAGGGACAACTGATCCCAGGTGTTGCTGACAAAGCTCTCTTCACCAGCAGCTGTTGTGCTGTTAAAGTCAGCATTTCTGCTGAGGAATCGGCGTTTTTTGGAGCCATTGGGGGGCCGCATGTCCAGCGGCGTCATCAGTCATAGTGAACAGATATCAGACTGTTTGCTGCATTCATCGGCCTATTATCTAGTGAACTTTTAGTGTCAAGTAAATTTGATGTAGGCGAGAATAGTGTTATAAAGGCACAAAAAATGTGTCCGACTTTTTAGAGGAAGGCTTTAGAGGCTTCAGCGTTAACAGCTTTAGCATCAAGCACGACCTGTCATTATTAAAGACTACTACATTACATCATTGTATTTAAAAAAGAAGGGCAGCCAATCTACTTCCCTTTTCTCCAGCAATGCACGGCCACATTTCATGAATATTCACATGATATTTGTTTTCGGGCCCTACCGTTTTGATTTACTCAGCTTTTACAGAAATACATTGGTTTGCATGTAGCCTTAGTTCCTCCGAGGTGTGTGGCCCTTGAGATAGTTTTCACTCAGTTTGGGGAATCAACTCGCAAGTGTGATGCGATGTCATAACTCCCACGTTGTTTACTTGTGCCGTTTATGGAAGAGGGGAGAAAGAGGGAGAAAGAGGGAGAGAAAGGGAGGAACCAGTGATCCAGAACCGACCTCTTGTGACAGTTTCTCTATTCAGTGCCCACATCACAGGACAATCAGCGACCTAATTAAACAAACAGAGGGCAAATAGAAGAGAAAAAGAGAGGGACAGGGATGAAATATGAGGGGGAGAATAGAGAAAGTGATGCTGGAGGGAGAAAAAAGGATGTGTGGACTGATCGAAGGCTAGTGAGAGAAACAAAGGAGGATATGAGGCTCAAAGAAACAAAAAGAACCACAAACAGAGGGAGGTAATGAGAGGATCTAAAGAGCTAGTGGAGAAAAATCAATGATTTCATCGAGAAAGACCCAAATAAAACGTGAGCAGCAGAGAAGAAATAAAGCAAAGTAAGAAAATGGTACGTGAGGCGATAACAATGTAGCGAAGAAGGGTCTACACACTGGACCTGAGCAACATGAGAAACGCTGGCTCACATTCGGGGGGGGGGGCTACGGTGCTGTTACAAGCAATTCCGTCTATTGGGGACAGGGACACTGATCACGGCTAACAGTGAGCTTCACTCAGACCTCGAGCGCTGGTCAATGGAGATAACGGTTGAGAGAGACGAGAGGAGAGTGACGGCAAGTTAAGATGGGTACAGTGTTTTTTTTTTTTAAATCCCCAACGACCCCAAATATCCTGCAGCGGCTGGATTTCCTGCGTGACCTTGCAATGCAAGAAGTAGAGCATGAACCAAGAAATAATAATAAGGGTAAAACATACACTGACTAAAGGACCCTGAATGTATCCTGTTGGTTGCACCGATTCAGCTGTCTCACACTGATGAACGCCATCATTCATGTGAGTGTGCTTGCACTGATGAGTACTGACCGAGTGAGAGATGAAGATTTATTTATACAATATTTGGGGGTTTTATGTTTGCAAGAATACCGTGCTACCGTTGGCACGTTGTTTGTTCTGCGTTGTGCACTTTGTTCTATTGTGCACGCAACTAGAAAACGGGGGAAAGACAGAGTTATTTGGTAATGAACAGCTGGAAGTAATGGCTGCTTAAGCTAATTTTACTCTGTGGACACCATAGTCTTTGTTCCAGCAAGTCTTGCAGATTCAATATTTAATAACGTCTTGGGTCCTTTATTGATGTTCTGATGTGACCAAAAAAGGGTTCAAAACAGTCATTACAGAAACATTGAGGTTTTGGTTAGTATTACTACTGCAGGTTTTGTGACCTTCATTGCTATGGTTACAACAATACCACCGGGTCAGGGTTAAAAAATGATTGGGCTGATGTCCGTTTGATGTCCATTGTTTTTTTTTTGACCCATCCAGCGAGGACTTTGTCAATTGCACAGAAGTCATTTTTAGGCCCTTGCTGAAAACCCTTCCTGCGAAGACTGTCTTGTTCCTCATTTTAAAAACACACTTTTTTGCATCAGCAACAAGACGCAGCTCAAACCACTGGGTTTTTTCATCTCAGCTAAGGTTCCTATTTTATTGAAGAGTGTACAAATACAACTCCATTCGCTCCAGATCTTGAGTTGACATGCAAACTAAAATACAGCACTACTCATACAAAGTACGACGTAACGAGGAGGCAGTGTGTTTGAACGAGATCGAGACGTGAGGTTACTGTCCACACTTTACTCGCATGGTGCAGAATAAACTCGCTTGAGATGACGTCCCAGTAAAGAGTCTGTGTGTAAAAAAACTCATGCTTCATGCTCCCCACCGAGATGCTCCTGGCAGGAGGCGACCTGGGTCCACCAACAGACGGCCTGGACATTTGGCAACACACACACACACACACTCACAGAGAGATAGGAAGAGGAACTCAAAGTCAGGGTAAAGTCACGTAAGGTTACACCAGAACTATTTAAAAGGGCTGAATTACACATTTCTCTATGATTAACGGATTGAGATCACCGAGATGCTGCGGACATGGCGCCGGCTGAGCAGCTAATGGTGCTAACAGTGAAAAAAACTCTTGCAATTAGTTGTTGGCTTTTTTTTATCAGGACTCTGAATTTAAAAGAGGAGCGGCAGAAATAATCACCATTGAACCTCCTTCCTCGGCCTCCTCTCCAGCCTCGTTCATCACGTTAGTTTCAGCTCTCTCCCGTATTCTAATTCATCTCACGACGCTGCCTCCAGCTCAAAAAGCGGCGCGATGCAATATTCTCAAATTAGCGATATAAATGTTGCTATAAAAACACCTTCGGTGGAGTTTGTAAGCCGATAGAGATCGCAGCTCATGGAAGAACCCAGGGACGCAGGCACTCCACCAACGAGGCGATCAAATGCCGATGAAAAGCCACATCCATCACAAAGTCGAAGGGTTACTTACTTGTTCCTGTGTGGTGCTCTGAAATCGGTCTCTTAGAGACGGATGGTGAGGAGAGTCTATGAGGGGAAGTGAAAATACCAACACAGGAAGTACGAAAGCATTGAACGCAAACGCCAGAGACCCTTGAGAAGTGAGCAAAGGGCCTATTGAGCGCAAGACTTAAAGCCATCGCTGAGCCGTACGTGTGATGGAGGGAGGGAAAGAGAGAGAGAGGGAAGCTCTCAGTGATGTCCCCGTTCATTAGCAGTCCTTCCCTATAGCTACTGGATAATCATGTCCGCTCGGTGGCGGCCTGTCCTTGATTGTCCTTGGCGGGACTCTGCTGGGTTTTGTCTCCGTTCCAGACTGTGTGCGTGTTTGTGTATAAAATGCCTTTGAAAAAACACTTTTGACTCAACAGCTAAGCCACACGCTGGTGCCAGAAGCGCTGCGCAGCCTCTGAAATGAACCAGAGGTAGAGCGATTGTGCAACCCGGCATTGGTTTGACTGGCTTTTCTCCAGGGGAATTTGAGGGTTTCTGCAGCATTGTGATCGATGAGCAGAGCAGTCGCCACACAGCTGCATTACAGTCAGTGTTAGTGCAGATGCGACCTCTCTTTCAGAGGTCAATTTAGTCTCCAAAGTGACGCAGGTGAACTCCATATCAGACAGTTATGACAGAATTTTTTTTACAATACTGGAGATTAGAATAAGTATTCAGTCATGTAGATAAATCCCTCTGAATTATACTGTATTTTATTTGTATTCAATATATCTGCATTCAATTTGTGAGCCAAATAAGGGAACATGAATGATTGTATTGTTCACATTATTACATCTTACTCATAACATTAAATTGAATTCAAAAGGCTTGTTTCATATAGAGTAAAACACAAGAGCCTGTTAACAAACTTGATGCATGTGATCTCATTTATACACATGCATGAAACATTAATCTCTTCTAAATGGCTTTAATGTTCAAGATAACACCAAGTGCAAACGATCCCTGTTTTTTTTTTGTTGTTATGTATGAAGAATGCCTTCTGTGTGATGGGTTTTCCATTTATAAAAAAAAAAACGTCCTAGGAAGACACTAGTCTAGTGCTACATTCAAGTAAAATACAGCAGACCTTTTTAGATGAAAACAACAGAGAACGGCGAGGCCTGATGAGCCCTGACTCTTCCAATCACAGCCCCAACGGCTCGGCCATCCACGAATCTCTCATCTTTTCTTTGTCTCCTCTTTGGTCTCGTCTCTCTTCAGACCTCTTCTGGCTGCATTCCTTCTGCTGCTCTCATCTCGTTCCATCACATCCATCAATCACCCGGGTTTACTTTACTTTCTTTGGTCTTTCTATTTTTTTGGCTCTGAACACTGGCATCCCATGACCTCCTTTATGCTTACTCAAAGTCAATACACTGTCAGACAAATGCAATGAATGCCTATTGATAACTGCTTTAGGCTATACGTATGGCAGTAAGTCCTCATGCTATGTTCGACCTACAGGCTGCGCTAGCAGTGCCACTCGAATCCTTATTGCATGTAGTATAGTGAACTCTGCACACTATACTACATAACTCTAACTGTGCCATGTGTTTTGTTTAGAATCTGCATGATCATCACTTGGCGGGCTGCAGCGGTTACGAGCCGTGGTAACAGATGCATAATATTGCTAGTGAAGACATTTTTTTTTAAATATTGGTATTTCTTTAGGGACAGACCTATCCCCTTGGAATACTTAATTGAAGTGTAATCATTTCTGCAGGAAAGATGCATCGCTAACTTGAAATGAGATTTCAAAAAGAAAATCTCCGGGTTGTGAGCTCACAGAAAACGCCTGCAGTGCCGCCGCCGGCGTCCTCCGATCACATGACAAACGCTGAATCCAACAGACAAGCTTTTCATAACTCGCCATCACATCACATCAACCCCGATGCTTGGCGACGTGGCGTGGCACATCGTGAGGTTTCGTCGGCTGTCAGCGAGGCTATCAGTCAACGGAGCGGCCAAAAAGTTTACCGCGTCGCTTCGGGATTGGACCAAACATCACGTGCACGGAGGCCCCCCCCCCCAACGTGTCGCTCCGCGTGTGTGCCAGCAACCACAAGGGAGTACACGGAGCTGAAAGGATGCCTCAACCTCTACAAATCATAGACCTCAAATAAGTGGATTTTATCATGGTGCGTTTCTTAGATTCTTACATACTAAATATATATATATATATTTGTATTTTCATCAAAAAGAGCGCTAACCCTCTGGTGGTAATCAACTCATCATTTCTCAGTGTTTTCCAAAACGCATGTTTTAGAGGGTTCCCCAAAATGATACATGACTATTGTCAAGTTTGAGCAAAACAGGATACAACGAACCACAACTTCCTCCCGAAGGGGTTCTGAGGTGTCACGACAACATCCCCCGGGCCGTAGTTACGCTCATCTCTTCGGTGCCGCTGGCATCGGATGGAGCCGGGACTCGGACTCGTTAAGTGCCCGGTCTGTGCTTTCCGAGATCCGGGGTGCGATCAATACGCGTCCACGTGTCAATGGCTCGGCTTCCATTGAGTGAATAACTCGAGTCCAGCGTGTGGGTACCAGGCGGACAGATTTTCATAAGATCGGTCTCCCATCATCTCCCCGCAAACGGGACACCTGAAAGGGACGACTTTTATTGTGAGACTTGTTATCAGTCAGCGGTTTTGAGACGGTCCTTTGACCACTAACTCTGTGGAATCACTGTCCGAGCACACTTGCTTCTGAGAGACAGTGGTCACGATTCTGCTTGACGGGGACACGGGTCCTTTCTCACCGTTGGAACAAATAGACAAAGGCTCAGTTAAAGTAGATAACGCAAGCGGTTCTGATGTGGTGAGCATCTGAGGCAGCTGTCAGATATTCATTTGGATTAATTGTGCATGAAATGACACGGCGAAATGACCCATGAGCTATTTGCATCATCGCATTGCTGAGAGGGAACTGATATTGACCTTTCCACAAACTTCCACTACCTCAAAAGGGGGGTTGGACTGTAAAAAGAGCCAAATGCCAGCCACCAGCCGTGGGGAAGGCGGAGAGTCATCGCGGGGAAGTGTTCATGCTGCAGTCAGAGGGACGTCGCCTCCTCTCCACACTCGGCTGCCTGGTCTTCACATCGCTTGCACAAACAACGGTAGACATGCCCTTTGTTTCACGCTGGTTCCCTTTTTCACCCCCTTTTTTTGTTTTTCTGTTATTCTCTGTTTCAACTTTTGTTACACCCCCCCTCCCCTCCCCTCCCCACCCAACCCCCCTTACTCCCATCCCAGTTATTTAATCAGACCGTGAAATGACAGCCGACTGGCAGAGCAATCTCCCCCTCACTGCTCATTCTGAAGCACAAACGTGGAAGGAGGGGGGGGAGAGATGGAGAAATCAAAGGAAGGGAGAGAGCAACATGTAGGCCAGCGAGGAGAGGCGAGAGAGAGAGGACATGAGGCAATGAGCAACAGAGAAATCCAGAAAGAGATGAGAAGAAGACCAAAGAACAGGCAGCAGAGCGATAGGGAGCGAATAAATAGGAGCAAGAGATGCGTTCTAAAGAGAGCATGTGGAGAAGACTGTAGAGTATTAAAAGAAAAGAGGCAGGAGCTCAAGACGAATCCTTTAACCTGCTAGAAGAAGAAGGAAAACATCAACACTTCTCCATGAAAGGACAAATGGGGTGTGAATTATGGATTATTTTCCTGCAGCAGCTCATCTGGGCCGCCGTTGGGTTTTCACATATTTTCTGTATGAGGGTCTGTGAGGCCCCTCTGCTCAGGATCGGGAGCCCTTATACAGTAATTATCTCCTGTGTAATGTAAAGGGTGGGAGTAAAAAATAGGAAGAGATCAAAACTCTGTACAAAAAACTGTACTGCATCCAATAAATAAATACTTTTAAGGTTATATACCCTCCTCAGTGTTGTCAACTCACTGGTGTGTGTGTGTGTGTGTGTGTGTGTTACCAGATGACTCGGAGCTCCATCAAACGTGGAACAGGCTGGTTCACTCAAAATTGCACCCATCAATCATTTAAGATGAACAATGGGTGACATTTTTGTGGTGGCTCGCCCACAGCTAATTACCAACCCCGCAGAAAGGTTTGTTGACACTGCTCTTTACGAAGCAAAGTAGTTGTTCCCCGTCCCAACGCACGTGAGTCCCAAAACATGGCACATGGAGGAGCAACTATCTGTGCACGTCACAGGAGACAGCTGATCGTAAGATTATTAACAATGATTTCAACTGAAGTCCTGCAGAGAGGATTCACTTTTTGTCTTCCCAGCCGCCTCCCACCGTGTCTCCCATTGATCCTGCTCTACCTGTCTTCAGTACCCTGGAGCTGAGCACCAAGGACAAGACACACACACTCACACACACACACACACACTCAAACACACACACACACTCCCAGGTGCTCAGTGCACCAGTTTAATCCATCTTTGCTACGAGCCAAATATATATTTCAGCACCTGCCTGGGACATGTAGGATTTTTCCCCTGTACTTGTAAATATTTGTGGATACATGTGCGTGTGTGTGTGTTTGTGTGTGCGTGTGTGTGTGTGTGTGTGTTTTCAGGTGTGTGAACCCCAAAACAGCGAAAAAAGAAGCCAATTAATCTCTTCTTTTACACTAATGAGACACTTCGTCCCTTTCCTCTCATTCTTCTCTCTCTCACACACACACACACACACACACACACACACACACACACACACAGACGGGTTCTTCTATGCCGGTGGGGACTTATGCACAGAGGTGAAGCGTGGGGACCTCATTTTTTTTAACAGAATAATGGCATACTTTCAATCAAATCATTTTCCTTAATTTTTTTCAAACCCCAATATCACCATAAATCTCAAAATTTCACAAATTTATAGAGTTGAATATTTTTCTGGTTTCTCTATTCCGGTGGGGACCGTCCAATTATGTCATAATACAAAATCACACCAGGGGGCAGTGTTCAAAATGTGTCTCAAACAAGGTAAGGTACTCAATAAAGGGTACTTTTTAGAAACTCTAAGGCACTTAATACATATTTTGTCAATTCATGCTGAATATATACACCATTGAATGTTATAATTGTATAATGACTCATTATCATTGTATAATGACTCATTATCTATGTATATTAAACCCCACTCTATAATATTGTTTGATATATTGCATCTTTATTTTTTTTAAACTATGCAGTTTAAAGCATCATCATCAACTTTCAAATATTATATAAAGTTAACAATTACAGAACAGGGAGCAATAAGACTACTGTAAACAATGTCTGTAAACGTGCTGGCAGTCCACCAGGAATTTAATCTTCCATCTGATGAAAATGCGGCTTACCTTTTTTTTAATTCTTTTAAATTCAGTTTTTAATATATATTTTGACAACTCATCCCTTGATCGGCCAGTGACGATGTTGTGATGCATTTCTGACCACTGACCACCATTGATGTAGTCCATTAAGGTCCTTTCAACAGCTTCGATTTCCTCTTTGGTCCACTTCTTCTTTGTTTGTGGTGACCCTGAATAAAATGAGACAAAAATGTAATGCTGTTAAACAGCAACTACTGAGGCTATAATGACAATAGGTCTTGACTGTACCACTACACACAGTATGACAACCTATAGTTGCAGTAAAGTGAAGTATTTGTAGTAAAGATTCCAGTAAGACAAGAAATAGAACTAGCATATATATTCTCAAAAATGATGTTCTAATATTCGCTTGAAGTTGCTAGTTACAAACATTGAATGCTCCGAGCGAGCTGTGCTGTGTTAACATGGAACATTTCCTTGGCATGAAATGGCAAATGATCAAACTAGGGCCCTTTTTACTCGTACGTGATTCAACTAAGTCAATCATCAGGGACTCGGTTCCCCAAAGGTGGATCCGCGCTCAAACTGTCCCGTTAGTTTGAACCAAATGTCAGACATCAGGATAATCGCATGTGCGCGTCATACGTAAGAAAGCGAAAGGCCAAAACAAGGATTTTTTAACAGTACAACAACAAATAAACTTAAAAGAGGTGCGTCTTTTTTCTCCGCTCACGAGCAGGAGATGATGATGAACGCATACGAGGAGATAATGTGTATTTCAATCATTTCTGTTGGATGAATTGAACATAATGTACATCTTTTACGTTGTTCATTCTATACGTCATCGCAGGATGTTTATCCCGGGGGAGAAGCCTCCTCCATCTCTAAAGGTGTCTTTTTTTCAGATTTTTCATTGTTTGTGGGGTTTTTCCTGTGCCGATGTGAGGCTTTCTGGAAAGAGGATGCCACACGTGTCGACTGTCAAGCCCTCTGAGGCATATTTGTGATACTGTGCTATACAAAATTAAATGCACCATGTACTTATGGCAAAAACTGACACCGCCCCCCTGCGAGGTGTACAAGCCCAACAAAGTATCGCACAGCAGTTAACGTTAAGTGCAGGATTTTTGATGTGTTGCTATGGTGATATATCCAAACCTGCTTCGAAGAACCGCAAAGCCTGATCTACGTCATCTCATCCTGAAAATTATCCAGCTAACCACGTACGAGGAACAGGGCCCAGTGCATGAAGCTGTTGTAACTTCTAGTCTATTTTATTAATGCAATATGAAGTCAGTACAGTAGCGTGCAACCCGCAAAGCAGACAATCGTGCCGCTGCTGTATTATTCATTTTCACATTTGAATATCTGTTTTTAACAACTATTCGTATATATTTTTTAATATAGAATATTTGTTGACAGCTCTAATAGATATGTTAGGTGAAAACCTGGAAAAACTTGGAAGAGATTACCTTTTTTGTGTGAGATTCACCAGACCTCTCCAGCCAGCAGCATCTTTTCATCGGAACTACCTTAAAACAAGCAAAATTTAGAATAAGAGACTTTAAATGTATTCATTAATGCAATGAAATAGTTTTGGCGCCCACAGAATGAACACACCTGATATTTTTTTTAAACTCAATTAGGGAATGTGATTGTAAATAAATGTACAGGCAAGGTAAAATGCATGCAAATTAGTCACTTGTCACTGAACTGTGTGTTTTCTTTAAAAGATAAATATTGTATTACTATTTTAGAAATTTCTATAATCCTCACATTTACTTAAACTATTACATTTGGCTTCATGTGGCAGCAGTGAATATCTTTTTCACCAACCAGCTGTCTGTAAACAAAAGGCATCTCTTATACCTCATATTTTAATTTAATACAATTCAATCGATGAGTTACATTTACCCATAGTACACCGTAGGCACCATTCCTAATGCCTCTGGGCCAGGTCCTCATTGTAAATGATAATTGATTCTTAACTAATTTTACCTGATTAAATAAAAAGTCAAATTACACACATCTTTGGACATTGGGGATAGCCTTTAACTCGTCATATTTTAAAATGTATTTATGATTCTTGTCCTGCAGTACTTTCTTTCATCTTTTTTTTCATGCTAAATACCAACGTTTGGCAAAATAACCATAGCAACACAAGCTCGCCACTGCTCTGGAAAAAAGGAAGCTGTCTTCCTCATTAATGAAAGAGCGATATTATTTAGATTTACATTTTACAGGGAGAGTTCTCCGAAATCAAAGATCTGTTATGAGATCACTTCCTGTACGAGCGCTATCGATGCTGCCGACAAGCAATCATTAATCTACAGGAAGACCTTCGAGATCCGCAAATGGTGGACACATCACGCCGCAGCCGAGCATTGACGGTCTCACACTGTTGCTCATACTGTACATTGTTTAACAGTTTTGCGATGCAGAGAACACAAGGAAAGCCGCTATGATATATCCGTATTATAATAAGTGATAATTTACAGTTGCTGTTCACATTGACCCAAGCGTTACATATCACTGCGCACGGGAGGGGGAGGGCCGATACGGCCGACTGTTCAGTGACAGCGCGGTTGTTACTCGGCGGGCTGAGCACACTCCCGCGGCAGGCCGCGCCGGACGGGCAGTCGGGCGCCACGACAGGCCAGATTTGGACCGCAAGTTTAACATATGTGAATTGGGCACTCATGGGCCACATAAACTGACGTTGCAGGCCTCGAGTTGGACACGTGTGCTCGAGACTCATGAAATGAGATACACAACGTTTGGTGGCTACAACTATTTAGTGCTGAAAGGCAGCTATTTACTTACCATTTATAATTTCGCTGGCAACCGCGTTATAAAGGCAATAAGGTACTTGAGGCCGTACTTTCTTAGTGTTTCGTACCTTATTGCTTAAATATTAAGTACCTAACTCGTCTAATACTGCTTGATCTGCTATAAACCCAGTGAATATTGTATTTAATAGAATCTAAATTGGTGGGAAACACTATGGTAAAATTGAAGTCAAATATATTTTATAAACTACCTGTAAAAATTAATTACTCTAGCATTGTATTCATTGTGACATTTTTTTTCTATGTGCACAGTCAAGCAGGTTAACAGCCATTTAAGAACCTTAAGATGACATAGCCTACCTGGTTAGTATGTTCACGGTCAAAGGCTCCTTCATTTCTCCGACATCAGCATCTGCAAATATGTAAGCGGATGGAAATGTTATTATGGTGTATGATGAACAAATAACTTCAAAATGAGACATTAAAAAAGAATGTATGTATTTTGCATTTGAAATCCCCATATACTTGTTATATGACCTAAACCTTAACATCATGATCAATTTGGGATTAAAAAAAAGATCTATAGAACCCTAGTTTAGTGTAATATTCCTTTGACTTTCTACAAACACCAATGTACAATCATCTCCTTGTGTCTCCCCTCTCTCACCTGTGCACTTCGAGCTGTCACTACTGGATGGCAAACATGCTCCATCCTCCTAAAAGCACAAGGGACACATTCAGCCAAAGCTATACATCCAACTCATTACAGTACTCTTTTTTTTTTTTTTTAATGAAATGAATTAAGTTTATCTGTTATGGAATGCATTATAGTAACAACATCTACTTCTGTTCTTAACGACAAACATTATATTATCTATCTCAATACCTATGACAATCTGAATTAAAATGCCTATTTATACATGGGTAGATATTACAATCACTCTTTGGGCAAATGGAAAACTGCTTATTAAGTGTTATAGGCCCAAAAGCCACCGTAAGGATACTTAAAATGGTTAAAGGGAAATTAGTTATAATCCAGGTCTTAACGCAGATTAAGTATTACACTCCCTTTGTTGAGCATAATATTCACATTATGTGTGAAAAGATATTGATAAAACATGAATATATTTATAAAGTATATAATAAATAACTAATTAGCTGTCCAGCATTCTATTTCACAACGCGTGCACATGCTGCTGCTTGCACATGCTTGCTTATTGTTAGCTAACATTAGCTGTCCATTTAAGTTGAGTTTAACACATTGCAACAGCTCATTTTATATGGCAGTATATATGAAAATAGTATCAAAGTAAACTTAACAGCACTATTTGTGGTGCTAGTTGCACATGCTTGCTTATTGTTAGCTAACATTAGCTTCCCATCTAAGTTGAGTTTAGCACATTGCAACAGCTCATTTTATATGGCAGTACATATATTAATAGTATCAAAGTAAACGTAAAAAGCACTGTTTTACATTAGAAGCTAGTCCAATAATTAAAAACTCACCATTTCTATCCAGCTTCTGCAGCCAGCACCGTCACGTTGTCTGCTGCTCGGCAGTCTGAGGGAAATGGACGGTAGCAGGTGCTTGGTGGGGGCGTGGCCAGACCGAGGACCCCACGTGGATGGTAACAGTTCGGTTTTGTGTAAAGAAACGAAACTTAAGGTTCTTAACACAAAACCTGACATTGACTGTCCCCACCGTACCCTCGCCCATCCCCCCACTCCTTCAGTCACCATTAGCTTGAGGGAGCATTGGGGCTCAGCCTGTTCTGCTGGGCCTTGTTAATAACGTAGAAGGGTAATAGTAATTACTAAAACCGAAGGATTACATAAAATACCTGGTGAAGTTGAGACGATATTACTCAACTAGAATTAAGTATACATTTTAATATGTATTTTATTTAATTTCTAATAAAACTGGAAGCATTTTTGAACAATTAAAAATGTAGACAAACATTGATATTTTAAGAATAAAAACTACAACTACTACATTTACAAGCCCTTGTATTCAGAACAAGTATTTATATGTGCAGACATAAATTATGAATTTAGAATGGGAAATAGCATTTAAAAGTGTAGTACTCACACAAGAATACACAAAACGTTCTTTTAGGCGCTAATGATCATATTTCCGGTTTAAGAATAAAGAGTGGGGAGGGGCTGACAATTTTTACAGTCTTCTATGTAGTCTTTAATCAAGGTTTTACGGTAACTCACGCACTGTTCATACCGGCATTATGCCGTAAAAACTGACGTTGCTCTTCGGCAGGCTGCAGCATTTATTTTTACAAGTCATGTAGCGCCCAGCGGTCGGAGCTGCCCTAACTGAAGTGAGTTGTGTACAAGGTACACAGAACTGTGAAGCGCCAGAATCACTGATTGGAGAAGTCAAAGAAAGGGATAGAGCCACCATCCAGGTGCGACTGGGCTCGTGGCAGCAGGTAGATGATGGCGTCATCCACTCCCACATAAGGCAATGCAAATTGCAGAGGGCCCGGTGATGATTTTATCTGGGCTTGAAGGTGGGTCAAGAGCAGCCTCTCCAGCACCTTCATCACATGGGATGTGAGGGCAACTAGTCAGTGGTCATTGAGGCCACGGTGTCTCCTACAGCATCGGGACTGCCTGCTGCTTTAGGTTCAGAATAAGGAGATGTTGGTGGGCTTTAGACAGCTGGATGGCGCAGGTCTTCAGCACCCTGGGGCTGATACCATCAGGAGGCCTTATGTTGCTTCACAAGAGGTTTCAGTATGTACTCTAACTGCCTCACCACATACACCCTTGACCCAATCCCATTTACTCTTCTTCAGACTGAATTTCTTCTCACCATCCCCATCTCTGGTTTCAGGGTGTATTCCAAAAGCTTTCTAGACTGCCAAAGTCAGCCCCCTTTGATGTTGACAACTTCAACCAATTGTCTTCGTATCTGCGCCTATCAGACCCCAACTCAACTGAGACAGCCTGTCTCATATCGAAAGATTTGTCTTACTTATTGCAGTGTTATCTATATACTTTTGTCAAATAGTTTATATCGTTGGCAAGTTATCCATATATATGGGCTTTGGGGGAGGACAACCAAACACCAAATATTCTAGCACCGTTGATTCAATGTAGACATTAATTACACTTTATCGTGCTGCATAATATGTCATGCCATAGCAGGGTAGGAAATTCACATAATATTTAGGCCCCATTCAAGGGCGTAACCATGTATATTGGGGGGGTTAGATTGGTATTTTCTCAATATTTCCTAAAGAATGCATTGTTACGCACTTGCCCCCACTAACTGAAAAGCAGGGTTGTTTTATCAAAAAATTGGCGGCATTTTTTCATTAAACTAGTGAAATAACATAATACCTTTGTTAAAACGATTAAATATACTTATTTGGACTACATTTGGATGTATATGTAATTGCCATAAAATGGCAGTAATGAGACTATTAGGCAGTAGTTTACAAATCTAAAGGGTTTTTCTTAAGATTCTTTGAATCAAAACAGAAAACATTAATCAGACTCATTCAATTTTCTTTTTATTTCTTTTATCGTTTCTCGTGTTAAGAGATGTCAAACAGCTTGACTATTTTGCAGAACGCTGTCTTCTAGATCAGATTCACAGCAACCAAAGTTGGCTCTCGTTTATTGAGATGATTACGCCATGCTTCTGTAAAAACAAAACTAATTTAAACCTTGAAACCCTCAATCAACTACAGTCTCAACTAATTGTGTTTTATCCAAATACACGATTGGCTGTTAACCACAAGATGTCAGTAACCTTTGAGGAGAGTAGGGATTGGTATCGGGGGGTTTTTCAGTGCTAAACCGGTGCATTTAAAATTATTTCTGATTAAGCAAAAGAGCATATTGTTTATCCACCATGTGATAGAATTTATTATTATTTCTATGTTTAGTTAACGCTATGCTGTGTAAAATAAAGACGAAAAGAATCAAACGATCTGCCGTCATTTGTGTGAAGAAATGGAGTCACGTGTCTGCAGCTCAATGTGGCTTAATGGCGAACAGCACCGAAGGAACGTCGTTACACCCTCTGTTTAATACTTCAGTGGGGGGCTGTCCGACGGGAGGGGTGCGGTAGTTGCGGACTCACGCTCTGTGTCCGCTGGAGAGCGCAGCTCTCCTGTGTATGCGCACGTGTCTGTGTGTGCGCGCAATAGTGTGCCTGCATCTGTCTGGGCGATAGTGCCGCGTGCTGAAAGAGGGAGGGAAATACTGACTTAAATAAATAGAATAGAAGGGTGATGGCTAGCTTGCCACACGGTAGGCTATCGTTTGCTGCTGAGAGGACGGTGTCATCAGAGTGTGTAAATACATTTTTTCAATCGGCTCAGGAACCGAAACTAAGCACCGAAATCTGCGTTGCATTTCAGTACGGTAGGTACCGCGTAGGAACCGGTGCTATATTAGTACCGGTTCTCGGTACCCAACCCTATAGGAGAGTGGAAACATTTCTCACTGACAGCAGTCTGTGAACCGTTAACTAAGGGTAGCTAGCAAGCCTCATTAGTTGGAATGCATTGATGCATACATAAAAATGGAACTTGCTTTTCACGACCACACCTGGGACATAACCTTATGTGGAGGCAGGACGGTTAGATATTTCAAACATGGGAGAGCGATAAGTGATAGCTAGCTAAACTGCTAACGAGGCTACTCCTCGTCTGCTGGAGACTTAAACCGGGGTCGAGACGTTGTTCCTTCGGTGTTGTTATTGAGCTGCAGACACGTGAGTTTATTTTCTTACGTGAATGACAGAAGATCATTTTATTCTTTTCGTTTGGTCTTTATTTTACGCAACAAAGCGTCAACTTAATATACTATTAATAACCTTTTTCGCGGACCGCAAGAAGGTCCGTCAGTTAATAAGCACGTTGAAAGTTGCGGGCGGACCGGCCGGGTTTAGGGGCGGAGGGGTTCCGCTGGTGGGCGAAACCGCGCACTGAGGAGTGAATAATTGTAATCGTGATGGGGGCTGTAGTATTTGTGAGTGTCCACTGACATTTAATTGTCCAAGTAAAACACGTAGTACTAATATTAGTCATTGGCGCTGTATCCGTCCATCTTTATTATTTCACAAAACCGCGCACCTCTGTGACATCATCAACACATGATGGTTAACTTAACCGGAAGTATCCAGGGGCGTTTTATTTGTTTGAGCATGTGTCCCTATGTTTTAGCATTGCCTCTCTGAACATCACCATGTTTACATCATCCGAACGGCAGGTTCACATGATCTGAATTATTATTGTCTATTGTAATGGACTGACATGTTCTGTGAGCGAGATTACACATTAAGACTTTGTACTTGATGGAATTATTTCCCCTTACACCTACACAATCAGTATTTTTACTTAAGTTAAAAGCTTGAGTTGATACTTCAACAGAAGTATCTATACTTCTACTTGAGTAATGAATGTGAAAACTTTTGAAACCTCTGGTTATCACCCACTATGTTGCTCGGTTGCCTGGTGACGAAAGGACACGTATTTCTTGTTGTTTTTGCTCCACTTGATAAAGTCAGCAGAAGAATTCCCCAGTAGACAACGACATTGGTTGTTGCTAAATTTGAGGGCCTTTTTCTTTTGGACCTGAGATGGTGACGGAGACTGGATTTGCTCTCTGCGAACTCACAGGTCTGATCAAGAAGTGCTCCTTTTTTCTTTTTAAGAACGTTTGATCCTTCCCGCACACGGAACAACAGTCAAGGCGAGACTCAAAAACATTCAATGGCATTTTTGGCCCCTTTCGTAGTGATATTTGGGGCAAAATGATATTTCTTATGGGCAATTTTTCCCTTTGCCCTCATGTAATTCCGATGCAAAATAGCTCACACTGCAGGCCTTGGTTGATTCCAGGCTAAGGCATCCTACAGTAAAATATGTTTTATATTGATACTATAGCCTAAAAATAACACAGGAAAGCACTTGGGTAAATATACAAGAACACCACCCTAACCATTTTTGATGTTTTAGTTGCATTATTGGGGTGTTATAGATTTTAAATAGTTTACATATATAACAATCAAATCATGACTGTGCTGTGTCGTAGCCTATGTCACAATGTTCATTCTCATGCTCCTCCAAAAGTGTAGCAAACTGTCTGTGATTCAATGGTTGTGCCCTGATGAAGTTAAATATTTTAGTGACAACATCAATGACATGGTTAATTTTTGACTTGCAACACAGGCTGATGTATTATGTCACAACCTGGCTCTTTGGGCCATGACAAGATTGGAGTTGTACTGCTTTAAAGAGTTTTAACATCTTCTTTATTTAACATAAGCCAACGAAAAAAAGGTACACGACCACACCACCGGACGTCTGCTGGAGAGAGAAGAGAGAATGAACACTGGGTCTTTTAATCTCAGGGAACCGGGCCCAGGTGCCTTCAATCACCAAACCCAGCCCACAAAATCCCACTGGAAAGCTGCTGCCTCCACAGCAGGGGTCACCACATTTATAAAATGCAAAAATATTGACAGGACTTGGACAGGCCTCTGTTGTGACACCTGCAAATTGGTCCCATTTCAGACCCAGCATGTTTGTGCATGCATCTACCTCTGTGAATAAATCGCTCCCTGTCGTTATCACTTTCATTGAGCGCAGTGCTGCCAGCTCCTCAGTGAGCTCTCGTCCAAAGCCAAGGAGAAGAATAAAAGCACTGCAGCTTTAGTCCATGCATGAGGTAAAATTAGACAAAAATATTTACTTTGTAATTTCCAATCAACCTCTCACGGGCCGGTCACGGACAGCCAAAGGGCCGGATGTGGCCCGCGAGCCATACAATTGAATAATTTGATCAATATCAGCATTAATATTATGTATGTATGAATTTTTTGGTTTATTTGTATACTTTTTATGAAATAAAGCATTTTATTTGTGGTCTGTTTTACCACCATCAAACAGACAGCATTGAAAGTGTATGTTGCGAAAATATCACTTTTGAACCGATAGGGGGCGGTAGTGAGTGGAAAAACAGCGACGCACACTTCAAGAACAGCCAACCTCATGGGGACTGCAGTACCCGTGTGCATCCACTAGGGGCGCATTCAGAAACACACTCACACAGTTTTGTCATGAAATTGATGTTCCAGGGGACCTCAGAAAAAATCATTGGGGGTGTATCTAGACACCATTTTGGAGCTTGTGGGAGGGGTTTGCCCGTGGGGACCTCATTTTAGGTCCCCACGGGGACACAAGTCCCCACCGGTCTGTGTGCAATCAGGTATAGGTCCCCACCGGCATAGAAGAACAAGAACACACACACACACACACACACACACACACACACACACACACACACACACCCCTCCTCTTGCTACGGCAACACAAATTTACACTAGAACCTTTTTTTCCCCCCCACAAGCCAACACTGAAATAGCTAAGCTTCTATGGATCGTAAAGCTAACTGTTTACAGAATACCTACCTAACTAGTAGTTAGTTTCTACCACAAGAGGAAAACTCCACGGTTTTGATGTCATAAGCAGCAGTGCAGCTTCCACATGGAGGCGCTCTCTCATGCAGCAGTTCAGAGCTCCTCATGTTCTCATTCCGGTTTTCTTATCATGACATTTCTTAAATGAACGTTCCTGCAGCCAAAATGCACCTTTACAGGGAGCCTCTGGCATCGGGCTGCAGCAAACTGCACAGCATCTTCTGGTGCTGAGTTATGACAGCGTGATGAAGGACCTCTTATTACCTTTTATTGCCTTTTTTTTTTATGAAGGCCATGAAAGCCCGCTGACTCACTGCTGCTCTCAACCAGCCCCCGGCCGGTAGGTGTGAGGGAGAAGAGTCGGCTCACTTTGATCGTTAGCTAACACCAAACAGGACTACACACACACAGCCGCTGCTCCGAGGCCAGAGACACTTTTATACGTGCCTTTTATATCGGGCATCAACCTCAAAATGGCCACCTACTGCTGGAAAAGTAAAAATAATAAGTCAAATCTGCAAAAAACCTTCATTCTGCCAGTCTGAGGAAGAGCTTATTTCTTGTTCAGCGGCTATCACAACAACATTACCAGGGTTAAACCTTAAAGCACAATGCATTCATACTCAAACACCTACCGTGTCACAGCGTGGAGAAAAGGAGAGAACTATAAAACGGTATGTCTGCCACCTGAAGATCTTTTAGAAGCCAGGTTTCAAAGGGAAGTGTGCACATGAGACAGCATTTCCAACAAAAGAGAAGTGCTTTGTTGTGCCTACGAAAGACACAGCGGGGAGCGACCGTATTGCATTTCAACCCGTGTGAATATTTCAAGAGCACTTCTCGGCGTAATGAAATGTCATACTGTGCCAACGGCAGAAAGAGGACTTCTCTAAACCTGTGGCTTCATGTTCAAAGACAATACAACATCGACGCTAACTGTTTACACTGAAAAGCCTGCAGTGATTGCTCCACTATATGAATGGAGCCGCCGTTTGTTGCTCTGCAAGGTAGCGATGTTCACAGAGGAAGTGGATTTGTATGTCAAGTCTCACATTTCCGCAGAGATTGTCAGGAATCCGTGAAATAAGTCTCTTATGTCACAAATTTGGGTCTCAGTTGGACGATGACGTAAAGATCCTTTCGTCTCGAACGGACGTCCTGAGGAGTCAAACAACATTTTCATTTAGATAAACCTGTTGGATTGTTTGAGTCAATTAACTGAATCTCAAATAACACATTTTGGAGAACCTACAGCCAACAGCCTGTACCTCCTCCACTCAACACAAGATAACCTACAAGCAACAAGGTGTTTTTGTCTCGTACTGAACAGCAGCCGTTGAACGCTGCCCCCAAGTGGACAAAATTGCAAAGTACAAGCTGCACCCGGCTACATTGTGTCGCTGATGTTCTTTCGACTCTGTAACTACCGGTCATCAAGGGGCCACTCCTGCGGCTAAAATGCTACATATTTGTTAATAAATAAGAGCCTTTGTGTCATTAATGATTTTTTAGGGCCACACCAATATTTGTTACATATATCCATAAGTTATTGTTAAGCCTCTGACAGTATACTGGGAATCCTCTACAACCGCCAGTCACAGGAAGCTGCCACTGACGTTATTTCCATAAAATCCATGATTACTAAACGTAACATAATTCACCTGCTGCTCACTTAATGTGCTGCAGTGCTGATAATCACTTAAGATGTAAGCGCAGCATTGACGCAGATTCATGTCTGGTCCAGATTCAGGACCAAAGTAAATTGCATCAAAGTACGTTTTAAAATCGTACCAAATAGCAGCTCTCAGCCTTGTCATCATAAGGCCCGGGGATGGACCACGCACCGCTTTTCTTTGTTGAGCCTCCAACGTAACCTGCACAGAAAAGAAGAAAAAAAAAAACACCAACATGCATGACTCGTCTCGGTCTGTCTGGGCTTCTGCACCGCAATCGATTTGCATCCGAGCTGGTGGTTTAAAAAAAAATGTGATGGGCTTTCTGTTAAAAGCACACACGGATGAATTTGGAAACATAGCAATATACATATGTCACAATGTTTCTCCTGCATAAGGTAATTTTTAAACTTTAACCCATGGAACATCGAACACATTGGTCTAGGGGTACATCTTGTATGTCCTATCATATATGGCCTCTGTTCCTTGATTATTTGGGACAGAGCAAATACATGATTTTCAGGAGAGTCTTTTCCTGGGCTGAGAATGCTGCAGAGGCTTTTTGGTCGGCATTGTTTTTCATAACAGCTGATCATTCCATCACTATGCCATTTTAATTTGATAGATTTTGTTTCTATAAAACAATGCACTCAAGGAGTAGCCTTCACTTGGGTTTCATGACAAACTGACGTAAAGGAAATCTAATGTTAAACGAACATTATATTATTGATGCCAGGTCCACATAATAACACTCAGCCATGCAGTACTAGAAGCCTAATTTGTGGGCCCTGTAGCTGGGGGTCCCCCTCCTGTGCCCTCGTTGTCCTGGTGGTGGGTACGCTGACCTGGTTTTGCACAGACTCCCAGTCTGGGCGGAATACAAAGAGAAACAGACCCGGGGAAGAGGACATATGATGAGTTGGCATAAAGCAGCATTAGCAGGGCCGATGCTCTTAGCTAAGCAGCTAAATGGGAAATACATAAAAACACCTGAAAGGATATGCAACCTTCTGATTATTGTAGGGATGTAAGTTAATACAACTAGCCTGTTCTTAAGGGAGCAAGCTACAGGAACGTGGCCTAAAGCAGCGCGCACGCTTGTTACTTCCTGACCTTTCATGGTGAAAACACCGCGGCAGAAGTCTTTGAAGTCGATCCTCCCGTGAGAGTCGGGGTGCAGACATCCGGCCAACCTCTTGGCCTGAGGAGAGGTCAACGGAGACAAAAGGTGACCAAACACTTTTCTGTCGGGGGGGGGGCGGTTTTGTTGAAACACTATACAAACATTTGTTTTGCATGATGAAAAAGGGGCTTTGCGAGTGCATCGTCGACATGACACCCATTCACACCGATGACAGGAGCCCCCACTCACAGAGCCACCTGGCCGTCACTAACATTCCCCCCGCTCAACGTGTGGAACCAATTTGGGGTTAAGTGGCTTGATCCTTTGATTGAAGGACGACCGTCAGATCATATGGTTTCTTTGCCTTACACAATCAGCCGAATCTTTATAAGATATGTCATCTACTGTTGAACCTTTTTGTGAATGATTGAAAGCGAAATGAGTGTTTTTTCAGGTTTGAGGCTGTGTTTTATTTATTGGCGCACCACTGGCTTAAGAAACGTGTGCGTTGCCAAGCCGACTCAAAGTGTGTGCTGTGAAAAAAGAAAATCTATTATAGTCAGTGCAGAAATTCAGTTATAGGAACATATTGGTGTCTGAAGGTTATTGAAATTGTGCGTGTGTACACTATACATGTCCATATATATATATATGTATATATGTGAGTGTTAATGCAGGTCTGTGCCTCCCACTGAATCATTAAAGCAGCCGACAGACAGCTGGCTGAAGTACATGACTCACTCTCTCTGTGCGGAGATGAAGAGCGCTGCAGAAGGTTGCTCATCACCAACCGAATTAAGGATATCAGAGAGTTATCATCTCGTGCTGCACCAACCTTCTTCTCATTATCAATGCAAACACTCTGCAAAAAATCACACTGAGGCCAGCACGACACGATGCCAATTTCCCATGACATACGGAACATAGACCCAACATGTGATGTTAGGATCCAACACCCACATTTGAAAAACAACCCCTTTGTTCATAAAAGCATCAGGACAAAATAAATCAGACAAGAAAGATAGGAGGACTGTACCAAGTGGCTGCCACGTCGTAGGGGGGACTAAGATTCAATTGAAGTTAAGAGATATATATTTAAGTCAAGTAGTTTGTGGGTGTTTTTCTGGTTTGCCTGACTCAAATCTAAATGAACAAACGTATTGTCGTGTTTTTTTTATTTTTAGTTTAATAGTCTTTGTTACACATTTTTATTAAAAATGGTGGTTATCCATAATTTTCAGAATGTAACCCTTTTGTCTTCACTTTCTTGTCAGACTTTGCATCGGTTGGACCAGTTACGTCTTTTAAATGGATGTTCTGAGCTGGCTCACCATCCTCCCACATCAGCGCTCTGCACCACGGCTGAATGATGCATTGTTCTCTTTGCAACGTACCCGCAGGCATTTCAGATTAAACTGCACTAATACTAGCAGAGATTTTGCAAGGGAAACAAAAACAACGTGGTCATTTTAGGTTTAAAGGTTTAAAAATAGAATGACAGATTTGCTGTTCAATGCCTCTGCCAATCTGTGGTGTATCACTTTACATCGATTCGACGTCTGTGTGAAATTGACATGATTAGTGTATGAACTATGTGAAGCCCAAATGGGACGGACGTGAGGTCACAGTGAACTTTGACCTCAAAACGGTGTCAACACCACATCTATAATGAGCGTTGCCTTTTATTGGAAATATAAACGTGCACGTCACATAACCGTTAATGTGGTAGCTTGGTCACATGTACTAAGCTGCTGATGAGCACATTTAGAGGTTTTCTTAATTCGGGTCATTAGAGGACAACCAAGGAATTGTATCTATATTGAATGAAACCTTGTGGGAATTACCCATTGGGGATGATTAAGGCTTATTAGAAAGTAGAAACCAAGTCCATTAACTGTGCGCACTCTGCTCTCTGAATCCACTGTGGGTCACATGATCATAGAATAGATGTTTTTTTGCGTGTTAACCTTGAGTCGTTTTCAACCAAAAGAAGTAAAGGGTCGAATCACTAGAACAAGATTGACCCGTTTATATCATGCTGAACAACAAAGAGCTAATGTGACTTCTACTTTTCCCTGTGAATCTTTTCCACAGGTCAGCGGGAAGCTCCCCCCCCCCCCCCCCCCCCCCGAAGGAACTCATCAGCGTCTCCACAATGTTCCTGCAGGTGAGCAACGCGACGCTGGGGAGCCAATCAACCGCAGAGTTCAGCTCCCCCGGCGCCACGGCCAACCACCAGGGAGGTCCTCTGTTACACATGCACTGACAAAAGCATCCAAAATATAAACTCGTAATATTCCTCACACATGGCAGACTCAGCGCTTCGTCTCGATAAGCTGCCCCGAAGATGTGACACATGTCTTTTTTTAATAAACTATTCCTCAAGGAGGAAATATACTCAATTGTTTTCTCCTCATGTTGGACGCGAGGCCTTCGTTTAGAGTGCTAGGAAATATGTAAGTGGTCACCGGGGAGAGAAAAAAAAGGGTTTGACTCCATTTGCTTTGTGCCACGATTACACTATTTTTCACCCACGTTTTGTCATACAATCAAAGTCTGCAATTAGAAAGACTACACTATCAAAGTGTCCTGAGTCGACTTGCAAAATGATCCATAAAACAGACACCGTCATATAGTGGCTATAGGACTCACTATGGCCCATTGAGGTACACGTGGTCTAACAGGACAGGAAGCGAGCTGGTTAGCATGTTCAATTCAGCAGATAGACGACATGCGTCAGCAGTCACACCTGTTACACCATACTCTATACATAGAGCTCCTTCTTTGTTTGAATGTTGTATCCTGGCAATATCTGGCACATTACACCTGTGGTGGCCATTAGTCAGATACATTTTTAAAAAGCATGAATCAAAGGGCCACTGATGCAGAGTAAGTTTGGGGCCACTGACTTCATTGTCCATTCAAGCAGAAGAACACAATAACAAAGAAATTCCTGTCCTGCAAAGCATTGTTAATTAGACAATGCGATTAACGGATTACACATAAAATATCTCCTACAGCACCATCAAGAGAGAATCGCATGGTTCCAGACTCCAAACAGCCACAACGTTTCCAACAAACAACTTCCAGGTCCGAGATGAATGATTAGACCTTTTGTATACAAATATGCCGACTGCTCCCCCTGCATTAAGAAACAACGATTTGTTTTTCCTCCATCAGCTTCCACCGCTGGTTCATGGTCAAAAAGAGACGTGAAACGTCATCTGGGAGCAGATTACGCAGTTTGTTTTTTTTCTCTTCTATTTTTATTTTTATTTAAAAAAAAAGATCTTTGTTTAGTTGCTCGGTCGCCTGTAGAAGTTGAGTGGCGGACGAAAACCCTTTAGCTGAGCCCCCAAAAGACCCCCGAAGCGAAAGACGCATGTTGTCACCTGTTCCGCTCGTCCGAACTGAGCGCCCAACTGCGCAAAGTGCGCAACGCGCACCAACCCGTCCGAGTCCGAGTCGCACGCGTCGAACACCTCTCTGAGTTTCCTCACGAATGTCAGTAGACTCTGCGGCTCTTCGTCCATCTCTTTAATGAGAAGAAGAAGAAGAAGTCGGTTCTACCGCGGCGTGACCCAGCCCAGCGTCACGTGGTCGGGAACCCGCTCCGGCTGAGCGCGCGTCCGACACGCGGATGCTGCTGCTGCTTGACGCCGATGCACCGTGAGAGGAGGACATGTCGCGTCCCAAGCCGCACGCTTTCGCTGGTCACCCCGTTGTAACGTTATATTGCAATGACGTCGTGCAGGGACGAAGTATTTTGTGCACTGGTTCCTTTGAAGAAGAAGCGAATGGGATTTTTTGGCTAAAAAAAAATAGAGCTCAAATTAGCTACCAACCACGTCACATTAGCTGAGTCAGTGTTGGGGAGTAACGGCGTTACGTATTTAGAATACAAATGAGGTGTAACGGCATTCCGTTACAGTTACAATTTAAACGGATGGTATTCAGAATACAGTTACATTGTTGAAATGAATGAATTACACGACGGTGTCGCCCCTGTCCTCATGTTCACAGCAGCACGTGTGTACCATGTGGTCATACGACTCACTGCCTTATTTCCTACATTATCCCAATTTTTGGTGCTAGAAAAGAATATAAATGACTCCTACAAAGAACCCTACATCAAGTGCAACCTCTGCTTGCCACCAACCAACCTCCTGATTGGCCCTGTGTGACATGCTGGCTAACGTTAGCTAAAATGAGCTTGTGTCCGCTTAAAACAGCGGTTGGATTTTTGTAGTATGCAGTCCGGGACTACAAACACAAGAAGGTGTTAGACTGGGGCCTAACAGAAGAACACACCAGAACAGGCCTGTTTAGTGAGCAGGATTTGATGCCCGCATTCCTACACTTATAAAATGCAATTCAAAGTGGAAGTAATCCAAGTATTCAGAATACAATACTCAGATTAGTCCTCAGGATTTATCATGAGACATTGAAACATGGTGCCAGGCCTTTTTATCTCGGTATCAGCTGCACGTTAACCGGGTTTCAAGTGCGAACAACGTGTTTCGGGGTTTGCATGAATGTCTTGTAATGTCATGGTTAAAATGAGGGGATTTTTTAATTTTTTTTCTGTGATGCATCGTTGATATTCCAAAGAACAAAGCTCATCTTCCTCCAAAACTCCCCACCGGTAGCCGTTCTGTTTATTTCTTCTGAGTCTGTGCTTCCCCGTTCATGCGTGTTTCTGCTGTAAAACACGAACCCATGTGTAATCCTGTTAATCCCACATTTGATGCGGAGCCAATGTGGATCTCTGAAACGTAGACGCCGTGTTTCGGAAGGTTCTGATATTGCTGCCCCCTGATCCCTCTGATGCACGTACCTGCACTTCTCTAACTGGCCTCACAAGTACAAGCAATCACTCTTTTGGTGAATTGGTTATAAAATGTGATCTCTCATTTTGCCAATGTGATCTGAAAAATCTGTTTCTTCTTGTTCTTGACAAATTTGATCCGTGAAGTGAACTGAAATCCTACTCCAAACTAAATCTGCTTTCCAGTGATTCTTGTTTGCGGTTGTTGATACAGTTTATAAACATATTGTTCACTCAGTGAGCAAATTCTTGGTCTCTGTCATCCAATTTCCTTGACTTGCAGACGTCGCTGCCTGCTCGCTGCAGAGGCCCGCGGTGTGGTACTCTCTCTGCACTCTTTCTATTCCACCAATAACAACAAAACATGATGAACAATAACAGATCCATCAAGGTCAAGTTTTACTTGGTGGCAACCTTCTACCTTTACACTAGATGGCGGCAGATCAGACATCTTTTAGTATGACACTCAACTAAATAATCACTTAGTTAAATTCCACCACTCCATTATTATCAGGCATCCTGACAATGCCACGTGACATGGGGGGGGGGGGGGGGGTTCTGAATCTGCCGTGTCTCCTAAATATTTCGATATATGTGGGTTACTAAAGAAACAGGACCTGCAACACTTATTCTCATCATCATCAGACCAAAAAAGGAAATGTGTTTGCAACTTTCAACTTCCTCCAATCGCTCGGTCTTCAAGAGGATGTGATACGTATTAAGAAAACAGAGCGAGGGGGACACAGCGAGAGAGCGAGAGAGAGAGAGAGAAGCTTGTATGTGCCTTCTTTCACTATCCAGTCTTCTTCATATGTCAAAGATGCAGGTTGCTTGTGGTGGACAATCCCTCTGGATATTTCTGTTATTCACTTCTCTACAGCTCTGGGGTAGGTGTCGCA
This sequence comes from Pungitius pungitius, assembly GCF_949316345.1. NCBI lineage: Eukaryota > Metazoa > Chordata > Actinopteri > Perciformes > Gasterosteidae > Pungitius > Pungitius pungitius. The sequence goes on from NC_084908.1 coordinate 3,387,751, forward strand.
ACTTAGATGTTTCTAAATGAACTAAATTCATCGCTGAGATTTGATTAACTTTTCTCTAAGAACAACATATTTCAACCACAAGTATCTATACTTGCTGTTTGTTGGGGGGTTAAAGAAGGAGCAAACAACCATTGAATGTATAATCAACACAAACAACCATGCTTGTTGTAAGTTGACTAAATATTGGAGTTACCCTCAAAATCTCTCTTTTGGAATTTCATTGTGATGTTTAGCACAACTGCAATCACCAGTCACAGTACAACTGTGAGACCCTCCTCCTTCTCCCTGCAGGAAGGCTTTCAGCTTCTGCTTCTACCGCCGCTCCCCTGCCGCCGCCGCCGCCGCCGACACTTTTCATCCATTCAAGGTCAAAGTGCGCCACGGTTGTGGCTTGCCGGGCACCAGCGGGCCACCGGGGGGATACGTTCATGTTATTCCGGGAGAACAGAGAGAAGGTATATGTTGTATTTAGGAGGGTGTGTCTGGTGTCTTGTGCTTCCATGGGGACGCTGGGGTTTCTATCTCCTCTGTGTGTGTTCCTTTGCTCGTTGAGGTGGACTCTCGAGAGCTGCAGTCCAGCGCTGAGGAGGTTCTCTTCACTGTGAGAGTCAGTGAGTGGGATTCGGTCCGGCTCTTCTGCTGTCTCTACCTGGAGCAGGGTTCTCCTTACAGTCCGTTCAGTCCCTATCTGAAGTTGGAAACCCCAAAGGGTGAGTCTGAGTCTTGAGTTTGTTGTTCAAATGCATTTCTTGATCCAAATGGGGCATCGGCTGATTCAAACCTCCGGGTCCTGACGCAGGCCGACTCCGATCCAGTAGTGGATCTGCCCCGTTTCCGCTTTGACGTGGAAGTTTGTGTGCAGCGCCTCCGTTCAGTCTGCACCCCCCCAAGTGATCCGATGCGTGGTATAACATAATAAACACTTCCTTCCACTGCGCTCCGACCCCCGACCCCCCCCTCCCACAGAACAACACCGTTGCATGCAGGTGCTCGCCGCGGTGCCTCATTGTCCTCGGCTCTGTGGGTGTGTGCAGCCAGCAGTGGTTACATCCTGCGCTTCATATAGAAACCCCACACCTACACACAGAAACATCAAACACAATGTGTGCGCAGCTTCCCCGGGTGACGGTTAAAAAAAGGAAGCGTGTTTGGCAACTGGGGCCAACTATTTTTCTTCTCTCGCATGGCTCACATGACTGCTGTGCCAAGGGAGCAATGTTGTGGAGATCATGGGCCCTTCTCCCTTTCTCTCCCAGGTACTGCCCCCGCCTGCTCGTTGCCCCCTCCCGTGTTGTCCGTGGATCCGCCCGGCGGCGCGGTAAAGCGCGGGGACACGCTGTCCTTCACGTGCTCGGCCCCCGTCCCCTCCGGGTCCCGCTCCCGGCCGAGCCACGGCGAGGCGCTGACCTTCCTCCTGCTGGGGGCCGCCGAGCGGACGGGGCCGCCGCCGCCGGTCGTCCTCGAGCCTCGGTCCAGTCGGGGGTCGAGCGCCGGACCCCAGCCGGGGGTCTTCAGCGTGGGGCCGGTGAGCGGAGGAGAGGGGGGAGGCTACAAGTGCATTTACCAGGTCACAAGAGGGTCGTTGGTCAACTCGAGCGTCAGTAACGTGGTTCACATCACTATCACAGGTGAGGATGACCCACACACCCAATGGAGCCCAACCCTCAGCATCCCTGTTGTTTATCTTGTCGCTACATTGAGATATATTGCTTAATATTATGTTCTTTTGATTCAATTGCTCCAAGTCAATCAATCGTTGTGCTGTGATTATGTTTTCATGCGTTTTTAATTTAACTGATGCACCTTTTAATGTGGTTTTCACATTTGGGAATAGTATTGAAACGTTTTTTTGCTTTTAACAATCAATTGTTGTGTTTTTAAAATCACTTGACATATTTTATTGGCTTTAATTGCTTCTTTTATCCCAATGACACAAACATGTTCAACTTATAATTATATAACACAAATATTCACTTTTTAGAGGGTGGAATTTGTCTCTCTTTTGCCTCAAGAACAACATCCATATTGTAAATTCTGGCTGATGTTTTTCACGTGATGTTGCTTCCAGACGCCTTGCCGGTTCCCACCCTCGTCCTCCAGCAGCAGACGGGCGCGTGGCGTTTGCGCTGCACGGGCCCGCCCGCCTATCCCGGCGCTGTGTTTTCCCTCTACCCGGCTGCTTCCAACGTTCCTGTCGCCACTCAACGCGCCGCCAACCATCAGGTCACCTTCCAAGTGCCTGTCCAGGACACCCCAGTGGCTTCTTACCAGTGCCAGTACGATGTGCCGCTGGGAAGCCAGTGGGCAAAGTCAGAGCGCAGCCTCCCATTGGCTGTAACCAGAGGTGCAGATTCACGCAGGCGCGGTTTGTGTGTGGTCTTATTGAAGCACAATCTGACATGAAATGTGAATGTTTGGTTCTTTTCTCATCTTTACAGGATTTCCCGATCCATCGCCAACAGGTAGAACTACAACAACATGTCATTATTCTATTTGGGTGTTATAATCTGTTTGTAATTGCAACTGGCAGGAGGTAAAAGGAAAGAAAATGAGTCCGACTGATGATGTCTTCAGATTTGCCCGCTGTGGACTGGCCTCTGGTGTTGGGCTCCTTCTCGGCCGGAGTGTTGTTTCTCGCCGTGGTGGCACTCGTGGTTGTGGTTTCACACAGGAAAGGTATGACAAATAATCTTTATTTTCTCACATGATAAACTTGCAACGTCATGAAGCTTATTGTGTCCTCTTTCTTCTCTTTTTTTTCCAAGTCAAAGCAGTAGCCGAGGAAAAAAAGAGAAGGTATTTTTCAGTCCACACTTAGTTTCAAAGGTCAAATGACAAAATCATTTTTTTATAGATTCTTTGAGAAATTAATAGTCTGAGAGGAACTAACAACGGTGTTACTTTGAGGAAAATGAATGTGAAATGTAGCTTTATTAAGTCCTTTATAATAGTGTATGGTCTGTGAACCTCTCGCAAATTGATAACATCTTTTTCAGATTACAGTCTTGCCTTCTTTCAGCCCCGATTTGTTTTTATTGAGCTGATTTTAACATTTTGAAATGTTTCATTATTGCTTTCGAGAGTTGGCATTGTTGACTAAAATATGGCTGTGTCGAACTGTTTCAGGCAGGATGCTCAGTTCTGGACTAAAGTTCATGCCAAGGACCATGTCGTAGGTGAGTTTTACGACCATACAAACTTGATCATTCACTCGCCTTAAATTTGCTTTGAGACAATTGTAATTGGCAGATATTCTGAAAAGAGTCTTTTTTTTTTCTTTCTTTGCAGACCTTACACTCAGGCGAACAAGCTTCCCCACCCAGGTAATTAAAAATCGACACTCAATCTCCAATTGAAACTCACTTTTACAAACCACGATTAGGCAACGGTTGGCTCTTTGTCATTGTCAGAAAATCCTGTGAAAGAAACCAAACCAACAATGCGTTAGGCCTTCTCTGAGTATCAGGCCTGCAGCCTCAACCCCAATGATTCCTGCACATCGAAAACAGCTGCACACGGCAGTTCTTGGCAAACAGCACTCAAACAGGAGTAAATAGTACATTTTTTGGAGACAATTTCCTGCAATCATTTCCAAACAGTGTTTGGATGCAATTTGCTTGTTAGTAGGGGGGAATTCATGAATTCATTATTCGTGGTTTTGGTCTTTTCATAGAATTTGTTGACGTTATAGAAGCATAATATGACCAGACTTATCCCACGGTGCTACAGCGAGTTCAGCAGTTTTCTCTTTTCTTCTCTATTGGCGTTCCTGTTATTCCTGTGGCCTCTCCGGCACGTTTGTCCTATAGATTCTCTTTCATAAACAACTGTGAACCTCCCTTTGCTGTAAACAAACACACACGCACACACACTGACAATCACTAAACACACTGTCAACACACAGATATTCCCTGTTAGTTCTATAGTGCAGAGTGTTCGCCCGTCATCAGTTGTAATCGCGTTGCATCGATGACTCTCGTTAGAATGAAGATTCTCTCCCCGGGGTCTCTCGCTGTTACAGAAGAGCCACTTTAGACGACAGCACGCTGTCATCGCCAGCTGACTGGCCTCAAAAAGAGCTGAACCAAATATTTCACTGAGTGATTTGTGTCTCAGTCTCCACGGCGTGTGGACTGTCCACTGTGACCGTGGACATTACGAGCAGTAAAATCAAGAACCACACCATTTTTCTCACACACACACATAAAAACATACAAATGACATCCGTTCACTCACCTTTTCCGTTGGTCCTTTCATAATACATAACAGATTCTAGGTCTGGAAATAGGAAATAATATGTTTTTGCGATAATGTGGCGACAGAGATGAAAGTGAGTACATCAATGAATCAAAATACTATGGTGTGCTAATTACAGATACCCGGACACAGAGGAAAACATGTTTGACAATAAAAGCAGTTGTGTGATATGAAATATGCGACAGGACATGACATCATGGGGAGATTGTGAGTGTTGAAGCCATCGCACTGATTTGTGTTTGTTCATGTTTGTGTAGGAATGGGAACGTTTGGACTCGACTACTGAGACAGCCTCCAGGTCTCCACTATGGAACGCACACTCCACATTCACAACCCCCATCCGTTAGAGATGTTTCTTTTCTTCATCTTCCTCTGGGTGTGTTTGTACCTTATTTGAGTCCATCAATGTAGCATCGGGCGGAGTTACACAGCAGAACAGGAAGGTCTATTTCCTAAGTTCCTATTGCTGCCATTCATGTGTAGCAGTATTATTGTACAATTTGACAGGATGTGATGTATGTGATCTGACCTTTCATGCTACTGAGCTAGTGAATATGCAGTCAGGTCCATAAATAGACATTGACTCAATTTTCATCAATTTGGCTCTGTATACCACCGCAACGGATTCAAGAAGGAACAATCAACGATGTGCTTAAATTTGAGGGTATTTACATTCAAATCAGGTGAACGGTTCAGAAATCACAACAACTTGTACATGTGCCCCTTTTTTAAGGGACAGATTTAGCTAATGATGTGCAACTAAACATGCGTGCAGTGAGGAAAAGCCTACTCCTGACATTGCTGTAGTTTTGGTAAATGACCCACAGAGGGCGCCGTTTGGACACAAATTGAATTTCAAGCACACACACACACACACACACACACACACACACACACCACACACCACACAGTATTTTAAAGAGCGCCGTTTATCTAGTTGATCTGCATTATAATGAGAAAAACAGGAGCATTGTTCAGTGGAACAGTGTGACTCAGACGAAGCAGAGAGTGTCTGCACCAGCTTACTTCTTACCTCTTAGTACTTAGGATTTTTTTTTAAGTCAATGTGCTGAGTCTTCAATAGTGTGTGAAAGTAAGAAGGTAAAAGGACCGAGGAGAGAGAGCCGCCTCCCACCTGTTTTTGTGGGTTTTATGGAGGACATAACTCAGTAGATAAGAAAGAACTGTCTCTTTATGAGGACTGCGTTACGTTTTACTGGCCCTTAAAACCGCAAAGGGCTTTCTATCAGTGGCAGAAATAGATTCAGGGGACGGTTCGGCTTGATTTTTCTTTCATAAATGGAAAAATATGTATTTTTGGATTGCAAAGTCTGCTTGATTCCTAATGCTTGAGTCAGTGTACTCTTGTCTCTGCCACTCAGCGAAGATATTCAGCTTCAGATTATGGCCTTTCGGCTGATTTCAGCCGAGGCTCCAGCGCTGTGATGAATTGAGGAAGCCTCCCCACAGCAGACTGGCTGCTGCGTATGTGACACACGAGCCAGGTCGATATTAATTGAAATGGGCCATCTCAAAACTCGTGACAATTGCCCTTTTAACACCGCCCCGTGCTGTGCCTCCATGTTGATCGCTGAAGGAGAGCGCGCAGACTCAAACATGAAGGTGTGTGCTTCAATCTGAAGACTGTGGCACTTTTGGCGGATGCTTTGGGTTGATGTTTTTATGACGAGATCGAGGATTAAACCATGAACCGTATAAAGGCAGAGAATGTGGTCATTGGGACTGCCATTTTGATTCTTTGAGTTTTAGCCGGGTATGCTTTTCAAAAGCAGTGAACAGAGGTGACCATTGGAGAGAAGGTGTGGAGTAGAAACGGCGTGCGTAGCTCTGGTAGCCTCAGCAACCTTTCAATCACGAGGTTGCCCCGCCCCCTAAAGGATACCATGCTTTATGGCCTATTTTAATCTAAAGAGAAGCATCATTTAAATAAACCTCATGGTGAATTGGAAAACCGTAAGCTAGCGGTTGACACCATTAACCAATGTTTACAATGTTTGGCGATGTAATAAATCAAGTGAGAAGTAGGTTATTTTCTCGTGGACTCATTCAATCTGACTTCCTTTTGTTACCAGAGGTAAACATCAGGAAAATGGTTTTAAGGACACTGCCTCACTTTTCAGAACTGGAGGGTGCCGCTTGAAACGTGGCTAGCTAAAAACATCAGCATGTTAAAGGATCATTTTGGCACCCTATGTCTACCAAGCGGCTAGCTGTTAGCAAGCTAACGTTAGCTACGTTTTAACCACTTACTGTACTTTACTCTGTGAATTCCACATTCCACCAGCTGTGTACGGTTAAAATATTCTAGCATAACTTGCATGGTTAGTGTAGGCGACGTGGTTTGCTTAGTGTCACCGAGAGGCTGAGTAGGGGAGAAATCCGCGGACGCGCTTTGATTCAATGACATCCGGATGCGGTAACCGTTCACTTTAGTTTTAATTTAAAGTACATTTATATGAGTATCGGTGTTTGCAATATTTAATATCGTTTTATAATAATCTCCGTCTCTCACCCCCTCTCTTTCCCATTTTCCCAACCAAACTTGATGACGCCCTTTTATCCCCATTGAAACCAACGAACACCATGTGACTCAATTAACGTTAGAGGCAGGAAAAAAGGGGCGTACCAGGGAGCACCAACAATACCTGGCTCCTACAGTTAGCCTAAACCCGAACCGAATGCTCGCTGCTCACTGAGTGCCAAATCGATAAAGAATGATGCTTTTCCTTTCTTCTCCGATGTGTGCGGGATGTATATGTGCTCTGTGTCTGTCTCCACCCACAGCTGGAGGATCACTTTGATAAAGGTGCACCATATTGTTTTCACAATTGGGCTTCAGGTGGGAGGCTTAAAGGGACAGGCGCTTCGATGAAGGGTTTCAGACTAAGGGGGGACTACAGAAAGCATTGAGAAAGAAGGTGTGAAACAAACAATATAAATGTGATAAATGAAATAAAAATGTTTCCGGACACAGTGTGTGAATATGTTCTGTTAGAAACCCCGAAAAGTATGATTCTGAATATCAACCAGAAAAATGCTTGTTTTGGAACAGATCTCCTGGACCACGCTTTTGTTACTCTTGTTTCTGGGTCCTCTCTGTACATTAAGACGGATTTTTGTTACGGTGATTCTCTGTGACTCAGAAGTGCCATTTTACTCCCTCTGCTTTTGAACATCAAGGAAACACAACACGCACACACACGTAAATCACTATGACACATGCGTGGAAGATTAATGAACGTATGTATCTCTCTCGCACACACGGACTGACGGACCAGTCGACCGCGTGTGTTCCATCAACACACACACACGCGGTCTTTCTCATTTCCCAATGTGTACATCCTTGGTTCCTTTCCTCACCTCCTCCACTAGCACCGACAATGGTAGATGCGAGCGGAGGAGGACACTGTTGCCCTGAAGCCATCATTTTAAAGCAGCAACAGTCGGATACGATGCATCGGCTGCATCGGCTGTCTGGTGCTTTTTTCTACTGATGTATCGTATTATCACCGTCTGATGAGCATAGCAGTGTTCACTCAGATATTTACTACTCGCTCAACTCAGATTGGCACAATGTGAACAGAATGTCATGCATCTTAATTTGATTTATATATATATATATATATACGGCAGTGTCTGTCGCATTAAAAGGCATATATATTATAGCCTTTATTTTCTTAATTGTGTGAGGCATGACACATGGGTTTTAGAAAAACACAGTTCAAATAAAGTGTGGCATTTGATTGAGTGATAGATGTAACCCACACAAATATGGTCTCTTCAGATATTCCATTAGGTGTGAATTACAATCAATATGATAACATGATGTTGTCATGATGAGCAGGTGAGCTGGGATTCAGGTAACGAGCGGGTGGGTGAAACTAATCAGGGCGAGGCAGACACTCGAATGTGGCGGGAAAACACAAAAAGGAGGGAAGGGAAGTGATCTAACAGGTGAGTAAGAAAATAAAACAGGAAACACCAATGAGTGACTTGAAACAAACAAAACTTATTATTACCCAAGGGCCAGTCAGGGCAACTGGCAACAGTTCACCATGAAGAAAAGGGTAAAGCATTTGACTTCAAGGAATGAAGTATCACCTGCATTTCTCCCCGAAAATCTTAATGAGACAAAGTACCAGAAAAGGGCAGTACTCAAACACGTCAATGTACCTTAAATTAAACATAATCACAGTGTTTGAGTGAGTACACTTAAGTTACATTCCACCACTGTGACGCAGAGTCACACAGTAGACACACACTGGTTTGAGGAGCACAAAGAAACAAGTATCATACATCCATGACAATGAATCTGAATGGGTTGGGAGGGTGTGGTTTTAGAGCGCGTACTGGAGAAGGAGAAGAGTGGGCAGAGCTGTATTTATGGGAATACCGGAAGAGGCGTGGTCCTGCTCCTGAAATGACAATAATTAGCTTCAATTAAAGGAACTCTGTAACTATCTTTGACTCTGACATCATTCAAAGCCGTCAAACACAAACTCTGGGCTCTTCTACTCGGCGCCAAGCTTCAAGTCTTGTTGGTGGGGGGCTTGTTTGTTAGTCTTCAAATAGACGGCGCATCACATTCAGGCTTTTGTCGGTGGGCCATCGGGCGCCGCAGGTTGCTGATGCGAGGGAGGTTGCCTTGTGAGCAATCAAGCTTATTAATAATTTTGTGCTCTTAAATTGCTGCAGCACGACAATAACGCGCCGGCTGTGCCGACGGGTTGCGTCCAGTCAGAATGGGGCGATGAATTATTCACAGGAGATCGAGAGGTCTGCTGATCGCACACACACACACACGCACACACACACACACACACAGGTCCTCTGTGGCATTTGTGCTGCTTGATTCAAGCAAACCACCTTCATCCAAAGTCGTATCCATGGTGACACCTTTTTGTCCTTGACAGTGTGAGGTACGTGAAGACCGTGGAGCAGATCACAGATCATCAAACTCTTAGAGACAAACGGCACCAACTTCAGCACACCGTCAGGGGACAAGTGTGCCACATGCCGCTTACTGGTCCCTTTTCGAGGCTGCGTTAATGTGAGCCCGGTGTCAGGGGATTACAAACAAATAAAAACAGGCCTATGAAGATTACGTTCCACAACCCTCTAAATCCCACCCACTGTTCCTTTAGTTATAGTTTATTTCATGCTTCTGTGCAGCATTAGTTAAATCACACTCAATCAATAAAGGAGGCAACCTTAATCGTGTATATGATCTTTTGCTCAAAAATACTTACATACTGCTTAATTAGAAAAATGTCTGAACAACGGAGCAGCTATTATTCGAATATTATCTGCCTCTGAAAACCTTCTTCAAGGAGGTGCTTTAATACACTCTAATCCAGCTTTCACTGGGGATGCGTGAAACATAATAAAAGAAGCAGCCTTTCATGGATACAAATTGTGACATAATTCAGATCGTTGGCCTACATCCACCCAGTTATCGGATTAAAAGAACACAAGAACAGAGTTTAATCATTTTTGTGAAGCCGGTCATATTTTAGAGTTGAGCGAGTCAATTATGCTAAAAGTCCACCTCCCTTCATCAAATGGGGTTTCACTGCTTAAACCACACAGTTGGATCAACACAGCGTCAGTATCAGACTGAGATACACAAAGGTGGGGTTTATTACATTGTATGGGACCACATTAGATTGTACAGGTGCAATTAACTAGCAACTCTGTGTCATAAAATTGGCAATAGCGCATTTTTTTTTTTCAAGCAGGAAATTGTTTCACTGTCAACAAAAAAATCCAAATGGTAACGAACTTTGAAAACCCCGTCTCAATAAACTTGCATTTCCTCTATTCTATTGTGCAGTGTTTTCTTTGCGTTTTTACATGAATTAATCTCAGAGTTTTCCAGCACCAGAAACAAACCATGGGTTTACTGGGTGGCCCTTCTCATCCTCCACCTTCCCCCCCCCCTCCTCCTCCTACTCCTGCTCCGTCCCGGTAAAGGAATCTGTCCACCACCAATCCTTTTCCTCGCTTCCAATCCTCCTGACCCCCTTTGTGGCCTCAATCCCTGACCTCTTTTTTTTGCTTCACATTCTCTCTTTGCTCCTCTAGTATTCTCCCACTTTCCTTTCTCCCTTTCTTTCAGCTCTCCACTTAAAAATAAACTACGGGTCTCGGTGGAACCTTCCTCCCCACTTGTTGTTTTTTCGCTCCATCAGCGGTTCTTCAGTGGTCTTCCATGTTGTGTCCGTTGACCAGGCCCGACTCCCAGCGTTGCACCAGAGGGCTCTTGTGTCTCGGGGTCCGGGGGCTCTGTGGGAACAGGGTGAAAGAAGATGGCAGCAGAGGAGTGAGCAGGTCATTTGGAAGTAAAAGACAACGGAGGCAGGATGAAGTGAGGAGTAGAAAAAGAAAATGAAAAATGAGAGCGCAGAAACATCAGATATGTCAACCAACACGGCATACATTCATTTCCTCTCGGATATTAGCATTATTATTATCATTCTGTAGATAAAAGCGAAGCGTCAAACTGAAGCTGAAACCCACAGCGCATCCACGCCACACTGAATTAAAGGGCTGTGGCACACAAGGCAGGCAAAGGAAATCAGCAGGATTGTCGATTGACTTTTCTCTTTCTCCATTATTGACTACACAAACACCCATAAACACGCACACACATTCCCGCCCACACACAAACACTCCACAGTCTCTCCCTGCCTCCCTCTCCCTCAGAGCTCGTCCTTCCTCCCTTATCTATAAGGATAAGCTGATTACTGTGTGTTCAGTGAGTTGTCAGATGTTTGTGGCCCATATGAGTCTTTCATAAGAGAGGCTGACATCCTCCCAAGAGCAATTTTGTCATTGGACCCGTTTTAATTTAATCTAAACACACGTTGATGAAATGAAATGAACTATTGAAATCTATTACTTGTATTCAAAATCCATATGTGAATAACTTTTGAGTATTTTTTCATTTGTATTCGAGAGGACCGATACAATTCTACCATAATTTCTAACAAAATACTTTAGAATGGAGTAATTTTGTATTTATAAAATACTCAAAATTACTTTTCTCAGTTCAAAAGCTCAGTCTTCAGAACTTTAAGTTTAACGTATTGACAGTCAAGGCAAAATAGTGACAAATCTCTTACTAGCTTAATGTATAATTTGTGTTTTAGGATTATGACATCCTGCTATTGTTTCTATGTTATACATTGAACAATTGGCCAAAAAGAAAAATCCACATGGAAAGATGTAACCAAGTTTGTGTCTGCTTTAGGCTCACAAAAAAACATTTCCTACATTTTAGCAACACAATACATGTATTGTATTTTGATACTGGCAGCAGTATTCTAATACATTTATTCAAAAGGTATTTTCAATCAAAATACATTTTGATGTATTTCTGCCCATCTCCTTTGAACTAGAGAAGCCTTCTGATTGTGAAACCAGATATCCGTCAGGGAAACTCAGGAGGGTGATTTGCCTACATTTTCATGTCCTCTAGGTGCACCAGATAGGTATGGTTGGAATTTTATCCAGCAAAAAAAGAAGAGAAATCGAAAGTATAAAATGTCGCTCCGTGGCTTAGTGTTTTCCACATAGTTCGAATGTTGAGAACTGTTATGGCAAGCAGCACTGTAGAAAGAACCGACATGTTTGAATTTAAGTGCATTCAATTTCCAACGCTGACTCACCTCTGGCTGGTCAATCCTCTCCTCTTTAGCCTGTGCTGGGGGCCACAGCCCCAACTTGCCAACTGACTGTGCTGCAGGAGAGAGAGAGAGAGAGAGAGAGAGAGAGAATTAATTAAAACATGGCGAGCAAAGTTTGTATCAGGGTAGCAATCAGGCGTAGGTTGTCTCTGTGATATTTGAACTGTGAGAAACGAAGCCCTGACGCAAATGAAAGAGTCAACATGAAGAAGTGGAGAGACGTGAAGAGGGAATCATGCTGCTTTTACGTGCAATCAGGCGGACTGACAACACATTCTGAACATGGCGGATGAAAAAAAAGCCCAAAAGAATGGCAGCATATGGCAAAATGAAACATACATTGTTCTGGTGATGGAATGAAATATAAATGATGCAATCAGTTTGTGTTAACTATGTCAATGTTATAGAAATACATGTGGCTGTGACACTAATAATTAAATTAATACTTTTATTCATTGTATAATATATTTAACTTATCATCCAGTGTAAATTCTCATTGCTAGAATTATCTGCCGGTCTTACCATATTTGACCATGCTGCTATCCTTCATGTCCGTTTTTCTGTCTATCTTCCGCCTGATTTTATATGATTGCAGCAATAGAGGGAAAGAAATATGAACGTTATCTTGGAGAACGAGATACTGAACCGGCCCGCATTCAGTTCAAAACATTAATGCTCACGTACCATGCTGCGAATGAATCTGAGTTTGGATCTCTACGGTTGGAATGCACTTATTGTAAGTCACTTTGGATAAAAGCGTCAGCTAAATGACATGTAATGTCACGTAGTGTAGTCACCGGAAACAAAAGATTATGAAAATAGGGTGCATGACTCATTGTGTGTAATCCGATTATTCATCTACCCACACTGAGTCACGGGTCATGCAGGTACTGTGTTAGGACACCGTGGCCCGATTGATTTGTCAGAAAACAGAAACCCACGACAGCTGGGGACCATTTCATTCATGTAGAGTCACAAAAAGACGTTGTCAACCCTCCCTGTCAACAAAACGCAAACATAGAGTATAACACTGCAGTCTGATGTGTAGCCTCACAGACCTGCCGATGAAGTGAAGCTGCTCCTCCTCAACCACATCGTGTAGTGTGCCGGTGTTAAAGGGAACACACCGTGCATATTTTTGTCCCTATATATATAGAGGTGTAAATATTATGTTTCGAGGTAAGCCGATTTTTCTCTTGGATTGTGTTTGTTTTTGACTGATCACACATAGGTTTTGATGATAGAAGGTTGGGCCACTTGAACAAACACTGGACTTTTTAAGTCAAGAGCTGTTTGTGTCCCAATTGAAACATGGAGTCATTGTGTTTTTCGCAGAAGTATCCCCTGTGGTACAAGAAACCCGACTGGGAATCGTTGCTATACAATGTAGCACAAACAATGGCAGCAGCGTATTGGAAGCACTGTACTTTTTGCTCTTGTTGCCTCAGGTCTCTACATCACTACAATAAAACAGAGTTGTCTTCACGTTTTGAATTCTTCATCGGAAATTGAACACTCCAATGCTGATTTAGTGGTTTTCCAATGACCAAGAGGAAAACTGAATTCATGTGAAATAAAGACATAAAAAAATGCTTAATTCAATCATTGTAGCACACAATCAGCCCGGCACACACACACACACACACACTCCAAACACCAACCTGCTGTGGATCTAGTTCCCCCTGTGGATGACGACTCAGGTGAGTCAGGAACAGCCAGTCCATTCAGTGACAAGGAGGTTGACGACGTGGGGACTGGCGTCCCTCTTCCTTCCTGCTCTCCTGGGCCTCCATACAGACTGGCCCTCTGCTTGTGAAGCTCCTTTTCTCTCTCTTGAGTCTCCCGGATGTCTTGCTCTACTTTGACCAAATTTGTTGAGGAGCGCAGCTTGAAGAAGGGGTTCTCCTTGGGTTCCTCCTCGTCCTCATCCTCCTCCTCCTGCTCCCTCATTCTAACCCCACCCCGTCCTCCTGTCCTGGAGGATGAGACGCTAGGACTCTCAGTGACTACAGTGATGGACCCTGTCTCCAGTTTGGCGTGGCAGAGCTTCTGTGCTGGAACACTGAGATTGCTTTCAAGTATGATGACCTGACAGGCCATTCCCTCAGATGACCCTGGTCCTCTGAGAGTCCTAGCGGGGTCACCACCTCTGATGACTGAGCTTGTGCTGTGGGTGGGCATATATGACCCTCCTATGGTGGATGCCTGCGATGAGATGTCCTCCTGGTTCTCCAGGTTTGAAATGTCACTGGCAGAGGACCAGGACGTGGCTTTACTCCGGGCTGACACACTCAAAGTTGAGTCACTGGGTTTCTGAAAGGCCTCGAAAATCAGTTTCCTCTCTTTGATTTGGCGGACTGTGCCTTTGTCATAGAAGCCTTGAACTTTACCCAGCTTGACCAGATCCTGTTCCCTCTCGGCTTCCTTGTGTATCTCTTGCTCCATCTTTTTGCCCGCTAACTGCCGGTCTTTGCCTTGACTCCTCTCAGACTTAGTTACGGACTCGCAGAGAATAGTTTTCCTTAAAGGGATCTCTACATACTCTGGCGAGGTGGGTGGATTCGGAAGCCCTCTGGATCTCCTCAGGCTGTGTTCACGCTCTACGGCCCGCCGCATCTCCCTCTCAATGGGAGTCTCGTTGGGCACAGCTCCTGCACAGGCCGCAGAAATGGTGGTGCCCTCCAAGGTGCTGCACGGGGAGAAGTCCGCTGAAACTCCACTATCGCTCTGGCTATCATCACACGAGTCAGACTCCATCCTGGTGTGTTTAGCAGACACAGGGAAGTGTGTATCTATCTCAATCTTTTGCTTCTCGACGGTTTGGGAATTTTTTGACAGTTCTCGGCTGCGTTGCTGCTCAACAGTCTTGATCTGCGCTCCCTCTGCACCTGTCTGCGTACGGTCCCCCGCCCTGCTGTGCCTTTCTCTCACAGCGGCCGCAAATCCAGAGCCCGCCCCGCACCGATCAGGCTGCATGGCAACAGTAGACAAAGGTGAGGCGCTTTTGCCGAGCACCTGTTGTGCAGCTTCCTGGTTTACTCCCATGGGGCTGAGCTCTCTTTGGCTCTGGGGCAACAGCTCCCCCTGTGGTTTGGCTGACAAAAATGCAGGCAGGGTTGACGTTGGGTCCTGTTCAGTGGAAACTGAATGTGAAGGGTGGAAAGACTTGCCCTCGATGTCTAGTGTTGTGATTGATGCTCCATTTATTTTGTCAAAGGGAGGAAAATGAGCTGCTGAATTTGATCCAGGAGCTACATCCGACATCTTATTTTCAGGTTCACTGTAGTCAAAACCATCCGGTGAAAAGTTCAGCTGTGTGTCATTCTCCTCTGTAGTCTTCTCCTTCGATAATGCATCTAACTCTGTATTTGTGGGCTGAGAGAGAGGTGGCCATTCAAGACCATTTTCTCCATCAGGCAATGAAAGGTCCTCTATTGGGTCCAACATAATTTCATCCAGTTCCCCGGCCAGGCTGGAAAGGCTATCTTTCTCAAAGCATTTCTCCATGGATGAAGCGCTGAGGGGAGGAGTTTGGAAAGCAGCTTTGTTTGAATCACCTGACTTCTCCTCTTGAGCCTGGGATTTTTCAAAAAGCTGGCCATCTAATTCTGTCCCCATCCTCAGTGTCTTTGTGGGGAAACAACGACCAATCCTTGCATGTTCTGGATTTTCCGACTTGGTTTCACTGGATGTTTTGGTTCCTAATGGCGCTTGGTTGCTGCGCAGTATCTGGTCGTGAGCTCCTGGCTCCAGGAGGTCGTTGTCTTCTTCGGGTTGTGCCCTTGGAGCATCTTTATCTTGCAGAGGGGAGTTGTGGCTTAGGGTTGCAGTCTCTTCGCCTTGCGGCCACAGCTCCTCCACCCACTCGTACAGCGAGTTGACTCGACCCCGTTCTTGCCATTCCACTGGCTTTGTTGCCATGGTGTCAACTCTGATGATGTAAAACCTCCTTGAGCCAGATATTCTGCTTCCAGTCAGTCGGTCTGAGTGAAAGTGGAGGAAGAGAGAAGGAAAAGAGGAAACAACAGAGTGATTACCGGAGTTCAACAACACACATGATGTTGGGAAAATTAAAATAATGTTTGTGAAAGAGTTTGTGATATGTAGTGTTTTAGGATAAACAGATGTTCGGGATGATTTGTGAAGCAGTATCTGGATATTTTACCAAACAATGTAGAGTTTTATTGCCTAGATGTGTACAAAGTGTTCTTCTCCCCCTCCTTGAATGATGAATATTTCTCTCTCCCCTGAAGAGGGGGGCATAGATGTGTCTCCCGTTACACTATATACTCAAAGCTGTAGTAAAGAAATCTTTGAGTAGCCTTGACATTAGACTTGTATGTGTTTAAACTCACTGCTTGCAAGCATTTAAAAAATGTCCTGTTCAATGATATTATCCATTATTTTAACTCAGTTTAAATGATTTGCTGTGTTATTCCCAAACAAATGACTCTTTGTACCGTATTGACAGTGACTAGTTTATGGAATAGTTTTGAGATCCATAAATCCGTCAATTCTGTTTTCAAACCTCCTTCGACCTGTTTTCCGACCCTGCAGCCATTACTGAAGAAAGAAAGGGAAAGTAATTAGCTTGGTCTGTAAGGTGCTAAAGTTTTCTGCAGAACATTCACCTTTCTTTTAATCTGCTTACGACTGGATAAAGGGGCTCAGTATACAGATACACACATACACAAACTGAAATAACAATAGGATGGCCTGCAGGGTATACTGAATGAAGGGAGGGGTTTCTGCTCCTCTCTTTTTAATATACACACAGTGTCCCTCTGTTATTTCAATATTGCCATGGCTCAGTAGTATGCCCTCGTCACACCTCCCTTACACACACACACGCACACACGCACACACACACAGCCTGCATCCTGACAAACCAATCAAACTCCCATCCATGTCGATTCTCTCCAAGCAACCCTGGCAGAACTCCAACCCAACTGGTCATTTGGGGGGAACGTGAATCAGAGCGCTGGCCCCCGACTGGTCTGTGATGATCCACTGGGACGGATGGGCAGATACAATAGTTAGATGGTCAGATGGATGATGGATGTAGAGATAACAAGGACTGGCAGCATGACACGGCAGGGCTAATGGGGAACTGTAGTGACAATTATGGCAGAGCACGGTCCCCACAGCTGAACAAAGCGGCCTAATGGTTGGTAAATCAGCATGAGAGCAGTGAGTCATGACAGCTATGGCAGACACTGTGTACAGCCAACAATGGGGAGTTTTGGGAACCATTCACCAGCTGCATATCATCACTGGCTTTGGGCTGCCAGTTGGTACAATTGTGTTGCTATCATTCTACCATTATGTTCCAATGTAAAAAAATCAATATGGTGTCCTACACTTTACACAACAATGGTGCTTACTGTAATCATAGGGTCATTTTTGGTTCATGCTAGAACTATTTATAAAGGTTCCACCTTTCTGAGAGCACTTGCAAAAACCCACCAAGAGGGTTCTACCTAGAGCCCTCCTTTATTCCAAGGGTTTGATCTAAAACCCTAAAAGGCCAGGGCTGATCATGTTGCAGCAAGGCAACATCACAACAACACCCATACTTTCAAATATCCTTGAAGAAGAATGTAATAACGGGGTTTTAATGGAATCCTTGGTCTCACAAAGAATCCTTGAAAAACCTTTTCTTCAGAAAATGGTTCTTCCTTTTTTTTTTAAGTTTATGTTTATATTATGAACCAACAGCGTATTGGAGTAGGCTCAGAATGTGACCGTGACTTCAATTAGTCCCCATTGCAAATGGCATCCTTGATATCTTCATACTGGCTGTTTACTCACAGGATGTGACAGAGGGGAGGATGGGATAGTTGGCATTCACAAAGAGTAATCACTGTGTCCAAATGCCACTCAATTATTGCATCTATTTTGTGCATGTTGCACCTGTACTGATTGTAGACACAGAAAATAACTGGGCTATAAACATTCAGGTATTAATTGGGGTAAATTACCTCCGGCCCTGCTATAAAATAGACCACCTGTTGACAGAGACAAACAATTTCATGAAAGCATCATAATGTCAGTTTTCAACAAGAAGTTTGAGAATCCAGTGCTTTGTCCTAATGAGAAGGTACTTTTTGTGATCATTTAAAACCTGAGATCCATTGCAAATATCTGCTTGAACAGTTTATTCCCTCAAACACGTTGATTCTGTTAAAAATCCTCAAATCTATTACTCCAACGATTCGGCAACACTTACAGCATAGAAACAATCCTCTCATTAATACCGTGGTAGGGGTATGTCGTCCGACTACTCTCCGGCATCCCCTTAATGAGATGTTTTCCCTACGAACATTTCTTGCAACATCTAATGTGGCATGCTGTTCGGTTTCATTTACTAAGATGCTCAGAATATAACCAACGCTTCTTCAACTCTCTCTTCGGGTAACTGAGGTTGCAAGTGATTGCGGATTAAAACTCCCTTAACACACTTATGTTTTGCTCATTATCTACAAAGGGGCATACTTTATCAAAAGAACAGCCAAACCATGATCATCATTAAAAATACATCTGCAACGGGCCTTGCAAATACACTTGCCCTCCTTTCTGGGGTCAGCAGTGTCCTAAGGTAGTTTAAGATCTGAGGGCATTAGACAAAAACAAAAATTAATTGAAAATAAACGCAGCCAACTTCATCCCTAATTAGATCAACTTCTGCTACTGTCTAATGGTTGCTGACATGGGTATTTGCACATTTTACAGTCACTTACTTCCTTTAGTCGATGAGGCAAAAAACGAACACCAGTCAAGCACATTTCTGTGACGCAGTTGTTTTCTATTGTAGCAATCATTCACCAATCATTCGCAATACTCCAACTTACAGTTCAACGTACCTGTTCATTAAATGCTTTGAAGATGCCCTCCATCGGGCAGACACTGAGAATGCACACTTTGTCTTGTTTTGGGTCACTCTTTCACAGCTCTGCAGCCTCGCTGCCTGTGTCTCCTCCCTCGAGCGCACTCTGCGCACCGATTGCACGATTTGCATAAGAAGCTCACTGTAAGCAAACATTCCCCACAATAAGTACACAAGAATGAGCATGTGTGCAAACGCGCCGGCTTGAGCTCTCCCCATTGTTGTGGATTGGAATATATATAGCACTAATCCAATTAGTGAACACGCATTCATTATTGAACCATGTGACGGGAGTGAGGAATTTCCCGAAGGAATAAGCGGGTGAACATGTCACAGCACACTTCAGGTGGGTCCTATTATATCCAGGGAAAACACACGGTATTGCACGCTTTAAGATTCTGTTGCAACAGATATCTATGGAGGTCTTTGAACTGTTTCACGAGTTAATCAGCAACGCATTGATCAATACATCCATGCATCTACTCTGCAGAACTGAAGGGGCCACAAAACTGTCTAAAATGTATCCTTATACTTCAAGTTTGTCTATTTCTATATAGTTATTCTTAATGCTTTGTCATTGGTACTACCGGGTAGCATTTCATGAAATGATAAAAAATATCATGCACATTGATCAGAATCTCAATCAGGACTGCTGCAGTAAAATGAGGGTTTTCACAGAGGGACTGTTGCTCGGCAACACAATCCCCTTTGTCCACGTGCTCCACCAAAATGAACACAAAATGAATTTCCTTGTAGGACTTTTTAAGCAGTAAGTAGTGATTTTATTCATACGGCCAGAATTTGAAATGTACAAATTACATTAACATGGCTTAAAACATCCTTTGAACATTCGGCTCATACATTTTAAAAACCAAATCATCAATCCCTCATTCTTCGAATTGTGCCTAGTTAATGACAACATGGGAAAAAACTAAACAAAAATAGATTGATTTATTATTCAAGCAATATCGACCCCATTGTGTGATGTACTGGCAACGTTTAGAAGGTGGATTCAGGACGACTTCTCCCCCTGTGAGAAATAACAATGGTGCAAAACTCTTAAATGTCTTTAGGCATTATTTTGAACAGACATGAGGTTCGGAGGTCTAACAACAACAACTAAGTATATATCCACAGTATTTTGTCCCCCACAAGTAGCTGTTCTCCTTCTCCGTCTGCTGAGGCCTCCACAAGGCGTTTGGATGGCCTCGTCTGCATGTTCAGATTCAAGCAATGGCAATTATTATTATTTAAATTCTACATCAGAACTTTTCACCACAAAGGCTATGCATTGTGTGACTCACCCTATTGAGTAAAGCTATCAACGACGAATGCATGGAAGGCTCCGGTAATACCAATTGTTGCCCAGTGAGTCCCTCAATCCGAGCTGCTGCTGCTGCTGTTGGTGGGCCGGCCCTCAGGCAGCTTTGGACAGAGCTCTTTGGTGGGGTCCATCACCACAGGTGTGGGCAGCCCGTAACACTTCAGCTGAGCCTTGAACTCCTCCATCTCCTCCGGGGACACCTCCCTCCTCCTGCTCAGCAGGTACAAGTCTGTACTCTGCCTCCTGTTCGCCTGCACAGCCCACCGCACCACGGCACAGTCCGGGCAGGTTGTGGAGAGGAAAGCCCCGTCGAGTTTGAAGCGACTGCCAACTTCAAAGGTGAAGGAGCCGCCCTCCAACGAAACGTTGTAGCGCAGGTACTCGCAGCGGTCATCGACGCGGTTGACTTGGGTGTAGACTTTGGAGGCGTCACTGGTGTTGGAGAAGAACAGAGTGATGCTGTCTCTGAGCCTCAGACCCTCCATGGAAGGCTGGTGGATGATGCTGCCCGCAACCAAAGCCCACCCGCCCTCGAAATGGCTGGGGTCCACTTGAGACAACGGGTGGACCAATTTTTCACAGACCGGAGGAGCCGAAAGGCCCACGGACATCGAGCAGAGGAGAAAGACGGCAAAGACGGCAAACATGGTGGGATTGGACGGATTCTGTGCGATTTACCTTCGAAAAACAGCGGCCTCAGCTGTGGCCAAGAATGGAGCTGGATGAGGGCGGCAGTCCAAATATATAGTACGGCCGGCCTTTCCAAGTCCAGACTTGCAACACAGTACAAGGTCACAGTACCAACTGTGGATTCAATTATTGTGCAATGAAGGAAAACATGATCAGTAGTTGTAATGTGTTGTGGTTCTCTCCCACTTCAGATTATGTTTCATTTGTTTTGATACTTTCTGGGAACGAAGCCGTGTTTTGCAGTGGAATGAGGTCAACAGTCTCCAAACTGGCTATCAAACTCATCTTTCAGTAATTATACAGAAAGGCCATACAACATGCAACAAACATTATCAAGTTTATACCTCAGATAGGAGCCATTTGCGAAATCTATAGTTATAAAAAGGACCCAATCTTTGTCACTTGAGGCAATGAACTCAGGGGTATTCTCGATAACATTCAAGGGTTTTCTGTACTCCTCTGTGTCGAAGAAGATATAGTGGATGAGCTATGACTCTATTGAGGGGTTTGTAAAATTACCGTGTAAAGGATTAAATAAATGTATTGATTGATGTGTTTGGAAAAGAATCTGTTTCGCGAGCCTGGTTCTTCAAGATGACGTGAAGCTGTTTTAACAGGATTGGACAGAGGACAGAGGGACATGGCAGCGCGGCAGACAGAGACGATTGTTGGCCATTTTTAATAATACAACTTGAACAAATAAAAATAAGCTAATTTAAAGACCCTGTTTTCCAAACTACACTAAACTCCCGGCACTGTCCATTATTGGTTATTTTATTGTGAAATACAAGTTTTATGTACTTTCTCCTATATTTGTACTCAATCTCTGCTTGTTTTTATGAATCACTGTGTTTTAAATTCACCAACAGTTGCATAGTTCAAAGAAAACGCATGACATTGCTGCTGGTGAGCCACGTCTGATAAAGCAAAATGTAGGTGTGTCTTACTGTCATTATCTGTGTGTGACTGGAGCACAAAGTGAACGGCAGAGGCCCATCTAACGCAGTTTGTTCTTGGTTTATTGATGTTTTACAGAGTCATAAGCAATTGCATTTCATTTCAAGCAGAATTGTTCAAAATAAACTTTTGGATTCATTTATAAAAAAAAAATGAGCTTACTGTTCTCTAAAAGATGCATTTAAATGGTTATCATATCTGTGGGGAAACATTGCCTTTCAAAACAAATCCAATCATGCAGCTTTGCGCACTCCTGAATCCTTTCAAATGACGACGTGGACCTAAGACACTTTGCAAAATAAATCCAGTCAAGCATGTTGGCGGTGTTAAATCACTCTGCACTTTAGGATAGCGTGTTATCCATTGCATTTCCCTCATTTTTAACTCTGTATCATTTGCAAAACATTCGCACAAGGCCTGAGTGAGAATTATTTTTCTCGTGTGTACATATATATCACAAATCAGAGTCTCTTCGGCCACGGTTTTCTGCACCATTGCAACGGACGGCTTGCTTTGTATCGCTTCTGGACACAGATCTCTGAGTATGCAGGCAAGACGTTTGGAGCGCGGTCACAGCGCAAGTTCAGCTCCTTGCAGTCAAAGCTGGAGCCTTTCCGACGTGATGTTGGACGGCAAATAGTGATACTTTTCGGCCAAATTGGAACATGCCTGTGAAGGACGGAGTGCATCACGGCGGTGGCTGCCTGCGAGGAGAATCCATCGATCATCTCATGGGCCAGAGGAGCTCGAAGGCCCACTGGCATCAAGCAGAGACCTGCAAGGTATTAAAAACCACTATAATGACGCCCCTTTACCTGCCTACTTCCTGTTCAACAGTGTGAAAAGGGGTGTCATTATAGTGGTTTTTAATACCTTGCAGACCCACGACAAAGAGCACGTGTTCATGTGTTGATCGCGATCGCGGTTGTGAAAGGAGGGAACATCATGAACGCTTTGACAATAAAACATTAAATCCGGTCGGCTCTCTCTTCCCTCGGTGCTCTGCACGTTGCTTCCATGTTTCTCTTTCGACATGCTGTTTAGCTAAAGGTCTTTGAATGAGCCGTCTATGCGCTCAATTCCTCCTGGAGGTCTGGGCTGTGTATGTCATGGAGACATGTAAGTCAGAGAAAGACACAAAATAAAGAGACAATGATATCCACACGCGCAGCGTTTGCCCGTCAACCTGGTGACCAGCACACAAACGCAGGGAGGAAACTTTTGAATATGTCAACTGGACAGAAAGTTTTAGTATTTAGTATTCCATCTCACTTTTAAGTCACGTTTTCTTTCTCCAATTTCAATTGAATAGTGAGTGATTGTATCGGAGTGAGATGTGAAACCCATCAGAAACCACAGCTCACTATCTAAATGTGCCATCGGTGATCTTCATTAAGACAACACGAGGCAACGTTTTCTTCCAAACATGTCCTACCTCGGCGACTCGGAAGGAGCCTGGAGAAGAATCCACTAGCACGGCTGCATCGTTTTATGGCCCCTGCAACTAATAGAATGAGGACGAAGATGTTGTTCAGACACAAAATCACAAAAATAAATGTAATTTATTAGTTTGCCATCTTCTAATATGTGCCTTTCCAATGCAAGGTTTAAAATGACGTTTTCTTGCAAATGGTTATACTTATGTATTTATTAGTGCTGTCAGTCAAACGCGTTATTAACAACGTTAATGCAAACCATTTTAACAACGTCATTTTTTTTGGGGGGGGGGGGGGGGGACTGTTTGGCAATGTTTTCAGTAAAATATTTGCAATAAACCAATAATACACTTAGTTTCAAATACTTTTTTTATTTCACTCTCATTCAGATGCTCGGTTTATGGAAAGTTCCAGATTGGTACAAAGCATGATGGTCCCTGGGAAATAACTGCTATCGTCTTATTTGAACACGCCACTAATGACTTAAACGTCCTTCGCTCCTTCTGTCTCTGTGTCTTCTGTCTCCAGCTGTCTCCTGTGGACAAAGCCTCTTGGTGGGATCCATCACAGCGGGTGGAGACATGCCCAGACACTCCACCTGGGCCCTGAACTCCTCCAACTCCTCCGGCGCCAACTCCCTCCTCCTGCTGAACAGATAAAAGTGCCGCCGCTTCCCCGACTCCACGTCGAAGCTCATCAGCAAGCAGTCGTGACACGACGTACGGATGAAGGTTGTGGTGACGTTGCCGTCGTCGAAGGTGAAGCTGCTGCCCTGCAGGGAGACGTTGTAGGACGCGTAGTGGCACCTGTCGCCCAAAAGCCTGGAGCGTCTCCAGTGGGCGGCGTTTCCACCCGCGTCGCCGGAGAAGTCCGAGGTGGCGCTGTGTCCGCGTCTCAATCTCCATGTATGGCGGGAAACTCAAGCTGCCCGCCACCATGGCCCGCCTGCCCTCCAGGTGAACGGGATCCGGTTGATCAAGAGGCCGGAGCAAGTCCTCACAGCCCCGAGGAGCTGAGCCGCCCGCGGACACCAGGCACAGGACGAAGGCGGCACGCGCGGCAAACATTATCAGCCTCAAATTGTAGCGCCGGGAGCGATGTTGTTGTATTGTGTCGGCTCTCAGTTGTGCCGTAGTCATGAAATGGCACGTTTTTATACTTTTCTACAGAAACATCCAGTTTCATAATACAGAAAAATCCCAGAGAGCGTAGTCCTCCTCGCACCTGTGGATTCCGGGATTGGGAAATGCAGTAAAGTTTCAAGTCCATGTGACTTTTGACCTGCTTTACCTGAGCCAACGATAGCTCACTGTGTTCTACATGTTGTCAATAATATAAACACTGGGCCCTGTTCCTCTTACGTGGTTCAACTAAGTCGATCAAATGTCCCATTATCCATTAGCCCAAATTAAGGAGATGATTGATGTGCGGATTGGTTCCTTAAAGGCTGATCCGCCCTGAGTCTCGTTGGTTTGAAACAGTCATCAGGATAATCCTATATGGCCGAAGAGTACATCACCGAAACCAGGATTTCTTAACAGTAAAATGTCTCTCTAAAGGTTTCTTCCCTTTATCGAATGCTTTTTCCTTGTTTGGGGAGTTTGTGCCGATGTGAGGGTTTCTGCACAGAGGGGGTCACACGTGTAGAGACCGTAAAGCCCTCTGAGGCAAAGTTGCAATTTTTTTTGCCATGAGAATAAAATTAATTGAATAAAATTATGGTGGCAAAAACTGACACTGCCCCCCCTTCGAGTGTCTCATCACTCTAATCAAGCAGATTATATTTCTTTAAATGTGCCTGCTGGCAGGAGGCTTCATGAATGCATCATCATCCAATGAGAATAATTATCTCAACTCATTCAGAATAAGGAGATAGCAACAAGTCTAATATATCCTATACCTGTATATATGTATGTGTAGATGACCATATAGAACTAGAAGTTATGATGTGTGTGAATATGTGTACAGTATAGATCTATTACTCATAATTAGAAATTTGATCAATAGAAGCAGTGGAACGTGGCACATCCAGAAGTTTATTAGGCTCCAAATAAACCAACAGAACTTTACGAAGAGCACAACATGCAGCTGCTTTCCAAATGTTCTTGGCATCGCAACACTGTACAGACATGCACAGAATGTGAGACAGTGTGAGAGACAGTGACGTCATAACGGGTCTTTGTGATGTCGGCGAACTGTCTCGCTATAAAACCTTAATCTAACTGATATCGCTTCTTCTTCAATGAGGAAGTGAGCTGCCCTTATGCCCCGGGGGTGGTGAACTAATCCAGCTGCAGGTTCAAGTTTTTGGATGTGTTGCTATGGTGATTTAGCTAAATCTGCCTCGGGGGAACCAAAAAGCCTGATCTACGTCACCTCATCCTGAAAATGATC
This sequence comes from Pungitius pungitius, assembly GCF_949316345.1. NCBI lineage: Eukaryota > Metazoa > Chordata > Actinopteri > Perciformes > Gasterosteidae > Pungitius > Pungitius pungitius. The sequence goes on from NC_084908.1 coordinate 3,413,404, forward strand.
CGGCTAACCCAGTTAGCTTCTCTTTGATTGAAATTACAAAAATATTTTGGTATTAGAGAACTGGTAGAAATGGATTTCAACAATCAAGGTTTCACATGTATGGACATAACAAAGATAGTATATAATCAACACAAAATACTTGTCAATAGTTAGAACCATCAGACTGTAGCAAGCCAAAGCATTATTTTAGCAAAGTGAACCATTAGCAAGCTCATGATAGCCATGCAAGCTAACAAGCTATTGTAGTTGGCGAAGGCCCTTCAGAACATAATACTGCAGCACTTTCTGGTGTTTCTAAAGTTGCAAAATGTCAAAATAAAGGTAACTATGTTTCGAAGGTCGAGTTAGCATCGCCCTCATGCTCGCTCACTTGAAGAGAACAGAGGCGTTTTCTGTGTTGTTTGTAGCGTGCGTGTCTTCTCTCTTTTGACGAATGAAACAGAAAACAGTGCAGTTTGTTAATTGAAGTTTCACACCCATGCCTGTCGGCTAAAAGGTGAGAAAACTGCTTTTATTTTACTGCAAGAAGAGAAGTTGTTTGACAGAATTACAAAAGAATTTTGATTGGGGGAACCTCTGTAAAGTGTTTCTGTTCTGTGCGAGGATCGGAGAAAAAGCGCAGTAACAATAACCGAGGGAAGGACGTGATGCCTTCCAGTTCACACACTTTGACTTTAACTGGCAGAACTGAGAGAATTTAATTAGAATAATTAGTTCCAGTCATGACACGATGTTCTAATGTTGCCGTGACAAGAGGGACGTTTTTATTTATTTTGCATGTTTTCCACCTTTCATCATGCCCTGAATGTTTCCCCCCCTCCATCCAACAGTGGTGCACACCCTTTCACAACAATCACCCAGATCAATCATATCGGCCATTTTGTGCTTTATGAATTTGAGCATCTTTTTCTTTTTTTGAATCAAGACCAAGGGAAGGGACTTTTGACCTGAACCCAATTTGAGCAAAGCATGGTGCCAACGCCGCAGCTCCATCCTCTGGTAACATCACAGAGAACATCAGTCAAATACGGTTGATGTTGGGCACGAACATTTAGAAACATACAAGAGACAAAGGAATTTTAAAAGCCCAGTAAAACCCACATTATCCGACTATATATGATTTCAGTGCGCGTTTTTCTGTTCAGTTTGGCGTCCGCTCCTCTGGACAAAGCTCCTTCGAAGGATCCATCACGACAGGCGGAAGCATGTTCAGACACTCCACCTGAGCCCTGAACTTCTCCAACTCCTCCTGCTCCAGCTGCCTCCTCCTGCTGAACAGGTACAAATGCTGCCTCTTCCCAGACTCCCTGTCCACGTGCATCAGCATGCAGTCCGGACAGGATGCGCGGACAAAGCTCGTCGTGAGGTTGCTCGGGGGCGTTCCTTCGTAGGCGAAGCGGCCCCCGACCAGGGAGATGTTGAAGTACTTGTACAGGCACGTGCCGTTCTGACGGATGCTGCCAGAGTAGGAGACGGCGGTCTCGCTGGTGCTGTCGGAGAAGTTCACGTAGGCGCTGTCTCTCTGTTTGAATCGCTCCAGGAGCGGGAGGTGGCTCAGACTCCCTGCAACCATGGCCCACCTTCCCACCAGGTGGCTCGGATCCAGCCGGTCCGCAAGCCAGGCCGAGTCCTCGCAGGCCGGAGGAGCCGCCCGGCTCGCAGGCATCAGGCAGAGGAGAGGGATGGCGCACAAAGCAAGAAGCATTTTCTTTGAGGGTCGCAGTCAGCGTTGAACAGAGAAGGTGGCAGGTGAAGACACAGAGGCTGGTTTTATAGTGGTTTCAGGAAAAACTGGTTTCACAATTTTGAAAAGCACAGAGTCCTCCTTTTGGACCTGGAATTTCCGTTTCCAGAGTGGGCGTTTATGCTATTGGTCCATAACTTGGTTCCCTTTACTTCTCCTGGATTGAAGCTTTTGTTCACTGATAACATTTTAGGACTGCGATCTATATGTGACCTTAGTGGAGGACTTGCGTGGATCATTGAGTCTGCAAATGCTTCAAACTGAAGAGATGTGCAATTAGTTATCACTCACAGCTTGGAAGATCAAACTCCGCTTTCTGACTTGAAATAAATAGTACACTATAAAATCTATGAAAAAAAGGATTTATTTGGGATTCATGAATATTCACACTTCTAATCTAAAATTGTATAACTTGAAACGTTGAGTTCTTTGCAAATCACTTTGAAACCAAGTGCAATCTGTTGAGTGACTTTTGACTCATTGCATCATTGTTTTCATGGTGGTTCCAGCAGTTCAAGAACATTACAATATTAGTTTAGCAGGACCCCCGCCGCCCCCCCCGCCGCCCCACCCACGCAGCTGCCCTTTGCTGTTTGAAGAGCTGTTGACACTAAAGACTTCTGCAAATGGATCCTGCGTTGTAACATTTTGTTTGTTTGTCATTACCTTTGCCAGGAGAAGAGTGTGTGCGTGCATTTGTGAGTGTGTGTGTGCGCACCATTGCACCTCCAATTCCATTCTTGCATCTTAACACAAAAAGCACCTGACCCGCTCAGCCCGCAGGCTCACGGACCTCTCGTGGTGTCGGTGACTCACAAAATCTTTTACTAACGGTTTTAAACAGCCATTTGTCATGACTCAAAATAATAAGGGGTTTTATATGTTTTTGGCTCCAATAACACATTTATGTTCTTTAGTTTGAAAGAAGTGACGACACAAAACAACTGTGGCCACTGAGACACAACCGTTGGAAATTATTATTACGAAGAAGTGTATTTACTAAGCTAATTTAATGCCTGCTCATAACATACATTGAATTAACCTAACTACTCTTTTTCCCTTTGTTTTGTTTCAACATACCAAAAAGACCTGGGAGTTGTTGCGTGTAAAACCAGGTGCAGAATGTCCTCTTTATTCTCTTCTTTCATCTAAAACAACAAAAACTGGATGGACAAATACTGTCCCCCGCCGTCCCCTGGTTAGGACTAAAAAAACGGAAAACATTACATATAAATGCTGAATGTTTGTTCTTCATGGCGCACGGTTGGTGTTTTTGGAACATCAAGTAAATCAAGCAATGCATCACCAATGTCAGTTTAATCATTAACTCGTTTCAAAGCTGACATCTCAGACAGGCTTAATTCAGAGTGTTTGCAGTGTATGCATCCTCGCACAGACTCCTATCAAAAGCACATCCGGTAAAAATACAAAATTCATACTTTCCGGTATCTTAAAATAATCTCTTTCAAAACTGGCGATGTCCCACAAAATATTCAGTGGTGCACGCTGCTCGTAAATGACACATTTCATGCTATTAGTGTGTGTATTGTCAAAACCTGTAATAAAGTCCTTATACTTGAATCAAAAGTATCTCTAATGAAAGACCAAAATCCATATAATAATTCAGCTTAAAAATCATTAGATGCCCTCTCTGAAACGCTCCAGATTGTTGGATGTAAAATTTCATTCAATTACATTATGAACATTTCCTCAGGAGGTTTAAATAACGGTTTAAATGATAGACGGTTATTTTGGTCAACTGTAGCTACAATGTGGTTTTGTGGTCCTATATAGATCCTATGTCTGGTTGCTCACCAGAAATATGTTTAAAAAAAGAATAATTAGAAAACAAAGTCATATTTTGGTCCACATTTTGTGAGAAGAGATTTTAAAAAGAGCAGTTCCGGGTAGAGAGCTCTCCAAAGGCACTTAAACACCGACGAGTCCAGTCCGTACCTCACACAAGTCGTCAGGTTGGAGGAGTCATTTCAGAACTCTGGAGCGGGACTGAGGACGTTTCAAGATGATACACGGGGGGGAGTTAGGGTGGGCAGACAGAGACAAGAGGGCAGGAGTGTGTGTCGAGTTGCAGGGCAGTGAGACCGAGGAGGGAGGGGGGGGGGGGGGGGGGTGAATGTACACGGGGGGAGGGGGGGTTCTACATGACGGCGCAGCACTGGCAGCTTTTGTGTTTGGGCGCCTCGGCTGCCTTACCGGCTCTGGCCGAGCCGTGAGTCTCTGCGCTGCCGGAGGCTGCCGCCGGCTCTGGTCCGGTGTCGCTGGACTTTGCCCGGCCCAGAAGGGCGTCCCGCTCCCTCGGCGCGACCTCTGTCCTCCGGCTGTCCTGGGGGTCAACCAGGGGCACCTCCTGGAACTGTCCAGGAGGAGCTTTCGGCGTCGCCTCGGCTCCCTCTGGTGACGTTGCAGCTCCGCCCCCTGCCTCCAGCTCGGGGGCGAGAGCGCGGCGCTGCGCCTGGGAGTAGAGCGGCACCGAAGCCGCCGCGACGCCCTCTAGGGCGCCGGCTGGGGACTGCGCCCGAGCAGCAGCCGGGCCTTGTGAATCTTTGTCCTGCGCATCGGGTTTTTTCTCACCGTCACATCTTTCGTCGGTTGCCACGCCCGCCTGCGAGTCTCCGGGTGCCGACTGTTCCTCTGCAGCGGGTTCAAGTGCCTCGCTCTTCTCTGGTTCTGTGAACGTTTCTGGAGCCAGCTCCGTTTCCGCTTCCCCCTCCGCAGCCTCCACTCCCTCTGGCCCCGCCTCCTCGGTGTCCTTCTGGTGTGCGAGATCCTCGTCCCCCTCGTCTGTGATGATCACCCGCTCTGCTCTCATCACCAGAATGCCCTCCCCCTCTGGATTGAAGTTGACGCTTGGAGCCTGACCAGGCTCTGCCTCAAAAACGCCCAAACTCAGCGCGAGCTCCGACATGTTGTCGCCAACATCTCCGCTGGTGGAGGCCCGGGAGTCGTCGCTGGCTTCGCTACTGTTCACGAGTGGTCCAGTTTCCTCCAGTTGGGTGCGTTTTGTCTTCACTTCATCTGAAGACAACATAGAAAGTTAGTATCACTGTGAGTACCATTCATTTAAAAAGTTACCGTTGCTCATGCATTCAGACGAGGCTGAGTGAATTTGCAATCAATACCCCACACTGTCATCAACACTGATTAGTCTCTCATTGTGTGGATGCACTGTGACCTGATTGAAACTACAAGTCGCTTTGCAACCAATAAGCCAGTGCTTAATACAGCTAATTTAGTTATTGTATTGCCATTAACACAAAGTGCTGCCATCCATTAATCTCCACGCATTATGCAGAAAAGTAATTTAGCGCTGCTCTAATACACAACGCAGACGCCAGTAAAGCGTAGCGCTGTTTTAGGCCATGACGCTTATATTGTACATTTGATATTCATCGTACCGTAATGACAAACATAAAATAGGGGATGCATTTTTTAGGAACACTATTTGACGCACATGCAGACTTTGCAGTCTGAACTTAAAGACTGCAGATACAAATGGCCTATTCTCAGACCTCTCCTGTCCACCTCAGCAGCTGCTAACGTCCCCGCCGCCCTCCAGAAATGCAACGGATGCAGTTGAGTGCTTTGCATTAATATACATGCAGTCTTATTTTACATAATGTAAATATTCATTCACAGCATGTATGAACTTTTTCTAAGTTGCAGGTATGCCCGCGCCTCTCCTTCCTTTGAGATGCTAATTTCTTTGTATATGGCATGCATACAGACACATATCTATAGAGTCTTTGAGATGTGGATTAGGTTCATTAACAATAAAATGGGATCTTTTCAGGTTCAAAGGGATGACAGAGATGTTAACATCAATGAGAATACAGATGGGGGTTTAATGCGTGCACAACTTGTTTCTGGATAATTGGGCTGTTGCACTTTGTGAGAGTATTGTGCTGTACATCTGTGAGCGGTTTACGACACACAAGTCCACTCCGTACCCACCTGATCCATTGTGCTCGCCGTTCTGCACAACAGCACAGTGGACCATTTCTGAGAAGTCAAAAAACAGTATTCATTACAGGAAGACATGCAGCACAGAAATGATGAATTAGGACAAGATGGCGTATTGATTTCTCAGAAAACAATATACTTTTAAATCACACTACATCTAAGATGCACCTGCAGGTGCACTATGAGGGCTCAACAACACACCGCTGCTTCTTGTCAAAGTAAAAATAGAAGACGATAAAACTAAGAACATTCAATCAATATGTGCTGATGTAATTGGGCTATCAGGCAGAAAGCAGCGTGTCTGCACACAGTGGTGTTTAACATGATAAAGCCATGCAGGGGTGATGCGTATTGGAGCGAATAGTGTGTCGAAAGAGGCAGCGTGTGGAGGACCGCAAACCTTCGCTCTGCACTCCATTACATAATCAGCTCTTCAAATCATGTTCATCATGTCGACTCTTACACGGAGAACAATTTGCAATGATTTAGCACTTTCTTTCAAAAAGAAAAGAAAGCTGACGCGGATGCAATGTCTCTGAAATGTCCACTGTAATTGTAACATCACTCTGTACCAAAAAGTGTATTTGATCCCACTCACCTGCTTCAGGCTCTGCTTCTTTAACGGCCTCCTGTTGGGTAAGAGGAACAGTGGAAGGATTAAATTGAGCGCGACTGAAAGAGTGAAAGCGCTGATTGTGTTGCCTGAGCCTCGGGCGTGCTTACAATGCTTGAGCATCACACATCTTCCCTCATGTCGCCTGGTTAGATACACAACTCTCGCCGTTAAACATGACCTCTGCCTGGTCACAAGGGGGAGTGGCTGAGCTGGAAAGCCCCAACTGACCCCCTTTTCATAGCTTTGTGTAACATGCACTTGATCACATCAAATCAGATTATGATGCTTGTGTGTGCACCTTTTACAGTTAAAAGCCAGTTTTCGGTTTTATTAAGTCCAAAATAAACCATTTTGAGTTGTCAGACATCAGCCAGTCAGCTGACCACCCTAAATGGATTTTCCCACAAAGCATAAGGTCATACATACTCTTCCATCATGGGCTGCTGCCACTGTTAAAAAAAAAAATCATTCTCTGGAGAAAAAGGTAGGAGGAATGACCAACTTCTTTTCTTGCCATAAAAGCCTTCAGAGAGGTGAAGTAAACGCACCTGCAGAGTTGTGTTGAATGGCTTATGTAACAGGGCTGCTTTCATTCAGAAGCTCAGAACAAGAAGCGCTACGTCAAACTTACATTAAGGAAGGAAATGATTCATGTGAAAAAGCCACAGACACTAGTTGTTGGGAGTCTTCTGTGTGATGGAAGATGATGGAGCAAGCTTGTTAGACCCTTTGTGTCCACAAGGGTGAGTGGGCGAGTGTGTGCGTGCACGTTCCTCACCGTTTGGCCATCCTCCGTCTGTTCACTGTGCACCTCTTTCTCCTCCGCCAACCGTTGACTCTCTGACTGCAACCTGAGACGGACAAAAAGAAACCATCAGGTCTAAAGCCTTATTTTACGGTCCCAAAAATATTATGGTTCCACTGCAATGAAGAACCGGTCTTGCTCACTGCATGGCCACAGTGCTGGTGGAATTAAAAATAAACTTTGCCAAAGCATGCACAATGCATGACAGCAGCAAGAAATGATGCAACTACAAAAGGGGAATGCCACACACACCTGTCAATGCGCTCTTCGATCTCGTGGGCCTCGGGGCCCCAAAGAGGGGAGCGGGGGCTCGGGGCTTCCGGGGAGGTCGGGGACGAGGGAGCTTTGTCCATCAACCACTGGTCCCTCAGAGACTTTCTCTGAGGGAGGAAGAGGGAGAGGGTTATTGTCCTGCAGCATTGTTCATCACTGATATAATTATATTATTTAATAGTGGGAGATGATGGATTTGCCAAATTTAAGTTTGGTGCTATAGAGAACCATTCATATAATGGTTGCTATTCATTTAATAACTCTGGTTGTATTAGCCTCTTGGTAGCAGTATTGCTGCATTCAATGAGCAGAAGTGCATGATTGCAAAATCTGGAATTTTCTTTTGCAGGATAAGCCAAAAACATGCAAACCTGTTTGACTAATAGTTAAGAACAAATAACCAATCTATTTTCCAGAAACCATACCACATCATGATACATATATGTTGCTATAACGGTACAAAATGGTTATGTATTGTTATAATACGGTTGGTGAGTCACGGGGTGTACTGTCTTGAGCCATAAAGTACTGAACACCTGTTTACATTGACTGAGCGTTCTTTATCAGTGCGCACTCAAAATAACAGATAGTTAAAATTGCCTAAGTCAGAGTTGGTAAAAGGATGCTGATGAATCAGCTGTTCGCTGGTAAGACGTCCGTCGTCATTGTGAACTTTGTGTTTTTGCGGAGGTTAAACGTTGGCTAATCGTCAACAAACTTTTGGTGCTAGGCTAACAACACGTACGCTCCAATACAGTTTGTCTGTTGCACAGCAAGAGGGACTATTTTCTCTAGGCCAATGAAATGCGATACACAACGTGTGGTGGATATTTTTTGCTGAAAGGCAGCTTACTATTTATAATGTTGCTGGAAACCGTGTAATGAAAGCAATAAGGCCCTCGAGGCAGTAATGCATCGTCAATAATGTAACAAACCGCCATTTATTGTATTGTCAATAATGGAACAAAACCTGTTCAAGGGTTTGCTGGCACTCGGTCCTAAAAAGACCCTTGTACAGTAAATGATTGATGATATAGTACTGCCTCGAGTACATTATTGCTTGATTAAAGGATTGTATCCTTTTCGCCCATCTCTGTGAATAACATATCTTTTTTTCTTTTACATACGATTTTACATGTTGTCACATTGTGATATGTTTTATGTTTCCAAATAACTATTCCAAAAACAGAGCTAATACTGTATCTGGAGTACTTCTAGATAACGGTCCAAGGAGCTAATGTTAAGAGCAAATTGGATAAAATAATAGTTTCCTCCTCCTCCTCTACATCTATGTAGATATAGCTATATATCTATATAGATATTAGTAAGTATACTTGAATGTATGACTTTTGCCAGTGTGAACCTTCAATTTCAAATAATAGGTTGATAGAAAAGAAATACGACACAGCTTAATTTTGACTAAGAATCACAAAATGCATTGTGCGAGGTACCAAACATACAGACACACCTCATCATCAGTTACAAGGTAAAGTGATCTCTCACTATGGAAATGTAATTCTTGTTAAATATGGGCTTGTTTTTAATAGAGGGATCAGAGACAGAGTGGAGAGGTAGGATGATTGAAGCACAGTGTTCCCAACAAAACAAGAACAGGAGTCGGTGTATTTTGTAGAGCTGACTGCTCTAGTGTCCAACACACACACAAAACCCCAACATTCCTTAGAGTCTAATGCTCATTTAAATAACGCCCTGTTTCTGCGCTTTGTTCGTTTTACCTTGTGTTCCGGACCGTCACTGGGAATGTGGCACACACTGCAAAGCTTATTTTCCTCCAGGACACTACAAAAGTACATTAAAGTTGCAAATGGCGTTCCCTTGAACAAAAGTTGGATGTCTTTCGTGGTTCATTCAGAAATCACACCAAGCTAAACGTGGTGATATAATACTGCACAATCGGTAAGAGAAGGTCTTCATTCAGATGGTTGAGAGCAGGAAAGTGGGCCTATAACTGGGGCTCCAGGGCGGCTTAGTCACAGCCGCGCTGCAGCCCGGCTGACCTCGGTTTAACGGCTCTTTCAGCGGCCCTTGAGCTGGACAATAAACTCCTTCCAGCTCTGGGAAACGCCGGTCCGCAGGTGACCCAGTCAAGCGGAAATACACAGAGTCGGTCTGCAGGGCCCTTCTACTGTAGTGAATCCATTCTAGAAAACCGCACACCCCTCCAGCCTATGGCCCCACTGTGCCACCCCCTCAAAAAAGAGCCTGGCAAATGTTATTCGGCATAAAGAGTCCCGCTCTGTCCGCCTCACCCCCCCTCCCCCCTCCTTCCCTCCTATTACATCCTTGCAACTACCATCAGGGGTTAGAGTCAATGTCAAAAGTAATGAATGCACTAGAAGCAACGATGATGAGAGCGAGCACCCACATGGTCGTTCCACATTGGTCTCAGCTCCATTGTACAGATACCAGCTTGGAGCGCTGTGGAGTGTGCACAAACACACACACAGACACAAGGCGGGCACACGACCTGCACACAAAATTCACACAATTTGAGGAATGTGCCTGTCCCCCCCTCGGGGCCAGCGTAGTATGGAGGAGTAGGAAGTGGGAACGAAAAACAATAGCAGCTCGGAAGAGAGCGCGAGGAAGGTTCACAACCAGGAAGTGCTGGGGGCTGTGCAGTTCGTCTTGGTGTGTCTGTGTTTATGTGTGAAAAGAAACAACGGGCTGGAATCGGCCTGCAGAGGATTTGACCTCAGTGAAATGACGGCTGCGCTAATGCCGGGTGTGCGGGTCAGACCTTGAGCTGCTGTTGCCTGAGCTTCTCGTCCTCCGCGTCTCTCCTGGCTCGGTCCTGCTCCTCCTGCAGCCGACGCTTCTCCTGATGAGGGAGCGGATCGTTGAAGAAAGGGCATGCGTCCATTCAGATGTGGAGAAAGACGGCGGGAGGTCGAAGCGGCAGGTGTAAATGAAGAAAGGGAAACAGAGAAAGCAAAGAGACGGCAGTGAATAAAACATCACCGGGAAAGAGTAAACAACAAGGACACCTGGTCAGCCATCTGCCACCAAGACACCGTCACTTCAGGCATACTCTGTGTCGCATGATGTGCGGAGCAGCTGTCTCCATGGCAACCCGGTGTTGTTTTTCGTGGGACCCAGGACACCCTGGCACGCCGCACAGCTTACCCCATGAATTATTCAGGACCTACGGACGGCTCTGGGAGCTGTGGCAGCGCTGCAAGTGCAGGGTTCATGCAGTTGTCCAGTGGCAACAGATTTTTTTTTTTTTAAAAGGGAGCTACGGCGCTACTCTCCCTGTTCTAATTTCTTTGTTGATTTCTTTTTTGTCTACATAGAAAGGTGATCAATGCGACCTTTAGCAGTACCTCAAGTCTCCAATTTGGATTTGATTATGCATTTCTTAAGGAAATCCTGGAACTTTCAAAACATAATCAAACTCCTGTTGGGGCTAATCAGCTACTCCACACCAGACTCCCTCCACTTCATGGCCTTCTGTGGGTTTAACCCATTCCTATCTTCTCTTGATAGCAGTCACTGGATTTGTCTTCACACAGATAAAGGCCTGCATGGGTGTGTGTGTGTGTGTGCGTGCGTGTGTGTGTGGACTCACAGCAATGGCCTCCAGCCTCTGTTGGTACTTCTCCGTCTCATCCATCCTGGCAGCTGTGACACAACAAGACAGGGTAGAATGTCAGAGGTTGAAAGAATACAGTAATGCCCGGCCGAGAGGAGCCATGAACCTTTCTAGTCTTTGTGGCCTTTTGGGACTTCAAGTTGTAGTCGACTGATGTAAAACATGTCTGGAGCGGGCGGACGTGCATTCTGTCGGCTTCCTTGGGGGGGGGGGGGCGGCGCGTACAGGAAACACTGATATCTGCATTAGTCCCCAAACTCAGAGTCCCACAGGTGCTAAATATAGACCGAAGAGCATCTCTTAGGGGGGAGGACCGCTCGGATCCATGGTGACTTCCCGTCAGATGATGCATGTACGTACCTAGACATCAAACATTCGGAAAGTGTACACCTGTGAAATGGCGATGCTTCACAGACTTCAACTTTTACGATTTGTGAAACTTGTATCGTGGTACTATTTACATTTGTGAATAATCACCCTCAAGCCCCCCCACCAAAAGGGACGATATTTTAGCTCCTCAAACAGGGAGACACATGACAGAGCATAGACTAGTCGGCTCACAGCAACTCTGTCATTAGGGAGTTCCTGCCATCAAAAGCCATAACTGCTTTTAGTTTACTTTTTGGGAGAGAGAGAAACTTTGTTCTACATGGAGTTCTGCACTGAGTGCATTTCTTAAATTTTTATTTTTTTTAAAAATGACATTTTTAAAGACTAAAAATGCTAAGGATTATAGGAAGAATAGTGTTCCTGTAAATTGGAGCTTTATCCTCGTTGGCAGCAATAATTTCCCAGTCTCTGACAATCCCGCTTGCCGTGTTGAGAGATCTGTTCTACCCCCAAAAACACATTTAGCCATCACAGCAACATGGATCTCCTATGGGGAGATCTGAGCAATGCGGCGCCCTATTTCGGGAACAACTACCACACTGTCACTGCCGCTGTCGCTAATCGCCATCACAGAGCTTTGAAGCGCAAAATATGTGCTTACCAAGGAAAGTGCACGCACACACACACACACACACACACACACACACACTACATAACCTGTCTATGGACGGCAACGAGAAGCTACAGATCAGCCACATGACTCATTTATGCCCCCCAAAACCTGACACTCACATCCTCCACAAATGAGGTTTTTCCATCTCCCCAGAAGGCAACTCAGTGGAGCCGACGCTTTTGTTGCTCCTCCAACATGGAAGATGTTACAGGGCCAAGAAACAACACCTGCAGGAATCCTGCAGGGTCCTCCAGGTGTGTGGGGCGAAAAGGGCCCATATGAAACAATGTGAAAAATGTGGGCGCACTGCGCACAGAAGGGAAGGGGGGGATGGAGGAAGAAGTAAGGGGGGGATGTTTTCATGTTTTGAAACACACCTCTAGCATGCCTTTTCTTATGCTGGAGTTCTCGGGAACTGAGGAGGTGAGACAACGCAGACAGGCAATAAAGACTCAGAGAGACAGGCAGAGCGCGAGGATGCCCTTCTCACAGAGGTAGAAGGGAACAATCTGACAGCGGCAGGGCTCTGAATGACTGTAGGTGCAGAAACGGCTTACACCATAAGCCTCCGTAGGGAGTGGAGGCTCGTGTCTCATCAGGGCTCCAGGAGAGCGCCTAGAATAGCAGCCAGAGATAAACAAGCAAACACAAACAGAGGCTTTGATGAGGAGGTATTGAGGAGCTCCCCGTAGACACCCGCGCCAACTCCGATAATTAGACATGATACAGGAAGGGTGGAGGGTGGAGGGGGGGGGGGGGGCTGACAAAGTCAAAGAGGCAGAGAAAGTCAAGATGGTTACGGAGCAGAGTTGAACAAGATGATGCAATTCAGATCCACCAAATCCAAAAAGTTCATCAGGATGACCTGGGACTCCTGGTTCCGGACGCAGCATTTTTTTTTCCTGAGGTGCTCACAATTACATTTGTGAAATAATTGCAGAGTAAGTAAATCAACTTCTGAGCAATTTTAGCGTCACTGACTACTCTGAGCACCAAGTACAGGAATTAATAACAACAAAAGGGACCTTAATCTGCATAAATGTCTATCAATTTTATGTTTGCTCCCTTTTTTTGTTTGTGCTGATCCGATCTTGGATTTTTATGATCCTTCGTAGCCCTAAACGACAAGCTATGAATGTAATTCAGACCAAAATAACGATAGTAAAAATACAACATGGAAAGTCAAGGTGACAATATTATAGATACTTTAAACCATTCAGGCTTGTTTGTAGATCCGTAAATCTGTTCTTTATTTGGCCGTGTTCACATTAGAAAACCAATCGGACATGTTATTAATGAATCCTTGCACCTCAACTGTGAATTCTCACACAACTCCCACAAACCTTCTCGTGGTTTTCAGAAGGCACGGACGCCCTAACATGGGATGTGCGACTTGTTCGCTGCACACAGCACCCGACGCGGCTCAGAAACAAAGCGCGGGTGGAAAAACACAGGAGACTACACAGAGACTCTGCTCCAATAAATAATAACAACATAATACGTGGCCTACACACAAACACTTGACAGCTGAGGAGGTTGAAGTCTGTCTGAACTCAGGGGGAAGAACTCACACACACACACACACACACACACACACACACACACACACACACACACACACACACACACACACACACACACACACACACACACACACACACACACACACACACACACACACACACACACACACACACACACAGAGTCCCCCCCACCGGTTCACCTCCCTCCCCGTACCTCCCTCACACCTGGGACAAGACAAAAAGCTCATAGCAGTAGAGGTCCAGAGGGGACACCAATGCATTCTGTGTTAATGCTGCAGTCATTAGATCATCTGTTCATGAGTCAATGAACCCTTTCATCAAGCAAAAAATCACTGATAAAAATATGAACCAAAGCAGAACCAAAAGGCTATTTTGTTTTGTAAGCATGGTCCACCTGGACTCGAGGTTAAACAATTAAATTTTGCCAGAAATCAGAAACCAAAATCGGTGACAATTTCACACAAAAGTCAAAAAGGTAAAATGACTTTTGTTGCCAGACAACCGCTAGGCGGTAATCCGACTCCGCCCGTGAAGTCTTCTCTGTTAAACTATGGCACTGAGGTCAAAGATGGAGCATTGTGGAGAAGTGAAACCGGACTCGTCGTATTGGAGCTCTGCAGCAGAGCTGCGACTCCGCCACGTTAACCGGAAGCAAGTAGTCAAATGTTTGAGATCATTTTGTGATATGGAATTTCGTCAAAACGTCATTTATTTTAAAAGGAATAGGTCAATGTCATGTTTTCATATAACAGGTTATGCTTTCTGCTTTTGCATTGCGTATTATCAAATGACCTTCAGCTAGTTAAATTCTGTTTCTGATACACAGCTACTAAAGAGTACGGACTACAGACAAATTACAGCCAATAAATCCAATGTTACAGGCAGCAAGCCAGTACAAATGTGTCATGTGTCATATTAGAGTTAATCGCTTTCCCTTCAAGAAAGTTGGTACAAGGTTAATCTTTGGAATCTAGGACTTAAAATAAGCATAACACCACAGTCAACTAAGTGATGAAATTACACCTGTATTTGGTCAAATTAAAACCAATTAGAGCTTGACAGAGGGAGAGTGTGTGTGTGTGTGTGTGTGTGTGTGAGTGTGTGTGTGTAAAGAAAGGTTATTCAGTCTCACTAAAAAACTCAGCATGCAACATTCCTCCTGCCCTGCTGCTGCTGCAAAAGAATGTATATTTGCTTTTAGTGTGTGTGTGGGTGCGTGCACATGTTTACATAACAATGTATATTTGCCTCGTGGGGTGCCATGGAGCCTATAGGCCGAGTGTCAGTGTGGTGACTTTAGCTCTGTGGGAACAGATGGGACAACAGTGGGGTGTCTGCTATGCAAAACCCGTAAGAATCATTTAGCATCACAGCTTTCTGCTCTTGGACGCAACGCAACACACACACACACACACACACACACACACAGCTAACCCCCACCCAGTCCTTTTTCCCACCAAACACACACACACTCTCTGTTTTGGTGTGCAGCTCAATCATGATCAGTCATTATTTCCAAACTGAGCGAAACGGCAAAAAAAAAAAAACAGCGAGTAAATAAAGGTGAAAAAAAACAGAGAAGGGCAATCAGTACGCACAGCGTGAGCTGCCGCTGCCTAACACCAATGACTCGGTTGTAACTTGTGGAGTAGGACATCAGTGACGGCATCCAGGAGCCACAGCACAGGAAGTGGCTAGAAGAGAAAAGATGTCAATGAAGAGCACATGTTGCAAGAAGTGAAATCCATGGTGACGTTATGGCATCAGCAAGCAGCTTATTCACATGTAATAATAAAACAAATGGGGATTGCACCTGTTATTAGAAGGGGGAGCGTGCAGGGATGGACAGGCGCTGCAGTGGAGCGTGAAAGGAGCTTTGACCCTTTTGGTCTCGGCATCGCTAGACAAATCCCTGATGTTATTAATGCAAAATGAATGTGCGTAATATGTCCCTTAGATAGATGAAGTGTTTTTGTCTATAAAAGGGTCAGGAAATACAGAAAGTGCTTGCTCCATCCTGATCTCACATATTTAGTCCATCATCACATTTAATGCACTTAACGTCAGAACGTATTTACAGTCTGACTGAATTGGATGAATCTGTAAACACAGGCCACAGAGTTGCTAAAATAGCTTAAGGTCCAAAAAGGAGTAGGAAGGAAAGGGGGGAGGGAGTCATTAAAAAGGCCACCCAGTGACATTTTGTTTTTGTGTGATGATGCAATTACTCTGCCGTTAGACCGCCGGCCACCCTGCTTCTGTGCACTTTGAAGTTTCTGCTCCATTTTGTGGAGGCGAGAAGGGATGGAGGTGGGAGGGGGTGATTACAGTGGAGACAGAAGGGGAGAGAGAGGGTGACAGAGGTGAGGTACAGTAGATTATGTGCCCTCAGTTATGTGCCCTCAGTCACATTCAGGGCTGCCATCACATTTCACATCCAATACAAAAAGTTTCATTCATTTCCAATAGCAGTATTAGCGAGGCCACCGTGGAATCATCTTTGCTTTGGAGCGCGTCACATCTCCTCGCTCACGGCCCACTGGACTGCAAGAGCAGAGCCGAACAAGAGGGTAGCATGCAAGTAGTAGACGGTTTTGAAAGGGAAATATGACTGGAGGACAGTTCCTGTGAGACAGAGAGAGAAAGAATTCCAGGGCCTCAGAATATCCTTCCAGCCGTTTGTTTGGGAACAGGAAGAGCACAAACAGCGCTGTCCTCCAGACGGTCAGTGACGCAACACGCAATCGCAAAGACCCTGATCTCTGGACCCGCTCATCCTCTGCCGCCGTCCGGCCGCTCAGGAAGAGCCCGCCTCAAAAACACACACGGCCGGCTCGCTGTTAAACAAAGTCCTGGATGGCGCTTCGATCGCCGCAGAGGCAGTAACTGGACAGAGCGGATTGCTGTAAAGTGCTTTTTCATCAGGCATCGATTTCCCGCTGCTTTACAGACCGCTGCAGAAATTGCATTATTGGAGATGGAAGGCTAGTCAAGAAATAAATAAATCTGACACAGTTGAAGGGTGTGTGTGTGTGAGAGAGAGAGACTGAATTTGTGGAGCTTGGCTGCCGCATCAGCACGCGGCCAAGTGTCTTCTTGATTGACAGTCCAGGTCAGGGGGAATGAAAACTCTGCATTGCACAACTGCACAAAGTACACCACAGGTTCACTCGGCGCTACTTTGCAGGAGAGTCCGACTTCAGTCCCAGACTGGGGGAGTAACACAGAGGCTCGCACACCCAAGGCGCCATTTAAACCCGACAGTGCAGTACCGATCTGCGACCAAGCGTCAAAGGCATCGCAGCCTTAACCCTAAATCAAAAGGAATCAGAGTATAGCATCTCAAGACCCACACACACCCCCACACTTAACTTGTCATGGTTACAGTGGACTCTTTGGTTGCTTTCACACGTGCAGTCCGGTCCTTTTAGTCCCATTAGTTCTGGTCCATCGAGTGTTCTCACCGGAGGTGTCAGAATTATGTTGTTGGGACTGACAGGTAACACATTCACTGGGCGGCTTTCGGCAATCTGCATAACCACAGCTACACGGATTCATGTGTGAAAATCTAATTGCAGTGATTGACAGCAAGTTCTGGCACACGCGGGCATGAAAACAATGGCGAGGCTGCCTGGGTGTGTGGAGGTGGTGCGGGGGAGGAGGTTCCTCCAAGTACCAGCAAGAAATGAAACACAACACGCGGAGTTTGGGTTAGATATTAACCAATTTAGTGGGAACTCGGTTGCGAAAAACACAGCCCAACAGGTGTCAGTACTTCAGGAGTGGAATGTGCCACCATTTTCAGCACAACTTTTGCCAGAATAACTAGGTAAAAAGGGGGGGGGATACCACATAAACAAAAAAAAGCGTAAACATAAAAAGCTTGTTTGATCAGAACCAA
Organism: Pungitius pungitius; assembly: GCF_949316345.1. NCBI lineage: Eukaryota > Metazoa > Chordata > Actinopteri > Perciformes > Gasterosteidae > Pungitius > Pungitius pungitius. The sequence goes on from NC_084908.1 coordinate 3,430,887, forward strand.
CCGGAGTAGGCAAGGTGCAGAAGCTGTGTTTGGACGGCATGGTGTGGCTCTGCAAGACTCGACTCACTTGTTGGTTACAGGTGCCTTCTCTCTATCACAGTTCTACTGAAGCTGGTCCCTAACCCCAACAGCCACGTGGAACCTCAACAAAGCAGGTAGTACAAAAAGTGGATCCCGAGTGCTCAGTGGAAACTTTATCCACCGTGTTTGTCTCACCGGGCCCATTGACATGTCCAACGCTGTCGGCCATTATCTCGAATCCAAAGCATCAAACATGTTCACGGCCCTGTGCGTGGTTCCCAGTGTGGGCAAGCATGATCCCCGGCCATGTCAAAACCACCATCTGCCATTTTAAATAATAAAATGTGGGAGGATTCGGGGTGAGACAATCACTTCAGGAGCCATTAAGTTGAGCAGCTAAAGCTGCGCGGCGTGGATGCGTCATGTTGGCCCACTCGGTGCGATTAACGTACAGAATTATCCGTTTAATCCGGCTGTGAAGAAGTCACATTGTTGCATTGCTCTAATTTCCCAGGGAGGTGCACTTTTGGACGCTTTGAGTTATAAAGCTTACAACAGCTTTGTAAAGTCCGTTACTCAGAGAAATTGTTCATCAGGGATTGTCAGACTGGATTACATATAGCTTTTTCCAATTTTTTAATATAATTTTTAACACATTAAGTAGAGTTATTCACTCAAGGCTATCAAACATCAGCCATTAGGACTTTCCCATGCATATAAGAGAATTTAAAACAAGCTGTTAAATCATTAATAAAAAAACTACAGTTTATGTGGCAGGATCAAACATCCCATGTTATGTTTGAGGTTCAAACCTTGCATTGTTATTTGATTGTCCAACCCATTTGTTATCTTTAACGCCGCATGACGGACGGAATCAGTGTGGTTTCAATGTTTTGGCCTTTGTAAACTGTTCTGTCTCCAGCTATATCTCCTCTATATAAGATTTGATAACAGTGCAAATGTGATGCATGACATACGCTGCATACAAGTCTCTGCCTGATGGCATCCAACGACGAGGTAATGTAAAAGGTCAACACTTTTTTCCCCGCCCATTCACATTTGGTTCAAGCAAAACCCAGTTCAAGAATCTGGACCGGCATTGATGGGAGTCCTTGTCATGACCCGCCTCCAGGCTGACACGCCATGAAGAGAAGGTACAAACTGTAGGAGGAGGAAGGAAGACGTCATAAATGGAAAACCCACGAGAGCGGCGCGCAGAGAGGGGGTCGAGGCTGGAGACACCTGTACTGACGAAACACTAACATCCGTTAACATCCGGCTCATCAAGTTCACTCTGAAAGACCTTACAGTGTCTGCCTGTTTCCAGTTCGGTGGTATCTCACATGCCGACACATGCAAAAGTGATTTCACAAGTCCCAAGTTTGTAATGTGGCACTAGTGCGGTCTGTTCCTGGTTTTAGAGGCTGCAGTCACTTTCTGAAATTATCAGACATTTTTTCAGATGATGTCACCATTGGTGCTGGGAAAATTTGATGCCAACTTTTCGCTGTCGTCTGACATTTGAGAAGCAACACAATCAAGCATAAAAGTCATCAACATATTAATAGTAACATTAACAATTGAGCAGACAGGTAGGATTCGCACAGCCAATGACCAAGGAGCACTTTGAAGAAATAATGAGCAGAGCGATGTGCTCAGTGTGGGTCTTCACCGAGACGTCTGCTCTGAGATCTCATCACTCGTCACGCTGTGCACTAGAAAGACGCTCAGCTGTGCTCGCGGTAAGCAGGTTTAGACAGGTGGTGTTCCCACAGCGCCGCACATTACAACAAACAGTAGGGCGTGAGTCGAATCCCACAGGGCAACAAACTCACTGGGATACTGGTAATGTTTTTTTAAACTATTTTAGGATTGCACTAATGACTTCTCTGATTCCTCTTGAGCACACATAGGAATTATCTTGGCTTTAAGAAAGAGTGTGTAAGACCTGCATAAGCTTGTTTTAAAGATTTGTCCGTCTTTCTTTGCAGGATTAGTGCGTGCGTGTCTCTTTCTCTCAAACAGGTTTGGAGAGGAATGCAGCGCCGGTGTAAGCCGGTCTCGGTTCATTTTTGCCATTGTCATGCAGTCAAAAGCCTGAAGGCCTTTGAGCCTCGGGTCGTTGTCAACACACACACACACACACACACACACACACACCAGAATCAAGCCGCACAAATCAGGACAGCACAGTGGAGCATTACAAACACGGTGCGTCTGCAGGTCATTCACCAGCAGCTGATAGAATGCTGCCACGCAGCTTCTGTCCCTCTCTAACAGAAGGGTGCACGCCCGTCACCCTGTCCACGTTTAGTCGGGCGGCGTAATGTTTAACTTTCCGCCCCCTTTTGCTCGTCAGCGCTGTGGACAAACTAACTGAATTTCAGCCCATGGTTACAAGAAAATACAGAGACGATCCACTCGTCCTTCAGAATGCCTGCACTTATGGCTGTGAAAGCGATGGAGGGGGCACTCACACCGAAATCACCTCGAAGCATTCTTCTTTTAGCTTGCTTTGAGATGTATTGATTTTCAAATCAAATCCTCAAATTTTCAGAGGGCGCGTTATGTAAACAGGATCAAACCAAATCTCAGCAGCAAACATTTCACCTCTGCGATTGGCTCAATGTCACATATCTGTTCCTCAGGTTAAAGATTACTGTTGCCACGTAGGTGAGGACATGCAACCGTTACATATTGAATTCAGAGACGTAGGAAGAAATAAAAATAAATCAATTTGACGTCTGGCTTGTAAACCCTGTTAACTGGTATCCCTCTGTGGACTCGGCTCTCTTTAAAGTGACAGTTTTATTATGGTATTTGGTACGCAATTGGATGCAGAGTGCACCTCTTTTCTGGCAGTAGGGTTGTTGACAGAGGACACATTCCTCTCTTGTGATTCATTAAAAGAAAGGCCTGGACACATAAACCAATAAACTTGTCAGATGGACTACATTACAACGAAAATTCTCTAGTAGCATTTTCCCCTAATGTTTGGTTCCAGAGCCATTCATAGCAGGGTTAAAGAGGTCTCACAGAGTTCCTCTGTCAACAGCACACCACCACAGCTGAACCAGGGTCAGCAGCCGGCTGCCCCGCTTTCTTTTTTTTAACAGGTCATGGTTTAACACACTTCTAGCAACTCGTGTGTTAAACCATTTTAGAAGACATGTCAGTAAACCAGGGCAGTAAAACATTGCTTATGGCAACATGTGTATGGGTGAAACGAAAAGGTTCAAATCACACGTGAATCCTGTACATGTGGCCTGCATTTCTACCACCACTCACTTCAGCAAAAGCCACCGAAAACACACAAATAAAACCAAAACCAAAGGCTCAGCTTGGCAAACGCCTTTCAGTGTGTGATGTGGGTCTGTCGTTGGCGTTTTCAGCCTCCCCACAATTGGTGAGCTTCTTCCTAATTGGTTGTAAAGTGGCACCTAAGACTGTTTTTTGGCAATTAGCCAGCCTAACCGGTTTCAACAGCTTACTGGCATTGCTAAATTGTCATCACTTCCTCTCTCCTGCCACAAAGATTTACACACAGTCAGGATTTGCTCCATGTCCATTTGTTCATCAATTCATAATCACAAACCACTGAATTGTAGGCAAAGGCTTCCTAAATGAAGAGACTAGACTTTCATGGCAAAGGGGGAATTGAAGAAGCTACAGGGCTTTTCCCAACAACCCCTTTTTAGAATGCATCTGCCCAGACCACCACCGTTACGGTCTAATCCTTGTGTGCTTGATTAACAAATAGATGCCCGTCTCAAAAGACAGCAATAGAGTAAACTTTATAAACTTCATCTTTGTTCTTCTCTCATCAAGTGTCAGCCAGGGTTTCTGAGGCTTCAAGTCAATAGACTATTGCAAATGAAAGAAATACCACACACAGACACGAACAAGGCGAATGATTTAAAGAACGCTGTCTGAAACCCCCGTCTGTTGCCTAAACAACACACAGACAAAGGATAAGAGGACATGCACAAAAGGTTGAATCAGTGGGTCTAGTGGAGGCTTGAATGAGTGGTATCTCGAGTACGTGAGAAGTGACATGGATGGGGACATTACGCAGGAACACGCCGCCGGTCACGTGAGCTCACTGGAGAATAATTCGGGGCGTTTTGATTTCCTTGTTCTAAAACCTGCGATAATCTTCACCCATTCTACTTTAAGCTGTATTAACAAAAAGCATGCTGCCCGTACAGTTATGTACAGGTAAACCAGAGTCTATTTGTTCCCTTTATTTATTTCTTTCAGAAGTTGTTTCCCGGAGAAAGAACTACTTTTCATCGAAAAAAGAAAAGCTAGAACAATAAAGAAGAAACATTGTGTGACCCGATCTCTTGTTAGCAGGTGAACCGTCTTCCTTCGTTCTAATCTTTTGCACAGCCATAATAAAAACAACAGCCGGCGGCACGCTATCAGCCAGTGTGAGCTGTGGCAACACGACCCAAAGAGAGTGCAGGGTCGAAATGTGAATATTATTATTTGTTTGTATGCTCACAGGATATCAATCAATCATCAAGCTTTGCTAAACCCATTTGAACAGCTTGGTTTGAAACATAAAAAATGAAAAACATACCAGCAGTGATTATAACAATGATACATTAAGAGGAAAAGAATCTCAGAATCTCATAAAACTTGTAAATCTGTAGATGGACACGGGGTATACAGGGGCAATGTGGCAATGAGGAGAATCCATCCATCACCCAGGTTGCCACACAAGGACATTAATATGTCCCAGCTACACTGGTCTCCTCCCCTCTACTTTACTGATCCATAAGGCTGCCTCCACCTTGTGAAAGTTGCTTTCTCTCCCAGACACAATTTAAAAAGAGAAAAACTCTCTGCTTGGTGATGCTGCCACACATTTTCTCAGGGTCTTTTAACAACTACCCCTCCCGCTCCCGCCTCTCTTGCTCTGCATTTTAAGGAGATTTCTGCCACTTCAGAACAAAACCAAACACGCAAGTGACTGGCCCATCGGCTTGGGCTCCATGCTATCTTTTGCCGGCGTCAAAGCAGAAACAATTTCATCAGAACAAACAGGCCAGCGGATCAGACAGTTATATCACTTTGGCTTTGTGCACAAAGCTACAGAGCTTTTAGTTACACGTGGACAATACTATGGGATGGTTGCACCAGAGAGACGACAACAATAGCAGGGTAACAAATCTGATCTTATTTTGGCCGATAATAGTTTTCTTCATGCAAGACAATATGTTAAATGTGCATTTAATGTCAATTCTGAAATGTACTTTACCAATGGAAACATAGCTGACTGATGCGGGGTAAACATTCAGAGGTCTGTTTTAGGCCATAGCTAATAGTAATTTAGGGATTTAACGTGTTGGTAAATCGGTTACTATTGCTGCTGCGCAGCTCGTGTTGACCACAACCACAGCACTGCTGCAGGTCACGTCCTTATCGAGTGTGTGTGTGTGTGTGCGTGCACCTCTGTGTCTGTCCATGGTTAATCTCCATGCAAACTGCATTATATTTCAGGTGGTCAGTTATGATCAAGGGCCTCTCAAGGTTGAGGCTCTACCTCCTGCTTAATACGGACATTGACCACCCAATGACTCACTGGCGTCGCGGTGGGGGAGAAACCGTTGGCTCAGTATTTTTAGGTTTAGCTAACCGCTAACAGGTAACGGAACTACAGAGGTTAATGGCCAGTGACCCCATTTGAAGTTTATGTAATAATTATCCCAGGGCAGACTGTACAACACGTTGCTTCAACAAACAGCTTCTTTTGTCTGCTGTGACATTTATATGTCCATGAATCCTGTGCAGTGATCCTTTATGTGCCACAAGTATGCTTGTGAACATTACCCTTGAGAAAGGCTTCCTGTGAGTGAAATTCCACCAGAGGTTGGTAACGCCCACTGTGTGTGACCCCCAAGGCCCTCAGTTCTTCGGCCTGACAGGAGAAGAGCCGAGTCAGGAGCTCCTGCTGGGATCTCTGCTGGAGGATCCGTGTGCTTGCGATGCAGAAACTGGGCTTAGCACAGACCTAGCAAAGCTCTGGCTAAAAGTGATGAAACAGCACTGTGTTTCGCGGTAAAATGGGTGAGTCACGGATATCAAAGTCAGACAACCAACGTGCAGTTCTTCCGTTACACAGGATTGGAGATCTTGAAGGCAGACTGAGCTGCAACAGCAGCCAGGAAAGTGTGAAAAGGAAGCCCCACAATCTTATCCACCGCATCATAAAACTGTTGTTAAAGCCCTGCAGACTTGAAGCTTTTGGACTTAATTACTTCAAACTGACAGAAGATAAACTTGCGGAAAACACCTATGAATATACACCTAATGCTGAGAGAATTGTGAAACTCATCGGCTACTGCAAGCACGTCATGGATTATCTTTAAAGATTAACACCACAAAAGCCATGATAAGAGGGCTACTGTCAATTCACAATCCTGCACGGTGAAGGTCTTGTGCAAGGGGAAAATGTGCTTTATCTGTACAGTTGATCTGGAGAGGGACAGAAAACGACCATGTAATATTTCAGACGGTATTTTAAATTAGTATATTAAAAAAGGTAATATTAGGTATCTACTGGTTTGCAATGGTTAACAGAGGTCAGAAGAGTCAACAGCTGCTGGGGCTGTTGGGCTCGGCTCGGCTCTCTTCCACCTCTTGGCCCGGTTTCAATAGGTGTCAACCGACCACCACGCACACCGAACGGGTCCGCACACAAAGGCTTTGGCCGGAGATACAACTTACCTGTTCAAATGTGCCCACTCGATACGTCGAGTCCAGAGAACCGAGGGAGGGAGACGAAACCAGGTCGGGAGGTGGAGGCGCGACAGACCGAGGAGGAGAACAAAAAAAAGAGCAAAGTCGCCCTTGAACAGTAATTCGTAATTAGCTAGCAACAAAGCTAAAATAGCTCAAAGTTCCCCGTGTAACAGAACACCTGAGTTAGCCTCCGCGCTGAGCTCCGCGCTGACGTTTATTAAACTTTTTTTTTAAAATGTTACAGGTCCGTAAAGTTGGTTTCGGAGATAAGGTGATGGCGTTTTTGTTGTTGTTTGTTGTTGTGTTTTTTTAAACCAACCAAAAAAAATTAATTCCAACACGAGGCAAAACCGTCCGGGGCGAGCCGCTCGCGCGCCGCCTCCCTCCGTGTGTGCTACAGTCTGCGAGGAGCAACAGAGAGCGGGTCTGTGCGCCGGTTACCTGACTCCAGCCCCGCGCGCGAGGCCAGCCCTCCGCGCGCCGCCCGCGGCCTCGCGCTTCCTGTTGTTGTCCATGACTGCGGGTAAACAGCGGCTCGCCCGACCGCATCAGCTCGAGGCGACGTGTGGCGTGTGTGTGTGTGTGTTTGATTTTTATTTTGTATTTGGGTGCCAACGTTTTCATCGTTACAGTCTCATGCGTGGGCTGGATTTAGTAATGTTGTATACCGTTACTTTAGGGTTATAGACATCGGAACCCATCACCACGTGATGTGTTTCTTGTTGCTCAAGGCCATTTCCTGTTGTCACAGGTGATTTTCATTATCCAAGCTAAATAAGAAAATAAGAGGTAACATTTGGTTGAATTAATAATTATTTTTTGACCGGTGGTTGAATGTCTTTGGGCGTATTTTAATGAAAATGAATTGCTACAATAAATGGTTATGACTGACAGATGAGAGGTAGTTAGAGGATTATGAAGCAGATGTGGTTTGAACTTTTGATATTTTCTTTGGGATACAGGTTCCCGTGGGAACACAATGTAAATCCACGTTGGCTGCTGCGGTCGTCCTGTGTGAAGCTTTAAACCTTTCAAGCAGTGTGTCGTTTCCCTCAAGGTAGGCTTCTGTTTTCAATGCATCGATCGGTAAAACTGTATCCACAACACAACACATCCATCTTGGTGTATTAGGTTCAGGATGTCAGTTCAGACCTCTGTTTTTCTAAACAGTATATTGTAATCTGTGTGTTTTATCTACACACCGTGTCTATAAGAAAAAACAATTTCCTTCAAGTGTCCTTTTTCACTCTGATCCTGGTGTGGGGGAAATAGTCTGTGAGTTTGTGAGTGAACCCAAGGACAGACTAAAGGCACAGTTCAGCTATCCATAGCTCCAAATACAACTAGGCCAAGCTATCATTATATATACATCACTAGAACCTACTCTTGTTTAATGTACTGCAATATAATTCAGGCACATTTTCCTAATTTCTAATTACTCTCTAAATTCCCAATCTAGGGTATGAACCCCTGAAGTACCATCACGCTAAATAGATGGTCACATGTAATAGCGTAACTCGACCGTGTCCTTTTTGTAATCCAATATTGCTAAAAATCTTTAGTTTAATTTTTCATGGCTGTAATTCCCCAGCATGGGCATGTGAAGCGAGAATGTCCTTGGCTGTGATCCACAGTGATGGTGTATGAAATAAATGAGTACATACCGGACTCGGCCTACTTCTGATTCCCCAAGACAAGAGAGTCATCACATGACCGACCAGATAATGGCAGCGCACAGCTTTCCCTTTACTAAATGGGAAAACAGTCTCTCTCTCTTTTGTGTGTGTGTGTGTGTGTGTGTGTGTGTGTGTGTGTGTGTGTGTGTGTGTGTGTGTGTGTGTGTGTGTGTGTGTGTGTGTGTGTGTGTGTGTGTGTGTGTGTGTGTGTGTCTGCAACAATGCTCTGCATGCATGTGCTTTTGTGCCTGTGTGTTCATGCATGTCACTACTAGCACCTTCTAAACACCGCTCTTTGTTGGCTTGTATGTGCTTGTGTAGCATACAATAGAAAAGAGCCCCATTTGTGTTTGGGTGCACATAATAAAACGTGTAAAGAAATGGGCTGGGGGATCAGTGGATTCTCAACAACATGGAACCCACTACTTACGGTGGCCTGTTGGGTCAAAACACAACCCTGAAAGAAAACTTAACGTTCTTTGATTTGCTAGAACCAGTCGTTCCTCCTCGGCAACAAAATGGTTCTCAGTAGAATCTCAACTTTTCAGCCAAAACACATTTGGAATGTATTCTCACCAAGAATTCCCTTTTTTGTGCCCAGAAGAAAGATATATTGAATCCTGCCTTTGGTGTACCAGATAGCCGTGGTATTGTTAAGAGTAAAGTAAGAATTGTGGTCATGGCATCCGAATAGATATTCTTTTGGTTTGGCTTAGGTAACTACGACAATCCAAAATAATTGGGAAATGGAAATAGGCGACACATTACTGGCATTTATATTATTTAACACCTCACTGCATACTGTATCCTGCACACTACTCCCTGCACTGAATACAAGGATGATCTGTTAAATTATGTGTACATGTGTTTGTGAGTGCTTGTGCTAGTGTGTGTCTAACGTACAGGCTACACATGCATAGTACCTTTCGTAAACTTGCTGACCTTCTCCCTTGACTCTAACAACTCCTCTCGCTCTTTACGCAACCCTGAAATGTCTTATTCCATACATCCCTGTGTAGGATGAGACAGGCAATTTGTAAAAAGGTATCAACCGTCATGGAGGAGATGCCACTTGAAAGCCACACACGCAGAGTGTGAGTTAAAGCGATGCAGCGGATGATCTAGATGCCCTTTGGCAGACTGCAAAAGAATGATATTAATATAGTTGTTTCTTCGTCCTTGCAGCAACCAGGTTTTGTTACTTCATAAAAAATAACTAATCTAGGGGAAATGTCCACCTATTATGAGCATTTACAGTTAATGCCTATTATGGCTTCACATTATTGAAGCTGTTCAATGGAGTATGGCTTTCGTTGACTTTTAAGGGGCTCGTAATGGTGCTTTTACCCACCGAGGACCTCATTTGTAGCCTCTTTCTTATTTTGTTTAAATGTAACGCAGATTGAGTTTTCCTGCAATGAAATGTTCTCTTTAAATAAAGCCGCTTTGCCTCTTTCGGTTTATTTAAGTGAAAATGGTAATGAGAAGGCGAAGAGGAAGACGTTACAGAACCTTAATTAGCTCGATGTGATACTGGCTTGTTCTGTTCTTCAGTTCAGTGAGGCCAGATGTGTTGGTCCGTGTTTGTGCGAGCTTGAGAGGGAGGCGTGTCGTTCAGATCATTGGTTTATGAGCAAGGCCATTTTAAAGTGCCACTGGTTCCATCTACATTGTATGTGCCCTATTAAGCGCATTTCCTCGCTTTTCCTTCCCCTCAATGAATGCAGCAAGTTGTCATGGGAACCATGACATCCGTCCCACCACGTGATATGCATGATTCAATCTGGTAAAAAAAATACACTTTACTGTGAGTGGTCCATGCCCTCTCTCTAGCTGTGAATGATTTGTCTGAGTGCAGCCAGAGTGTGGGCAGCTTTCCCCAGACACAATAGGCTTTTGTATCAAAGGAAGATGTGTTTGTGAACGTATACTGTCAAAGGGATGGCGTACATTTTCCCCCCGGCCACCTGTTCCGCTGATACTTCCCTTCATTTCGGGTTAGAAACACTAGACCCACTTGTGTTTTGAGTGAGTCAGTCACATCCTGGAAAAAAAATGTTTTATTAATGATAAATGCTGATCTGAATGATTGGACGCTCCAATCAGGATCATTTATTGCTACGAATTTTGGACATGGAAGGAACTTGGCGGGTGGTGCATATAAAACAAAACAAAATAAGTGCAAAGACAAAATAAGTGCAGGAGTATTAACATATTTCATTTACAATACAATATAAAATAAACCTAACCTAACTACTCTTCCGTGAATGTACTGTTTGAGTGAATATTTAAATATGGATCATGAAGGGGTGTTCAGGGGAGTGACTGGTGGGAAGTTGGGACGACAGTCACTCAGTGGGGGACTGACTGCTGACAGGATGAAACCGTTTGTGTGGCGTGAGGTCAAATGGAAGGGTCACACTGGTTTTTGTTTAGTGTGAGTCGGGTCGGCTTTCTTCCTCAGGGACCTCTCACTTCAAATGGTTGAAACCAGTCCCTGGTTCAGACTCCCATGTAGTTAGTACCTTTTTATTTCTTAACAAATGCGCAAAAATAAAAAAAACGGACGCACAAACAGCCCGAAAGCTGCAGGTGAGCTCGCGACTAAGGACGTCTGACCCACATAGAGCCATGCGCAGTATGCGTCCCGCTTTTACACTCTTCCATGAGCCGTTAACCTGCAGAGGGGTGAGCTGAATCCTGGTCCCAGCTCACATTGGCACTTGTGGCCTTTTCCCCTCTCCTGCTTCGTCTTTCCATGTTCACACACACACACCTGTGCACTCACAGAGCCCATGGTGTCTGCCATCAAAGTGGTGCACAGACTCCCATTTTAGCCGATGTGTTCTCAGACTCTGACACACATACAGTCCCTCCATCTCTCTCTCTTTCTCTATTTCTCTTGCCCTCTCTCTCTCTCTCCCTCCCCCTCTCTCATACACATCCTGGCTCTCTTCTGCTTTCTGTGTCCTCTCCAGCTGTCTCAATCTCTTATTCCCTCTTCCCACTCTCATTTTTCTCCTCCTCCTCTTATTTGCCTCCCCTTCTCCTTCTCTCACACACAAGCGCACAGATGCAAGCGCACAGAATCTCTCCGCGTATCCACTGGCAACCTCGCTGAGAAACCTCCCTCACCAAGCCCGTGGATCCCTCCACTTGTGTAATTAGCCTTGAAGTGCTGTTGAGGATCATCATATTTAGCTTAGCGACCCAGCAGCAGAGTGCAGACAGATATAGACCCTGCTGGCTGGAGGCTGTGCGCCTGGCAGTGGACAAGCTCTCTCTCTCTCTCTCTCTCTCTCTCTCTCTCTATTCTCCCTCAGTGCCGATGGGCTTCTCCGTGGCAGAGCGGCAGAAGTGAAGGGTGCTTTTGCTTTGAAAGAGACAAAAGGGGGGAAAGACAAAAGAGCGGAGCGGAGAGCACACAGAATGGGAGTCTGCAGCAGGAGCGAATCCTCCTAGAGACAGAGACCCGGAGGAGGCGGCGGTCACTGTGCAGCAGCAGTTTCCAACGGACCGATATTTAAGGTGAGAGTTCTTACGAAGCAGTTACTGCTGAGGAACTGTGTGTGTGTGTGTGTGTGTGGAAGAGTGCGATTGTGAAGCCGTACGGCCCAAATAGTTGTAGCCCGAGGTGGAGCACCAGAGTAATTCTGTCCTAGATGTTATCTCTGTTTTACACACACACACACACACACAGGCATCAGTGCTGCACCACTTGTTGGACTAACATCCTAATTGACACGTAAAGAGATGACGATCACTTGTGCATTCGAATGCGGGTAAGTATCTGTGCGTGTGTGTGTGTGTGTGTGTGTGTGTGACTGTGTATGCGTGGGCCAGCGAGATACTGAGTGGGTCTTTTGTCGCTGTGATGCCAGTGCGGAGCTTATGGATGCCCATCATGGTGAATAACATGGACAGCAACACAAACTGATCAGTCATGGCGACGTTATGCACGATTGCCTCTCACTTCTTTAGAAGACGGCCGCTTAAAGGGAGACAGCCTGCTGTGTGTGTGTGTGTGTGTGTGTGTGTTTGCAATCCCTTTATCTTCTGCCACAACTTGTACAACCCGCTCTCTACTACCGACGAATGCCGTTTCACCGATCAAAGCACGTTGTGCTGTAGCCGAGGTTTGACTGTAGTACTGTGGTACTTGCATTAGAAGAGGAGGGTACGAGATGGATGGGGTTTCTCGTGAGACAGACCGGCGATAGTGAAGAAAGCAAATATGTGAACCACAGCATGAAAAATGAACACACTTGAATCAAGTGTAGTAAGCATTGCTGTGTGTATACCTAGTAATAATCAGACAGAAATGCATGTGTGCCATGTGCAGATAGAAACAGTTTTGAACGGATGCTTTCAGACATTTCATTACATTTGCTGCCATAAACAGAGATAAACCTGAAGCGTCGTTAGCAATAGTCGCTACAATATATATGTATATATATATAATGTAACTCAATGCAACCTCTGTACAGTTAGCTTACTGCTAACGCTAACATGCTCTCTTCCTTAAGACGTCACCAAGCAGCATCATCAGGGATCCTACTGGCATCGTTATCTGAACGACTCTTTCAAGTCTCAACTGAAGGTGTAAATAGACGGCCATGATGATGAATCAATGGAAACCTCCCATTGGAAATGATGATGATCAGTCACGATGAATCCCTTTTGGTCCAGCATGTTTAAATTATAGTAATCTGTAATATTTTGTACATTTTTTTTATAGGGGATCCAAGCCTCCCTCTAAAGCTCGCACAAACACGGACCAACACATCTGGCCTCACTGAACTGAACTGTAAAACATGAGAGAATATCAAAGTGAAGTTGGGTTACTGGAATTATTACATCTTGAATGTGTGAGTTGTTATACTTTGATGCTTAAATATGTTGTGGTGGTATTTGATAGTCCTCTATTCCTCCTCACGTTCAAATTAACAATTTATCTTTAATCCTGAACGATGGGGACCTTTTGAGTCAGAAAGAAACTTTTTTTTACTTTTGTAGTGTCCTTTGAGGAATCCGATTACATTTTTTTAATCTTCTAAATGTCACTTTTTGTCACACCTCATGCCTCTAAGGTTTTTCCACCGTATCACGCATGGAGACGCATTCCTCCGCTCTCACCAGAAGCCACCATCGATTGGTGAAAGGGTCGAAAAAGACTGCCAACGTTTTTGCCCTCAGCCATGAAGTTGACAAGATAATTGTTGCCAAGGAGACGAGGGAATGGGCTCGATGTCTGAGAGGAGAAGCACTTAGTGTTTGAATGAATCAAATTAAATTGAAGACTGCTGAGGGCCCTTGCTTTGTGATTGATAAAATCATGATTTCGAAGTTTCTTGGAAAAAAAACGGCACTTACTGTCTGATTCACAAACCATTTTAAATGAGGCGTCCCAAGAATTGAACAACAGAAACCTGTGAGCGTCTCATCCGCTGGACTTCCTCCAGTGACTCTCCGCGCCATCGCCTCCTCCCGCTCCCCCTTTTGGAGGGCTCAAGCCGCTTGTTTCACTTTCGCCTCGTGCCGCTGCGGCGTCTGCTTCTGAAGTGTCTCCAAAGGTCTGCGTCATGACTTTCTCTCTCTTATCTCTTGCTGTCAGGCTTTTGTTTTTGATCATCGCTGCGCTCTTTCCACTCTACTTCTCCTCCTTTCAACCTCCCCCCCCCCCCCCCCCACCCGTGCCCACCTACCAACTCTTTTGATTGCCAACCCACATTATTGTTGGTGTGTGTCTTTGCATTTTCTATGCGCCCTGCAGAATGAACGTGTGAGGGCATCTCTGGAGTTTGTGCGCCAGTAGTTGTGCGCATGTAAGTGATGTTTTTGCTCTGATGATGCAGAATAAAAGGTTTCTCTCTTTGTGTGCTCAGACATGATTATCGGTAGAATTGACCATGCAGATCACTGCTCCCTTTACCAGTGGATGGTCGGCGCCAGTTGTAAACAGCGCTCCACTGCTTTTTTTCGCCACGGTATTTGTAGGCCTGAGATGGGCCACGAAAGATCATGGCTTATCAACGCATTAACTCTCGGGTAAAAAAAAGGGAGAAATTCCTCAAAAAAAGCCATTATTTCCGCTTGCGATTGAACAGATTCCCAAACCCAGAGATTAACTCTAAGCCAGGCACCAAGACAAATTAGTTACCCTCTCCTGGAATGCAGGCTACTGTTTAGTGACTCACTGTTTTCACAAAGTTGTGACTCGAGGTGCCAGGCAGGTCTCTCTCCTTGCCAAACGTCAAGCTAATTGTTATCCTCAGCCATGCTGGCGTTTCACAGGTGTAGTTGGGATGAGTGTGAAGTGTGTGAACTAAATAGGCTGAATTACAGGCCTCTCTTTTAGCACGCCTCTCAATTTAGTAATATGGACAACAACATTTCTATGAAAGTCAGTTTTGGAGGAACGACAAAGACCCCATCGCGTCCTGCAGCAGACTAGCTGAGGCTTGTTTTTTTAACCTCAACCAAATGCTGGAAATGTTTGTTCTTGATCTCTTGTGGCCCTGATCGGCTGAATAAGAGGATCCAACATTCAATAGAAGTGAAATGAAATCGCGACTGGCATCAACTACGGTTATAAATGGGCACATTACAGATATTAGGACGCTGGGTCCAGTAGTGTGGGAGCTGACCTGCGGACAGAGACACAGACAGGTACACACACACAAACACTACCTACTGGTAGAGATGACCCACAATTCATTGTGCCATGTCAAGATCAATGTCTGAAAATTGTAGCTTTAGCCCAAAAAGTCAGTGTATCTTGTACGCACCGTGTCCTATAGATTTGGAAATAAAACTAAAGCTTTGCAATGACCTCTGACCCCTACAGATGATTGACAGTCAGCTGTCGGCACAGAGGAGGGCAATGAGGAGTTTCCCTGATGACAGCGGCGTGGAGAAGACCAGCACCTACATCGTGCCCTGCTTCCTTTTCGTGGAGGTGAGTGTGTGTGACCTGACGGGGACACTGAAAGCACTTTGCTCCTTTCTTTCGCCAGCTCCGCACAGAAAATGGGAAACGGCTGTGCATTCATATTGAGCGTATATACAGTATTCAATACGTATTGAAACGTTTAGTGCTTTTTATGGGAGCCTAATTCCGGAGGAGGCAGGGTTGTCCTTAGCAACAGCCTCTAAAACAGCTGAAGGCGATACTTGCCTTGTTGGATTTAAGCAAAACCTCGGGCTGATATTTTACATTTGGCAGAAATTAAGAATTTGCTGCTCGCTCTGCTGGCGTGGGAGGATTTAGAAAACCTCTGGGAACGTGGAGTCACAAAGAGCAAACTGATGGACACATGAAAGCACACATTTTACAGTCTTCTGCCTGTAAATGATCCTCAGCCTCTGCTCTTTTATTCACTTTTCTTTCTTCCATCATTTCGCATTTTTCTCATGGCAGATTAAGCGTGTCAGTCAGGAAACTGCATGAATAAGCCGGCTCTTTTTTTTCAGTTCGCAGACTCGCTGATTGATTGACTAACAAGTAATTACCCTCACGCCATGAATCATTGAATAATTTATGGGTACCGTTCAGCAGCGGGCCGACAGTTTTAAGGTTGAGGGATTCTTGCAACCTCAAGGTCTGAAGTGACCTTTATGCCCATGAAACTCCATGATCCCTTTCCTCTGCTCCGCTACTCTTCCCACAACTCTTCCCCTCTCCTTTTTAAATCCCAAAATGACCTGATGGAGCACTCATGGCCTCAACTGCGTTTCCTAATTAATTGGCCTAATTAAGAACAAAAACCCAATTATCCCGTGCCACCACTAACACGCTCCCGGCCTGCAGGTCCTCAGCAACGACAGCTGATTAAAAAAAAATACAGTATTCGCTTTTGCATTCACCCAAAATATGGGATTCACCCATATTTCACATATTTCTAAATGTTGTTCACATTTTGCAAGCCGCGGACCGGTTGCTCCTTCAGGTTTTTCACAGTTTCTAGAGCAAACTGCGTCATTCTTTAGTGCACCTGCAGTGCAGCACCTCAACTGCCCCCCTCAAGAATTCTCCTCAACCTCATTCTTCCTCTTTTTTTTCCCTCTGTACTCATTCGCTCAATGACATCATCCTCTCGGGATCGCAGTGCTTTTTTTTCCCCCATCTGCCTTTTGTGTCTCACCCAACATGTGAATGCGACACACTTTCCACATAACTATAGTCTTCATCACACACCTCTCCCCTGCAGGTTTTTTTGGCGTGGCCCAAAAGTTGCTTTTATTCTTTCGTTGGCTCATTCTCAGCATCCTCTGAGATTATCAGGCTTTCGTAGTGCGTCTTGAATATCTCCAGGCTCATGGCTGGTGCTCCTCTCCTCCTCCAGAATTCTCTTTGACGGCCTCTTGAGTTCTGGCCAGTCACCCTTTTCACACAGATCCTCCACATCACTCCTCTCTCCCAGTTATTCCTTTGGGTAATTACATATTTTGCGCCGTGCATCTCGTCATTATTCCCCCCCCGCTTCATCTCCTCCTCCCACTCATAAAGAAACTGCTTTCTCCCTCAGCTTCACCTTCCCTCAAGGGTCTCCATCATGTCTTGTTCGGTCCCACACCCCCTTTGGTTTTCTGTTCACACCACTGTTCCTCGAGCTCACCTCGTATCACACGCTGCAGGGGGCCATGAAAATGCACTTCTGTGGAGGAGGTGCTACGCGGAGCTGATGCCCTCTTTGTTTCCCTCTCTTTCTTCCCCACTCTGTCACCTTAATCGCCCCTCTCTCTAGGGTCACTTTTATTTTCCTCAAACGGGGCCAGAGGTGGGTTGAGATAAATATAATTTGACTGTTATCACAGTATATGAGCCTGAATGAATCTGTGTACATTGCAGTAGTTTAATAAAGGGCCTTTTTTTAATTTGATTCCGCCCTCTTAATGTGTTCACACCGAAGCAGCTCGCTGTAGCAGAGCTCCCCCCGGAGGGCACTCGCTCCTTTGTTGTTACATTAGCATCTCATTACCCGTTTCTTTTCAAACACCCCATCTTATTCCCGTTCCTCTCCGTGTGATCTTCTCGCTGATTCCCTCGCTCTTCGCCCTCCATTCTCCTCGCAGTCCGTCTCTCCTTCTCACCGTCTGGCTCCCGCTTTCTCTTGTCACTTTATCTCCACGGCGACGGACGTTTTCCTCTTTCTCGGTCAAGTCCCTCTGTCAGTTCATCGCCGCTTTAATCTCGGAGCTCGTCCGCCGACTTTGATGACTGTATCTCTGCATCCCCTCCGTCCCCGCTTTCCATTTTTCTATCTTCACACCATCTTCCCTCGGTCTCTCACATGGTCGACGTTTTCTTTTTCTGCCAGATTAAAAAGTGAGCGCTGGCCTTATCACTTTCCCATACTAAACGAGGGAGGGGATTTCACGCAGTTTCACTTTTAGTTGCATGGGATGAAACGCGGCATAATAGAGAGGAGACAAGTCACCCTCTCTGTGTACGTCTGTATATTTTACTCCTGTTTGCTGTCGTGCTGCGTAGTCACACAACGGACTGGTCCTCAGCGCTTCAAAAGCAAAGTGACTCCTGACTCGCTTTGGACGCTGTTGGCTGAGAGGAGGCCGGTGAGTCGGTCTGATCTAAGCCGGACTGGCCTGCTGTGGAAATCTGTACTCAAGAAGACCTACAAAGTGACTCCAAGTGGAATATTTGAGTGGATGTCTGTGAGCAGCCAGGGAGTGGTAGTGTGGCTGTAGCATTGGTACGATCTGATAACAGGGGCTGCACTGTAGATGCTAATCCATGGCGTCCAGTTATTCTTTGTACGTAGCCTGACTCTCCAGTTTTGCTGTTCAGTCTCGACTGCCAGCTCACAGTGGCCAAGCCTCCTCCTCCTCCTCCTCCTCCTCTTCCTCCTCACCGCTGCTTCCTCGTGCCTCGCACACAGCAACATTCCCAGAGTTAATTTTCTGGTTTTAGGCAAAATTGTGTCACACTTCTTGGTGGTTTGGGTTAACTTTACGTACCGTGGCGCATGGATTGGAGAGGGTGTGTCAGGAATCCATGAGGTTGGTGGTTCAATCCCTGGCTGCTACATGTCCCATGTCAAAGTGTCCCCGAGCAAGACACCCAACCCCTAATTGCTCTTACTTGTTTTTACTCGTTTCTGAAGATATTTTTTTACAAACAGCCTCACTTGTGCGAGGTCAACCTCCCCCAAATAAAAACTGTACTCGCAATAACTCGAGGCACCAAATATACCCACTGAACTATTGCTTGCCGACATGCTAACTCTAACTATCTAGTGTGTTCTGTTAAATACAACTTGATGTAAAAGCAGCTCAAACCTGTGACTTGTGATCTTTGACCTCTTCACGGGCAATTTATATAACTCTAATATTGAATAATACTCTGGTGTTGGCTTTAATGTTTGTTTCAGTAAAATAATCATGCAAATGATTTGTATTTGTCCGTTCCCTCTTCAAGACACACACACACACACAGACACACCTTCACAAGGACACACAACGGCTCATTTTCCCATTATTCTCTCCATACTTTCCCCCTCATTTTCTCCCAGACTCCACGAATAGCACCTGCCCGCCTTTCTGCAGCGCTGGCATTTTTCTGCACTACGGGTGGATGCTTGAAACACTTGTTAGCTGGCTGCTTCCCACCTGTTATCACTTTAGGAGGGAAGGGAGGGCTGTATGTATCACAGTATAGATTCAGCTCATTTGCGGAGCCGCGTATCTCAGCTGAAGCACCGTAGCCAAATTATTCTATCGGAAAAAACTGGAAGAGGATCTTTGCTTATTTCTAAAATAAATTGCTTATGCAAGATGTGATCTTGCCCATCGCTTCTTTATGAGCTGCTATCAGCAACATAAATCATAACAGAGGATTTCCAAAATCAAGATTCGCCATTTGCAAAATTGGCATCCTTTCTGGCTCACGGGCAGATTACATCAAAGTCAAACTTGTCAGTGAAATTATTCCATTTCTTGTGCTTAAAAAAATGCATTAAAAGAACTTTCCTCTTTGTTTCTGGAAGGCAAAAAGCAATGCAAATCAGATGATAGTTTTTAGCAAAACGAATGCATGTTAATACTTTCATATGTGAGCAGAAATTAAACGTTTCATTGGGAGCATGTTTGCATTTTGTGAGCCAGCATTTGCCTTTATTCTTCCGTTTGAAAATGCAGCGGCATGTTTGCTTGAGGAATGGGGATCCATTAAGAGAAAGAGAGGAACAAAGGGGTAAGGAGGGCAAGCAGAGACTGTTTATAGGAATCGAAGAGGAGGAGAGCACACGTTTTCCATGGTCAATGGGCCTAGTATGAAAGAAAATGGCGATTGTTAGTTCTCATGGTGACCACACACACACACACAAAGGGGCTGCTAACCCTAACTAAAGTGTTGCAGCTCTGGAGAGCTTGTTTGGCAGTTTGGAATTACCAACTAACCCGGGAAAAGCCAGTGGTGTAATTTAATGCTAGGGCGCCTGCAAGAACCGATTCATTTTATACTCTGAAGTTGATGTTTACTGCATCAATGGCTTAACGTTAGATCATTTCACCAAACTCGAATGCAACACAGGTCACAGAAAATGAGCCATGTTTGTGTAACTAGTGTCGCATTTGAGTCATACGCAGTCATCACTCATGCGGCGATGGGCGTGTGCTCTCTGTCGCTCGGCAGTAGTGTGTTAAGCTTCTGGCTCTCTGCGCTTCGTGCCGTTACTACTCCACTGCCCACCTTAATCCTTGCTGCAAAACTTCCCTTTCACAAGTCCATGAATGGGTTTAGGTTGGATAAGATAACAAAGAAGTTAGACATGTGAAGGTTAATATTGCTGCCGCTGTAGACATGCAGCGGGTGAAATACGAATTGAACACGTCAACATGTTTCTCAGTAAATATTTTTCCAAAGAAGCTATTGACATGAAATTTTCACCAGATGTTGGTTCAGAAATAAAATTATGTGTAATAATGTGAAATGACACAGGGAAAAAGTATTGAACACATGAAGAAAGGGAGGTGCAAAAAGGTCTGGAAAGCCAAAACAACAGCTGAAAACTATCAGTAATTAAAAAGCAATCCAGACCCTCGTCAGTGCAAATTAGTATCAGCTGGTTCAGTCCCACCTGATGGCCTACAAAAAGGTCTCATTGCTAAGGTGTCACACAAGACACATCCCATGATGGGTAAAAGCAAAGAGCTGTCTCAAGACCTTCGCAACCTAATTGTTTCTTAACACAATGATGACATTAGTTATAGGTGCATTTCTAAGCTTCTGAATGTTCCAGTGAGCACTGATGGGGCCATAATATGGAAGTGGAAAGACAATCATTTCACCATAAATTCATTTCGACCAGGTGCTTCTCGCAAGATTTCTGACAGAGGAGTGAAAAGAATAATCAGACGAGTTGTCCAAGAGCCAAGGACCACTCGTGGAGAGCTTCAGAAAGACCTGCAATTAGCAAGTACTGTTGTCTCAAAGCAAACTATAAATAATGCACTGCACCGCCATGGCCTGTATGCACGCTCACCGCGCAAGACTCCATTGCTCGTTTAAAGTTTGCTGCACAACTTTTGGAAAAGCCAGTAAAATACTGGGAGAATGTAGTGTGGTCAGTTTGGAGGTGGGAGGTGGGAACATCATGGCAATCTTCACATAATCGAAGGAAGGATGAATGGGCAAATTTACAGAGACATTCTTGACAGAAATCTGCTGCCATCTACCAGGATGATGAAGATGAAACGAGGGTGGACATTTCAGCAAGACAATGATCCCAATCACACAGCCAAGGAAACTCTCAACTGGTTTCAAAGAAAGAAAATAAAGCTGCTAGAATGGCCCAGCCAATCACCTGACTTAAACCCCATTGAAAATCTATGGAAAGACCTGAAGATGAAGATTCATAGAAGAGGCCCACGGAACCTTCAAGATTTGAAGACTGTTTGTGTGGAAGAATGGTCCAAAATCCCACCAGAGCAACGCATGCGACTGGTTTCTCCAGACAGGAGGCGTCTTGATGCTGTCATTACCAACAAAGGCTTTTGTACAAAGTATTGAATAAATATCATTAAGCGTGTTCCATACTTTTTCCCTCATTTCACATTATTACACATAACTTTATTTCTGTACTTCTTTGTTTTGGTTTCTTTGTATGTATGTATTGAGTTGTTACCAACATCTTGTGAAGATTTTATGTCAATAGCTCCTTGAGAAATATATTTGTTGAGAAAAATGGTTCAATACTTATTTCACCCGCTGTAAATTGATTTAAAATGAAAATGTTTGTTCTGCTTACATTGTATTTCTATGCTGTAGATAAAGAGAATCAACCGGTTAATGTGTTTGAGGGATCAGATTTGACTGCGCAGATGATTGACAGACGTAAAGGAAGATGCATAAAGGAACCTTTTAAAGGAGGGAGACAGCATGGGTTTGAAAATGATTGAGGTAAAGATGTTTTTTGACAGAAAAAGGATAGGGGGGGAAAAAGAGCTGATGAATTTAAGATAAAGATAAGACACACAAACAAAAGAGAAAAGGGTGAGGGGGGGGGGCAGATTGGTACACATGGGCTGAAGATGAATGCCTGCTTTGATCCTGTCCCCTCCCCTTGTGCCCTCTTTCTCTCCACTTCAAGCTCTCAAACAGCCTAATGTACTCGCTTTCACCTCCTCTGCCCTTTTATTTTCTCTCCTCTCCGGCGCCTTCCTCGGCTTTATTTCCCAGCAGCACGGGGCGTCTCCACCCCAACGTAATCTGCGATGCGCTAAAGTCTCATTAACCGTTTTATCCGTCAGTTTATCTTCTTCCCCTTTCGCACTCCCAGTCCTCTCTTCAAGGCTCCCCCCACTGCGGCTCGTCCACCTTCCTCCACCGGTCAGGCCGGGCTCAGCGTGTTGTAATGTGATCTGATGACACCAGGGGGCAGTCAAGCCCGTTCATTTGCTTGTCATCCATGTTGATTCGAAGTGCACATGTTATGCAGATGATGTATGGGGGAGTGAGGGAGTGTGGTGGTGGTGGTGGGGGGGGGGGGGTGCGCATCTTTCTGACTGTGCGTTTGTGGTCTAAATTGTTCTTGATCATCTGCTGAAATCAGAGACGAAACATCCGCTTGCTGTGAAATATTCACTGAGGCTCTAATCAGTGAGCGAGTGTGATTACGTGAGATCGTCAGGGAACCAAATCACACGGAAAAGGAGGAGAGGTGTTTTGCAGCCTCATCTCGTTCTTATGGTTGTTTTTATTTGTGAGGATTGTTTGGATTTGTCAAGAAATTTGAGGCTGATTAATGAGGGCAAGCAGATCAAGTGAGAGTAAGGTCGTTTGATCGATAGAAGAAGTGGAGATCTTGGTATGCTCTCTGTAGTTTAACACATCATTTTCAGTCATAAGTGGCATATGAAATGTGGCAATTAGTTTATAACATTCTATGTCAACAATATAGATATTTATTAATGTATTTATCAATGACTTTAAAATAAAAAATATGTCTTCACAGAAGAAGTTCTAATTGATTACAAATATTACGTTAGTAAGCACTTGTAGATGTCCTAATGTGTCCTAAAGTCCTGTTTAGAGCTACATTGGGTGGTAACAACTGTGGTAAAAACTATTTGATGGTTATACAGTGCTTATAAATGATGTAACTGGACAGTTTGTCAAATATGGAAGATTTTGTAAAAATATAATAGTAGTAATGGTAATGCTGTAACTGATTTTGTATGCAAAGACTAAAACTCTAACTTTGCTGATGTAGGATAGAAAAAAATATGCCACACGCGTCAGTCCAGCAGCTCGTGCTTCATACCCATGTGACTTCAGGCTCCTTGCTCCGACCACACCCCCTTTAAAAAAAACTACCTTCATTTTGATCTCTTCAGCTCACAATAGTTCCCCTGCTATAGTTCCTGATACAGCAGGTTTTTCCCCCGAATCACAAGGGGAAATAAACCCCGGCGGTGAGGTGGTGGCTGGACACTAACTACCACTGAGGCCCTGTTCCAACCTGGCATCGTTTTAAACCAGTTGGAGTTAGAATTATATCTTAATTCACCTTAATTCACTGTGATGCTCAAAGGCCTCTGGGCAGCATCAACACACCTGAAATACGCAATCCAGTCCAGTTGTATGTCAATCTCAAAGGATTATGGGACCTTCTAAGAGCAAAACGAATCTGTTCACCGCCAGCAGCCTCTCAGCAGGGCGCTGTGTCATCTCATCACCGGCCTCCGTCCACACATTCTCACCTTCTGTAAACATGACTTCATCCGTTGACTTTCCTGCCATCGGGCCGCTCCACACACACGCGGGCCAAGGGTGGACGCGCAGCGCTTACTTGCGAGCGCTAAGTTTTGTCCCCGGGCGACATCGGGGATGCCCACGTCGATGTTACCGCCCCCATAACACAGCATTACTGACACATTTTATTTCCTTCTTTTTTGGTCAAAGGGCTTTTTAGACCGGGATAGTTTCAGTCACATCAGTGGCGTTTTAGTCTCTCAGAATTTCTCTTTGCCGCCTTTTGAGGAGCAGAGGTAAAATAATTAAGCCCTAATTACTAATGTGTGTGTTTAGTTGACCGGGTCAGCTACGACGGGGGTCATCATCTTAAAGCTGCCTTATGTTGTAAATTGAAAGCTAAATGAATGCTGACAGGTTTTAAGCAGCTACATTAAATTGGGTTTCTTAGCACAATGGAGTAATCCCTTCTTTGTTGGGCATGTCGGGTGAAACCATGTCAGGTTTTTAAGTTGATACCAAATCATACAAAATAACCCATTTCTACATTTGCTGAGATATGAGTGAGCTGGAAATTGTCAAAGAAAACAAAGGGCTGTTGAATTAGTGTCTTGTAGCTTTCAGTGAGTGTTTCACATTAGCGTGGGAGTTTGTGAAAAACATACTTCTTTAGATCTTTCTTCTGTCAGGCCCAGGAGGAAAACAGGAAGCAGGCGCAGGGTCTTTTGGTACGTAAGGTTTTTTTTTATTAATGCAGCCGTGGTCCTCCACACAGAGTCAAAGGCGGGCTATGAAATGATCCTAGGTCACACTTCTTCGAGATAAAAAATAGACCAGGAAGAAGTGTGGCTATAAAAAATGATCAAAAACCAAAACTCACTCCACTCCACAGGAGGAAAACAAAAAGGCTTTTAATTTGATCAAAATAACAAATGCAACGTTAGAAGCTCAGAGGCTGACAAGGGAATGAGATGCAGGTGAGGAGGTGGGGGGGGGGGGGGAGACAAAGGTCTCATTACGGAGTGGGAACAGGTGTGAGGACGAAGTGGAAATGTCACTGGAGGAGAGACAAAGAGACAAAACGTGACCCACCTTCGTTAGAACAGAAACACACTTTGAGATGTTTCTTTGTCCAAAGACCTAATAAAATGTGCTAAATCAAATGTTTTAGTGGCACATTTCACAAAGGAACGATATTCTGGGAGATATTAAAGAGCGATTCTACGTGCAGGTGACAGGTGTCAGACTAATGAAAACAGCTTATGAGTGGGAAATCATTTCCATCTGGTTCACTCAAAAATCAGCTATCGCATATTTGGACTTTTAAACATTCATTTTCAGTATCTGGGGCTTTTGGAGATAATAAAGCACAAATTAATTCAGCACCAGTTGGATGATAAAACTGTTGGCGTGAACTTCAAAAACACCTAGATGGGTGCCATGTGACTAACGATCCCGGGTAAACAGCCTGCATTGAGTTGAGTCATGTTACATGTCACGTCGGCTGTCGTGACCCTCCTGCAAATTAAGCTTTTCAGTAGTTTCATTTTGCAGGTGCAGACTGCGCTTCAGAAACACTTATTATGCAGATGGATATTCCAAGGTGACCTGTGCACGATGAGCTAATTAGAAACCGTCAACCTGAAGTTGCTTTGACCCTTTGGAGGTAGTTGTTGTCCAAAGGGGAGGAGTGGAGGATGAAATGTCAACTAAGAACTTGAATGTCAAACGTGTTTGCCCCAAATGCAAAGCAGCCTTTTTGGCTTGACAGGACGCACACACAAAGTCAATGCAAAGACCAGAATGGAAGCTAATTGGCACCAGGTGGTGTGAACAACGCAACGTCCATATGTTGGTGTTGGGATTCTCGCCCTGTCGTCACTGAAGGCCTGACATTGTTGGGAACTAGAGAAAAAGAATGATCACAGCTGTCTATATATGAGTTAATAAATAAATATATGTATATATATATATATATATATATATAAACTCATATAAACACACCGAACGTGATTATGCATGAATAAATGTGTCTGTATGAAGCATAGACACTCAGTGGCGTTGGCAACGGCTTTGTCGACGTACATTTTTTTAATGTAATATCTTGTCCCGGAATTAATATTAAGCATCAACTAGTGTCTTCTCAAGTATTAATCCCCAGTATTGTGTAATGCCTGACCGCACTGCAGGTGTGTATACAAAACGACGCGCACAATCTCAACGGGATTTCTACCGCAGTCGCCTTCAAATGTTTGTCTAGACTTTGATGGGCGTCTGTGGGCATCCCTCGCTCGCTTGTCCCCTCCCACCTTTGTGCGCCTCCGTCCTTCAAGCCCCGGAGTGGGGGGCGCGGTGGTCCTCCGAAGAGAGGGTCGGTGGTTTGATCCCAGGCCCGGCTAACCAGCATGTCGATGTGTCCTTGGGAAAGACAGTTAACCCCAGCATTGCTCCTGTAGCTGCGACTACAGTGTGTGAATGTTAGTTACTGATGGGCAGGTGCCACTGTGTATGGTAGGTCCCGTCATTAGTGTATGAATGGGTGTGAATGGGTGAATGATGTCATGTAGTGTTAAAGCGCTTTGAGTGGTCAGAAGACTAGAAAAGCGCTGTACAAGACCAAGTCCATTTACCATTTACCATTTCTGTAGCTCGGCAAGAGGAGAGGAGCGGATGATGGAAAGAATTGTTCAACCTAGCGTGCCTGTGTCAAGGGTTCCAAGAGGGCACTCGCATGCCTGCAGACACACACACACACAGATGCACAAAGATGGAGAAGAACATGGAGTCGTTTGGACTGTATTTATATACTACATGGGTTTTTGTGGCATGCCTGCATACACCCCCCCCCCCCCCCACCCACCCAGCACAATGCTCTGCTAACTGACCCTCAATGCAAAAACCACAGTACGGCCGGATGCCACGGAGGATTCGTAGTGGATTATGTGTGCATATTGCCCCCGGTACGCAGAATTTACTGTTAAGGAAACAGAAAACAGGAAAGGCGCAGAGAAGCGGAGTTGACACGCAGCGCGCACAATGTAAAATGTAGATTGAATTAGGTCAGTCTCTCTCTCTCTCTCCATGTTCATTGTCAGTCTTCAGAGTCTACTAATGCTGACATCTGTTAAGTGTGACACATCCGTCCCCCCATCCGCCCAATATGCACCTCCAGCTCACCGTTTTTTGAATTGGATAAACATGGCGGACGTCTTCTCACTAGTGTTCACTTCTTCAGACTGATCTGCCACTGAGGTTTTCCCCAAATGGTGCCAGGCAACCAAAACACACACACAAACTGTGAAACCACCAAACAAAGAAGATGTCATTTGTTTTATAAGTGAGCTTTAGATGGGCTAGATGTATCGTCCGCGTTGCCGGCCAACAGTCGAACGTCCGCACATGGGGGCCATCTTGGTAGGGGCAGCTCGCTCACTCATAACACTGTGTTGGATATTTAAACTACATGTACCACCACCAAACACAATGTTATGGGTGAGCGACCTGCCCCTACCAAGATGGCCCCCATGTGCGGCATCTAGCCTTTATACATGTCTGTGAAGGAAACTACCATCGACAAAGGAATCTGAGGACGTTACAGTGTTGACCTTAATTCACGTTGGTTTTTACTGACTCCCGGAGTTTCACCAGTTTTTTTACTGACTAACTTTTGATTGTATGATCTCATTAGTACAGGTGGAATGGTATCTCATATCTCTTTGGAGCGTCTTTGCAGTTGATTTCATTATGATCCAAGTATCCACAATTGATGATTCTTTTTATTCCTATATGCTGCACTGACATTGAGAAAAATGTCCGTGCAAAACGTTGAGAGATTAATTGACTTCCTGTTTGTCATTTGTTTCTACTATCAGTCATAGCCCAAATTTGTCAGATCCAAAAAGTCCGAAGTTCCCAACTACAGGTATTTTCTCCTGTCACAGCAGGGAGAGAACGGACCTCAGATGGGGTCTCCTCCGGCAGTTATGGCACAAATTAAGTGCTTTGGGATGTATCTGTCATCCACACAGAGTAGAACAGAGGTCACTAACTGGCGGACCGCGTTCCGGATCCGGACCAAAAGCTAAAAAAAAAAAAAGACGGTTGTGATTTAAATGTGACGGTGCAGCTCGTCTTTACGGTAGTGCCTCAAAGCACAGACCAATTGCATTCGAGTTAAACCATCCCACGTGATACCACTCAATCAATCTCTTCACATTTTAGACCCCTGCAGTAGAAGGTCCAGAAAGCAAATTTGACTGCAGGTTATAATGAAACTAATCATCACCATTTAAAATCACGTTCCCTTTTTTCCTCGGAGCTAACAAATATTATACTTACTCCCCGTTAGGAATTGCTCGTGCATTTATATTACCACCTACTATTTTAAATAGTTATGAAGATTTTTGGCGGCATGGCTTGTGTTTTACGCACAGCTGGTAACTAAAGTTCGGCAGATAATCACACACACACACACACGTAATGCTATTCCCACGGTTGTTTTCTCTCCTTCTCTCTTTCCTCCCTCCTCTTGTCTTCTCTAGCGCATCTGTGTCTCACCCTCCTCCCACCTCTCTCCCGTCCTCGAGCCGCTCTTCCTGTTTCCCTCTATACAGCGTTGTTTTCTTTGATCGGTCTCCATTTGTTTCTTTACCCTCCCACTGCACGCTGACACTGAAGGCTTCTCTCCCTCTCTCTCTCTCTCTCTCTCTCTCTCTCTCTCTCCCTCTCTCTCTCTCTCTCTCTCTCTCTCTCTCTCTCTCTCTCTCTCTCTCTCTCTCTCTCTCTCTCTCTCTCTCTCTCTCTCTCTCTCTCTCTCTCTCTCTCTCTCTCTCTCTCTCTCTCTCTCTCTCCCTCCCTCTCATCCTCATCCCTCACTATCTCTCCATGCACACTTGATTCATTTTACACATTACCGGAGCCTCCATCATTTTGCTCTGTGGTGGAAAAAATCTCTCCCTTTTTCTTCCTTTTTTCCCCATTAAATCTGTGACAGTAGTTCCACTCCTCCTCTCTTCTCCCAGGCTGTCTCCTATTCTGCTGCGTATCCAACCCTAAAGCTGGAACCACTATGTTTTATTTCCAGCTGGTCATCATGGCAGGGACCGTTCTGTTGGCGTACTACTTTGAGTACACGGACACGTTCCCCGTGCACATCCAGGGCTTCTTCTGCTTCGACAAAGCCTACTCCAAGCCGTTCCCGGGACCGGAGGACAACAGCAAGGCGCCGCCGGTCCTCGTCTACTCCCTGGTCACCGCCATCCCCACTGTGACGGTGAGTCTGTGTTCAACTTGGGAAAAGAAAAGTGCTTCCACAGGTGCTCATCATGCGCACACAGGACATGACAATCCCCTACACACACACACACACACACACACGCCTCCTCATTTACACGTGGTGTTTGAGGATGGAAAGAGGGCAGAGCTGTGTAGGTGTGCATCCTCGTGGTCTTGCTGCTCCGTTTGTGTGTGAATGCGTTCGCGATCATAACCATGGCAACGGGCACTAAATTTGTCCTCCACAGAGCAGCCAGAAGTAGCTACAGTGTGCAGAGAGTCTGTCCTGATTTCAAGAGTGCGAGCTGCTAAAGCAGAATAAACCCTGGGCTCCAAATGGCTCCGTGCAGGGGAAGGGAAGGGTTATTCTTTTCGGAGGAGCGTCTTCATCCGTAAAATGCGTATCGATTTACCTTTTTAATAATTGTGCGTCCGTAACAGAGTTGTGTTTTTGTAGGCCACGAGTTCTTGGCACCACGCAGCAAATCAAAGATGATTATTCCGTGTCTTTTTTTCTGCTGAGGGCCATCAGAGCGGTTATACTTTATTCTTTCAGTGGGGTGTTATTAAAAATGAACCGTAGTTTCATGTCCTCATCAAAGCTCCGTCTCCGTGACTGACGGTCTCGTCCCCGAGGGTTTGTCTCTTTGATGTCCTACAATGCTAAATGGCATTAGGACGCGTCTGCCTTTGAGCCACATATTTGGGAAACACACACACACACATGTACCTGCATTGACAGGCAGTCCTGGGTCATTTCTGTATTTTTTAATTGCATTTCATTTAAATCTGAATGTGTCTCAGATCTCTTCTTTAGTCTTTCCTTCTGTTGACATTGGTAGCTATATCTGACACCATTTATCTGTGTGTGTGTGTGTGTGTGTGTGTGGTTGTGTTGCTCGGGGCTTTATTCTGAACCGGAAGGGGGCTGCAGGTACCAGTAGGAGCAGAGTGCCTGGATTTCGCCTGGAGTGTGAAGCGGCTTTATTGAAAATCAGAGAAGCTGTGTTTCCTGGTGCTCCGTCCCACAGTTACAATACAACTATCGCAGTTAGTGTGGTTCAGGATTTCTCTCGGTTTCTCTTACTTTTTCCCCAGAGCCTGTTTTTGCTGCCGTCTCTTTATGTAATGATGTGGAGGCATACGTCTCAGGATAACGAGGTTCCTCAGTGGCAAACACGAGCACTCGAAGTGACCTAACGGTACATCGGTAATGCACAGTAAAAGACGTAGCTGCGTATGAGTTTATGCAAAACCTCGTCGCGCTGACTAGCTGCTACTGTTTGCAATCCCGCTTCAAAACATCATCAAAGCTGTGTTCATTTGTCAAGATAATCTTGCTGAACTAAGTATAATAAACCTTTGTTTGCCACACAGCTTATTTTTATCATGCAAAATCCAATGGAAACATGCTTTTAGATTGGATTTTGGCTACAAAAATACAGCATTCCTGCACCACTTTATTTCTCCTCGTGGCCCAGCTGCTGCTTTACACTTCTCTAAATTTTATTCACATAGAACAAAAACATAGTCCTTAAGGTCCGACATTCCAGACATTTAGTGTTGTTTCTTTGACACTGTGGAGTACTGTGAGGGTTGGCGGTTCGAATCCCGGCTGCGGCAATCGTCCCTGACTAAGACACCTAACCCCTAATTGCTCCCCAGGCAAAAATGTAATGCCTGGGTTATAATTCAAGTCGCTATGGATAAAAGCGCCATCTAAATGTCATGTAATGTGGGTCGAGTGCACCTGTTATAAGACGAACAAAGTTAGAAAATAAATAGCTAAATATCTTCTTGTCATTCTGGCCATCCTGGCTCATGTGTATAGTTGTAGGTACAAACAGGGAATGAAAGGTCTGAAAACTGACAGCAAAAAAGACAGCTTCTGAATTTCATAGACCAACAAAATGTGAACATTTTGGCTCTAAAACAATTGTCTCAAACTGCCGCAGGTTAGAACAGAATCTGAGTGTCTCTTCAAACGCTTCGAACCGGTGAAAGTGATCGCTCCGGGCTTTCATGCCAATCCCAACCCGGGAGATTCGGTCAACACACAGCAGAGTCAATTTGATGATCGATGTGGTCCACGGATTCGAATAGTGTGTGAGGCAGAGGAAGCGGCCAAGCGAGAGGAAGCGAGAGGATGAGGGAAACAGAAGCACTTGTGTGGTGCTGTACGTCGCAGTGGATCAGTGAAGGTAGGAGCGTGGGTGGATGACGGCGCACATCCTCAACTCCACGGCCTGTGAAAGCGGATTCTGCGTGTGGGAGTCGGTGTGCCTGTGTGCATGTGTGTGTGTGTGTGTGTGTGTGTGTGTGTGTGTGTGTGTGTGTGTGTGTGTGTGTGTGTGACTAGTGTTGGGATCTGACTACTAGTCAGAGTGGACAAAGCACAGGTGATACTCAGCACATGGGCTATTTAAACCGTGTCCTAATTATTAGTGTGTGTTTGTGTGTGAGGGTGTGCGTTATGTAACGGAGACCGTGTGTGTCAAGCTGCGACCACTCAGAAGAGAGTAAACGGTAATTGTAGAATTAAGATGCGTGTGACACAATATGAGCCCACGAACACACTTGTCAAGCTCAAGCAAGGGGACTTGAGGAGGTGAAGGTTGAGGTTTATTCCTCTGGGTTTTTTAATCTCGTTGGTCAGGAGCATGACGCAAAGTAGACCGAGCCCCGTTCTCATGCTGCTAAATCGAAACCTCTCGACAGGAGCGGGCAGAGAAAGCAAGCACGCTCTTTAAGAGGAGAGGGAGGAGCGGCTGGAACGAGGTAGCAGACACAAAACGAGACCACCTCTCCAGCATCTGTGTTTAGTGGTCATTATTGGGTTCGTGTATTTGCGTAACGCCAGGACATAGACGGTGCCGGTAGCTTGCAGTGGTAAGTTTAATTTGTGGCAAGATAACGAGGGGAAACTTGTCATTCCGTAGAGCAGGGTTATGCAGCATTGAATTGGAGTGACGCAGTGGATATTGTGATGGACTAGTCCTCTCATGCTTCCTCTTGCTGTAGGTCAAAAGTGTGAATCCACAAGCCGAGGCCCCCCTCCTTCTCCTCCTCCACTGATTATATTTCCGAAGCTATTATAAATGTGTTAAGACAAAAACCTCAAAGCTACTTTTACCAGCTGGAGCAAAATCCCCAAATCCAATCTGAGTCTCAGATAGAAGATGAAATCGTCAAATCTAGAGCGTCGCAAGCCACTTAAACCCTCGGTGGAAGGGGCCTTCTGCTCCCTGCTGGGTTTGATGGGTGGTGGGAGGCTGTAGGTGAGCCCGGCTGCAGCCCACGTGCATTCACGTGGCCCCCGCCAAGCTCCCTGCGACTGCACACTTGTCACGCTGATGAGAGGAAAATGATGGTATTCATAAGACACGGGCATTTCCCCGGTTTTCTTCACTTTTCTCTTCTGTGTTCTAAATTTACCTTCCATTGTTCCTGCAATCACAGTTGTCATCTTTGACGAGCAACCCAAAAGAAATCTGCTCACGCCAGCGCACACGCTCCCACGCGTGCTCTGCAAAGTAAGGCCGAGTAAGGCGGGAGCGCCTCTGTGGATCCTGGAAGGGGAGACCTCGGACGGTTCGTTTTTCCAGTTGATTGCAATCGTCATCGCACAAGCTGAGGGAAGTGCGCGCACACACACACAGGCACACACACACACACAGTCACACTGCTGTACGCGCAAATCAGGCCGATGCCCATATGCAAATGAAGCACAAGTTTGCATACCGCTAGGCCTGGGGACAATCCATCATGAATAATGGAGTCACACATGACAGACGGAGGAGAAGGATCGGGAAGCGCCATCCGAGTGTGTCACACCGAAACTCTTCCACCCGATTGTCAGATCAGCCCCGTTGTTGAATCCCTCTTCAGGGAGAATGTGGGAGAGAGGTGGAACGCCAAAGTTCTACGGAAGTGATTGTGGTGCTGATGTGAGATGGGCTTGTGAAGGGAATCGGGGTAGCTTGCATCACGGCAGTCTGACCACCGTTTAGTCTCCGGGGGTAACGGACATCTCTCCGTTTGTTTTACGCTCCCATTACCAACTCCAGACACAAGGTGCAGATGAAAGATAAAGTCGAATAACGGATCCTTCAGTGGATACATCAAATATTGCGACATTGTCAAGAGACTATCGGCAATTCCTCCAGCATGTTCCGCCTCTTTCGCTGTGAACCGAAGCCACTGGTTAATATTGGGAAACCAGCCGATACCGAAAGTACTGTTGACCCCGTGTCCCCCCGTTCACTTACGGATTTGTGAGGAACCCGACACCAGTTATTATCTTATCTATTGAGTCAACATGGCAAAGGGAATAAATTATTTGAAAGACCGTTTTCTTTGAGTTGCCAGATTTATGTTAGGAGAATAGGCCGGGCTTTGTAAGTGGATGTTATTGGGGGGAACGTTTTTTTTAATTTGTTCTTTTTATTGTGCAAATTCGGCTGGGCCTGGAAATTGTCAAATTATACCAAGCAAGCGTTGATTAAAAACAAAATCAACGTCGTCCAAAGGACAGCAGATGAGTGTGTGATTCCACTCAAAAGAGCAACGGAAGCAACGAGGACCAAAGTACACCAGACCGTGTACTTTAGGAGCTGATGAGAGTAGTGAGGGGCAGATGTGTCCTACAGGTGAGTGGGGAACAACAAGACAGCTGCTGGAGCGTGGCAGAACGCCGCATTCTGCACGAGACGTCAGTGACGGGAAATGAGAGCAGAACACAAGCGTAACTCAAGCTTTTAACACTCTGAACCGCGAGCATTGGGTCGTCCCTTGTTTCCGACCCGTTGTTCTCTCTGTGGCGCCCCGGCTTAGGGTCTATTCACAGAATGGCGTGCGGCGTGACATTTAAAAAAAAGAAGTCGAAAAAGAGTATTGTCATGATTGGTGAGACCCAGGAGGGCCGAGAGCTACATTTTCCTTAGTTCTTGGCCTTCTACAAAGAAAAAACAAAGTGTGGTACATGAAGATTCAGGTGGCTTTTAGAATCCTGCTCAAGATGGTTGAGACCGAATCATTTTTGTGACTCGCTCCTTTCATGCATCTAATTTACAAATGCTACTGAATGACAAAATGTAATCCTAAAGGCCTTAATGAATCCGACACACAGGGAAACGTTGTATTCTTCTTGTTTCCGGAAACATTGGAACAAATGTCTGAATTTAGTTTTGCTATATTTGTCTTTGTTGCTTTTTTGTATGGACTCATGTGTCCAGAAACAACGTTGAACATCTGTGTTATTTATACAAGCACCACTTGCTCTGTGCTCTGCAGCCTGCGGTTCAGTCCAAGTTTCATGTGCCCAAAGAGTTCATTTACATAAAAGGTGTATTTGGGTGGAGATTTCATGTGAGACATTGTAGACTAAAAAGCTTTTTGAGGTTTTTAAGCTGTTTTGGAAGCATTAGAAGCACAGGATGTGTTCAAAGACTGTCGGAAGGATGGGAAAAATATGATTTAACAGCTTCTTGGCAAAACTACTCTGTTTGTTTGAACTGAACATGCTTTTCAATCCCGCCGGCTGGTTTTTCGGAGTTCACACGGTTGCTCTTATTCACCGTGACGAAGGTTTGGGTGAGTTTTGATAATGTCTCTCTTAGGATTCCTGGCATCAGTGTAATATTATTATAAGCTAATTTAATTCCAACGGAAATGGCGCATTTAGTATAATCTGTTTTTCCACTGCCCGCCACCATCTGCCCATTCATGTTGTAATTCTTCCTCTTTTTGTGTGTTATCGTGTGCGAGATACAGAGAGACGGCCGCGCTTATGAGACGAAGCAGCGGGGGGGGAAAAGGGCAGGGGATAATAAGGGATAATCACGGCTCCATCCGGGCGCAGCCAATCACGCTGTACGGAGGATTGAGAGGCAAAGACAGCGGGTCGCGCGGCCCCTCGTCGATACGCTCAACCGGCCACCGGCTCCCGCTACAAAGGCCTGTAATAAGAGCTGTAACCCGCCGATGAGAACCCTAATCCGACCATCCACTCACACTCTGGCCTCATCCCACACTCACCCGGGGTCTGTTTCTGCTTAACGGGGAGGCAGATGGGAAGGAAGGCGGCTACCGAGGAAGAAAAGGGGGGAATGTGAAGAGGTGGTGGGGGAGAGAGAGAAAGAGAGAGAGAGAGAGAGAGCAACGGAGAGTAAGCAGGATAGAGAGAAAAGCCGTAGGGGAGGCGAGGACAATGCAACGAGACAAGAAAAGATAGGGGGGGGGGGGGGAAGAGGAGACGAGCGGGGTCAAACTTCAAACCTTAGTGAACGCTAAGAGAGAGAGAGAGAGAGAGAGAGCGGGAAGCCAGAAAATAAGATTTGTATTTGAATCAGGGTAGCCTCGTTCTCTCCTCCACAAAGAGACGGGAAAACTGCAGAATAAAAGCAGAGTGAGACCGAGAAAGAGGGAGATGGATGGAGAGAGTGGGTGATGATGAAGCAGCTAAATCGTCATGGTTACCATCGCCCGTGCGGCGTGTGAAAAGCCTGCGTAAGTGAGTGTGTGTGTGTGTGTGTTTAAAGTAGAGCACAGCGCTTGCGATGTCAACAAATGTCATCTGATATACCCGATGCAGACATGGTGTAATCTCAGAGATGCGTGTTGTTTTTTTTCTTCTTCCCAACCGAAGGCCTGTTTAGAAGGTGCACAAAGTGGGCGTGACACACCGAAACACTTCGATTATGAAACAGCAGAGTGTAAAATGCGTAGCTAGAATCAGTGTTTGCTCACAGCCTCCCCGGGCTGAGGATCACCAAACACCAAACACGTCTTTCAAAGAACGTGCAGAGACACCGGTACAAATCTGCACTCTCCCCCCCCCCTGCGGCTTATGATGCTTTTTTTTTTTTTTTACATTGTGACGTCAAACCGGCATTTAATGCTGCGTCACTTGGTCCCGTGATTGCTGCTACCAGTGCACAAATATCTTTATTGTCAGTTTACATTTACCTATTTTCATCCCTGCATCTGTGGTGTCTCAATTTAAGCAATCCGTCTTTGGGAGAAAGCGACGGTTAAATCTATTCCTGTACAAACGATCCAGCAGCTCACAGTTTATTGTCTCACTACACGTTCCAAACTGAGTACAATAACTCTTTCATCCCTTTCATTTATTCCAGATTTGATCTTTTTTGTCCTCGTTTGTCATCCTTCGCAGACACACTTGTTGGAGTCACGCTTTTAGAAAGAGAACAAGAAAGAGCCTCACAATGTGTGACTGTCACAAAATGAAGAAAATCAAAGAAAGCCAATTATGTCTCTCCCACCTTATTCTCCGTTTTCCTTTTGCCATCCCTCTCATTCCTTATTGCAGGTGTTTACCAGGCGTCGGCCGGTCTCCTAATCACACCAGCTCCTCCGACGGGTTGAGCTCTCTCTTCCTCCCTACCGACTATCCGACAGTCAAATAAATGCGGCCTTAAAAAAAAAAACGTTGCGATTGCCTCGAGGAAACCGTCAACATCTGCTCAACTCTAATTGGCCGCCGAGTGGCTTTCGCCTCGGTCCAGTTGGTTTGCAGTTGAGAATAAAACTCATCCGATAGAAAGTTAACACGGCGCCAATGGACATGTCGGCCGTACTTTGAATTTAGGTTAATGTTGTTTAGATTTGTTGCAGTGAGTCTGATGCCGTAGGTATAAGAACCAGAGGGAATCTGTGTCCCATATTTCTCTCAGTTCCTAAAATCTGGTACTGGATGCATTTTTTTATCTCTCAGACAAACGGCAACATCTCCTTTAAATAATAAAAGTGTCCCTCAGACTTCAGTGTCTTCCACCAGGGTCTGTCAGCGTTAAATCTTCACTATTTCACAATCTGGTGACTAATGTGACTTATGAGACCATGACCTATTTTGAGTGTGCAACTATTTTCCTGAAGCGCTGGAGAGACTTTCTTTCATTAGTTGCTTGTTGAATATTAATAACATTTTTCAACAATATATCACAACATTTTAATATATTCTACTGCATTGAATGTATTACTTGTGCAATAGGTTGTTCATCTAGTGTTTGTTTGGTTACATATTTTGTCGTGTCAAATGTTGTGCAGTGTTTTTAAAAGTAATCTCTGCAGACTGAATGACGTTGTGTAATGCAAACCAAGGGAAGGCAGCAGACTGGAGAGTGTACTTCCACCTTATGAATACTCTCCGATCAGCGTCCTCCCCTCCGTCTGAGGCAGCTTGGTACTTTGGAAGCAGAGGAAATAGCTGAATGTCATCCCCTCATCGTCTTCTTCTGAGAAACTGAGGCACGTTTGTAACCTCTCCCGACTCTTTTCCGTAGGTTTTTCTCATCTCTTAATTAGTCAATTAGTTGTCTCACACACATTTTTCATTAACTTTCCATCAGTGCGTGGCCTTTAGCTTTTTCTTTAGTTTCTCTGTGAGTGTGTAACCATCGATGGACTGTCTCTACTGCAAAGGTAGACGGCGACGAAGCTGCGGTGTGAACGAAAGAAGGACGACACAGGTCTCTTTATGTCATTAGGACAAAGTTGTCACTATGATTACTCAGTGTCTCAACGTCAGTTTTGTACATTTTTCTTAAAAAGGCGCCGAGTGCACATGGCAAAAAGCCCCATCACGGCAGCATAACACCTGTAGTAATGCAACTATTTTTGCCACCATGTAAAGCTGATTTGTCTTTTGGTTTTGGTCTCCAGCAACACGTTGGGGTTGTGTCTTTCTCTTTAGCTGCTGAATGGCAAACTATGTTCATCTAATTGCAAATTGCTCTGAAAACAGTAGATGTTGGTTAGGTATAAAACTCGTCCATATAAGGTGCTGAAAATAAAGCTTCCTTTAGGCTTATTACACTTATTTCACGAGCTTATTCATCTTTTAGTCAAAGAGATTGCAGTCTTTGTGTACCCCGTGAATGAATATTGATCCCTGCAGCCGTCTGAACTACGAGCCACTGGAGAGGAGCACGGCCACGACAATCAATACATCTTTATTGTTCTTTTCCACCACATATCCTTTTCATTGTAATTAGAGCGGCGCAGCAGGAGGCGGGCCTCTCGCTCACATCAGTATGAAAAGGGATTAGTATCGACGGCACATCCACGCAGTGGCAGCCGACCACCCGTCGGCTGAGGATGTGTCTCCTCAGGAGTCGACGGCGAGTACGACGAGGGAGGGGGGCGTTGGCAACGAGGCCGTGATATTACGCGCAAGCTTTGAGGGTCACCTCCAGTTGTTTCACTGGAAAAATCCCATGTTCCTTTTGGTTCGCTTGTGTTTTTTTTTTTTTTTTTATAACGCGCGTGTTTGTGCCGGGTCATTTCTTCCCCATTTGTGGATGCATCTTCCTCTAGCGGTGCACACCACTTACTCTTGGTTTGGCCACGCGGCTGCACACGCACACCGCTGTTGAAATCAGCTTGGCAGGTTCCGAATGAGCCTTTTGATAGATTCAATTATGTCGCAATCATCCTCTTTTCTCTAATCTGTAATCTCAGCTGGATGCTGATTAATTGCCATTTGCAAGTCTCTCATGCCTTCTGCCCTTTTGGCTGCTGTCTCCACCACTCCTCTTCCTCCACCTCCTCCTTCTCCTCTTCTTCTTCTCCTCCCACAACTAAAAGGGCAAGGTCTGTCCGCGCAGGTTCCTTTTGTAGCTCCACCGTGTTGGCGCTTTCTTCATTGTGTTTTAAATCTTTTCATGGTCTCGCTCCCCGAGTATATACTCAGCTCACCACATGTGTTCTCGCGCCACCCGCGACGCTCCCCATTCAATCTAACGCCGCGCCGAAAAATACAAGCTCAATGAATTTCCCGGAGCTCTGAAACAACCTTGTGTTGCCAGACGTCTTCAGTGTTTCGTTGTCAACAGAGCTCATGGTCATACGGATAGCTCTACTAGAATCAGGAGAGGGACATCACTCGTGTCGACACACAAGCCCCTCGCCGAACCGTTCCATAACACTCAGCATTATGGTATGAAATCCCCCGCCTTCATCTGTCAGACGCAGCGCGGCGGCGGGCATCAGCATCATCCAAACGCCCCTGGCTGTGGGCCATGCGCATTGGATGTCCGTGTAACCTACCTCCCGCGGCGCCGTCGTGCTCTTTCTCGATACCCGCGATCGGGGGAAAACGATTCCATGTGCGCCGTGTAACGCTATCCCGGAGAGTCCTTTCGGTGGTGTGGAGTTGATTCATTCCCCTGTCAAAAGAGATCAATGTCCCGCTGATTGGGCTCTTAAACTCTTTCTTAAAGTACTTTTCCAGCTGCTGCCAGAGGCCTTAAGGTGGGAGGGAAGGGGTCTTAAAAATGGGTTTTCTGAATGTTTTAAGGCCATAACAGTAAAGATTTGATGGTGGTCTTACGGAGGTGTGATCACGGCAGGGTAAAACATTGATTAAGACATTTCTTAATGTTTGATTCATGTCATCTGGCAATCCACACGGCAATATTAATAATAAAAGTGTGGCCCTGGTTTCATGGAGCTGCTGTAAATTGGTGCCGTTTTTTTGTTGAGTGGTGAGATGATGAGGTGTGTGAGACTGGTGAGAGTGAACGGGAGGTGTTTAATGTTGAGAATCGCTGAAGCAAAAGCATCGAAATACGTGGAAACGTGAAGCCATGGAGGAACGCAGGTGTTGCGAGGCCCAGGGAGGAACACTCGTGAATCATTTCTGCTGCGCACCGCATTCAACCGACAGAATATTTGGCGAGGCGGATAAATCCTTAATCGGGCCGTTTTAGCTGTCGGCTTGACAAAAAGAAGGAAAAAAACAAACAAACAACGTTTGACGGCTCTCTGTCTTTCTTCCTCAGATTCTGATCGGAGAAGTGACCAGTTTCTTCGTGAAGACGGAAGGAGCTCAGGAGAAGACCATAGTGACCGCCGACTGCTGTTATTTCAACCCTCTCCTCCGCAGGATTGTACGTTTTCTGGGTCAGTTATAGTGCTAGAGATCAGAGGTTCTGCCACCCGGACTGAATAGAGCCTCTGTGCTCTGGGGCCTCATTTGGACTTGCAACGGCAAGAGAGGGATGGAGAGAGAGAGAGAGAGAGAGGGAGCTTGTCCTTTGTAGGGCTCCTGTGGACTCGTTTCCCCTCTCCTCGTGTTCCAGCTGATGATCTTTTTCATCATCTCCTGTAGCCTGTATGTTTATGAACGTTAGTGATGGACCACAGATATCAAATATGAATGCAAAGGCCAGGTCTGTCTGACAATTCCCTCCCACACAGTAAGAAGAGCGAGCGCTTAATCTGCATTTTAAGTGCTCGTTTCTCCGCCAGTCTCGACTCCCTCGTCAGGGGTTTGCATGAACCCTGCGTCTCTCTCTCTCTCTTTTTGGCCACACAGGCGTCTACTCCTTCGGGCTCTTCACCACCACCATCTTCGCCAATGCCGGCCAAGTGGTGACCGGGAACCAGACGCCGCACTTCCTGTCCGCCTGCAGGCCAAACTACACGGCGCTGGGCTGCCAGTCTCCGCTGCACTACATCGCCGAGCGCCGGGCCTGCACGGGAAACCCGTACCTGGTGGCGTCCGCCCGCAAGTCCTTCCCCTCCAAGGACGCGGCGCTTAGCTTTTACTCAGCCATCTACACGGTGGTAGGGACACAGAGTATAACTTGACAAAACACCCTTAAAAGTGGACACGCAAGTGTACAAATAGAGTTTGTGCTTTTGTGCGACAATTATCCGCCTCTGCTCTAGTGCAGTCGGCTCATATTTTCTTCCTATTCAGACTTACTGTTTCATTGGATTTGAAGCTAGTTGCAGATGAACGTTGTGTCGGTGGTACTTTTTCAAATCCTACTTTTCTTCAGAACAAGCCTGTAGAGCTGGCATTCAGCATCCTGAATGTATCCTTCATAACCCATATTGGAGAGACCTCTTTTAAGCTCCTCTCTGAAGAAATAAATCGGATATTAATTCAGTCAATTACACACACTCTTCTCTTGCATTAAACCCTCCACACGGGGAACGAAATCACTTTCGATCCTCGGCACAACAAAAACGGAAATTGGCGACACCCACGTGAACACAAACAAACCATCACACACACACACGCACACACACAGCTCCTCTGAAAGCACTGCAGAGCGCGGCCTCTCGTGGCTCCTTCAGGTTGTTCTCGGGCCGTCTCAGCTGGCCGACTGAAGACGTCTAATTGGTGCGTCCCACAGTGAACAAATAACATGGCCACTTGATCCGAAGCGTATCTCTCTCTCTCTCTCTCTCTCCCCCCTCCAGATGTACGTGACGCTGGTGTTCCGGACCAAAGGGACCCGCCTCACCAAGCCCACGCTGTGCCTCGTGCTGCTGTCTCTGGCCGTGCTGGTGGGGGTGGTGCGGGTGACCGAGCACAGAAACCACTGGAACGATGTGCTGGCCGGGTTCGTCACCGGAGGGGCCATCGCTGCCTTCCTGGTGAGAGGGGGGGGGGGGGGGGGGGAGAAAAGAGGGTGGAGGAAGAGAACTAATTGGGTTGCAATGTTTGTCAGTCATGATGAAATCTTTCGGGGGAAAACACTTTGATGGGCTGTCACACCTATGAAAGTGAATTCACTGGCCACTGAGTCTTCATCATGGAACATTTATACATAGTGTCTTGGAACCTCTTGGCCTAGATCAATTTTCTCCAAAATATTGGGATTGGTGCTAACTTTAAAGATCAAAGTGCTCCCTGTGGTCTTTCCATACCTCCTAAAATATGCCATTATTATTATGTTTGTCTCCCCCTCCCACTGCAAGTGTCCTGCTCAGTATTATTCGCACTAGAACATCTCCCCATCGTCCTAGTGCAATGGCGCAAATATTTACCCTCCTTTCACCATGTAACTTTTGAACGTTCTTTTCTGACTCATCACCAGGTTTCGTGTGTGATCAACAATTTCAAGCAGACCCAGATAGCATTGCCGCCTCCTCCGCCTCAACAGCGCCCCGAGCATGCAATCGGGCTTCCTCTCCTCAGCCT
Organism: Pungitius pungitius; assembly: GCF_949316345.1. Taxonomy (NCBI): domain Eukaryota; kingdom Metazoa; phylum Chordata; class Actinopteri; order Perciformes; family Gasterosteidae; genus Pungitius; species Pungitius pungitius. The sequence goes on from NC_084908.1 coordinate 3,472,780, forward strand.
GCCCCGCGTGGAGAGTCCACTCGAAAAGTTAAGTGGCCTCCAGGTAAGGGGTGGGGGGAGAACATCATGGAAAGAACATTGATTAAGTAGTTGAAATATCCTAAGCTTAAGTGTCCACGGCCGTGTTGTTCACTGTCTGGTGGTGGAGCGAATTCTTGTTCCCAGCACGGGAACGTCGGGGGACGTCTTGCGGCCTTTTAAGTGCTGGGCGTGAAGACACTTGGCTAATTCCACCGCGCGTTAGTGCCGCTCGGTTCACAAAACAATCTCGATCGTGGCGATGTCCTTTCCTACGCTGCGAGAAGAGTGTGTTGATTGATTCAATCTGGCTCTTCACTACACTTCAAACTATTACTACTCCATCAGTAGTTTCACCCGTTAGCAGAAGGTTCAGAGTAACGGCTACCTCGCTAAAACAGAAGTTAGCTCCTGGCTAACCAGCCAGTTTCCCGCTAGTTCTAAGCCCCCAGGAGGAGCGCCATGCTTTGTTCTAACGTAGTGGGAAAACATTGTAATTACATCTTTCATGAGAACCCCAAAAATACTTTTCCCCATGAAATGTCATCAGGAAAGTAAGTTGGTGCATAAGTAACACAGTACGACTACTTGAATAGTCCGTATTTAAATATTGGTAGTTTGATTGTAAACGCCATTGGATACAGACGTTTTATACTCAAAATAGGACTTTTGCTTCTGAGCAACTTTCATAGGACTGAATGGTGGGCTGCTGATTTTTTGCTGTTGCTACTTCCCTTTTTCTACATTCATGTCTTTTTCATCTAGTCATCTAGTTCTAGATCGCGGGGGGGGGGGCACAAAGATGACTTTGCTATTGTGAGAATTACAGAAAGACTTCTATGCAATGCACTTCTATAAAAGTAGCTGCTATTCCTAAAGAGTCCACTGGGGGTCGCTCTCTGTGAGTGAGAGCATGCGTTAGACCAGGGGAAGCAGGTCGGTCATTCTTCTGACTTTGGTGATCCCCTCAATTTCCCCCTCGCACCACCATGAGGTTGACATTGGTGGTTTTGAGTGAAATATTTTGAAGACAGTAGGCATTTAATACCCAAGATCATTTGCGAGTTTGTTTTTTTTGCGATTTAGTTTTTGACAGAAATATCAAGGAAAATAATGAATTTGAATTAATTGATGCACACGTTGGTTGGGATGTTCACATGGTAAACTAAACTGGGCGTACAGCTCCACCACCGCTAGCGTGTCTGTAGTCCCTTGTGTTTTATGTGAATCAGGGTGTTTTTGTCCTCACTGATGAACCTGCTTGTTTGGTGTGTGTCGATGTATTCTGACTCCTCACATCTTATGCCCTTCCTCTCTACCACTCCTGATCTTCTCTCGGTCCCCTTGCCTCCTGTTCCAGGTTCCAGGGCTACCGTATTCTGAGATCACATGACCATCAGCCAATCCCGTCCCCCGCCCCTCCCGATGTGCTCCTCCCCTCGCGGCGTTGCCTCACCAGCGCAGTCTAGACCCGCCCACTGAATGCCCCCCGCCCTGCCCCGCCCACCCCGTAGGACGACACCCTCTCCGACGAGTCAAATCTACGCAGGTCTGAAAGGTCCACCAATCAGAAGAGGCAGACGCGTGCGTGTGACATGCGCCGCTGAAACCTGTCATCGGCTAAGGACCCGCAGGAGGGGACTCGTGTCCTTCTTTTCCTGTCATGTCATGTTTTTCCTCCACAATGGCCTCCTTTTTTCTTTCTGGTGATAAAAGACCCGACGAAAGAAGCCGCCAAAGCAAGAGCTGTTGAAGCAATACTGTGTCCATATTCCCACGTCCGGTTTTCCTAATAGACCCACAACAGGGACTCTAAAGACTGTTGTCTGGTTACGGCTTGATGAAACACTTGATCATATAAAAGTTATTCAGCAATCGAAGAAAGTTCCAGTCGCTGGTGGATCGTCCTCAAAGCAACACTCAGGACAATACAGGGGGGGGGGGGGGACAATGTGAAGATCAGAGACCTTCATCTAATCAAATGCAGGTATTATGGTACAGATTCCGTCTGTCTGCATAACAAACGAGAGACGAGAAAAGCACCTTTGTAAATGATGGAGCAGATGAACCCACTTGTGTTTTGTGTCTTCTTTGTTCCGGGGGATTCGGTGATGATCTCAGAGGAGACATTCTTACACGCTAGGGCTGTGCTTGTGATGCCGCCATTTGTTTTTTTCTGGGAAATCCGTTAATTCATCCTTGAACAAGACGTTCCATCAGCTCTCCAAATGTCTTTTACTGACAATTCAGGTGTGTGTTTTCCATATGTTGGTAGGTCCATAGTGTAAAATATTCTGAAGGTTTCATCATTAGACTTACTGCCTATCCCCCACGTGGACTTCTTTGTTGGTGTTAGTTGGTACAAATGTCTAAATCTCTTTTTCTACCTGTATCTAAATGTGAACCCACTTTGCGAAGCTATCGTGTTATAAGAGTAGTTTGGCGTCGGTTGTTAATGCCACTGTTTGATCCGTCCTGTCCAGTGATTTCCTCCCACTGACTTTGGGGAACCAGTGGCACGGACCGCTGTGCGACACAGAGGTAGGACCTCTGAGTTTTGTATAGTTTTGTACAGTAAATAGGTTTCTTTACGCGGTATATACTACATTATCATTCCGTTTAAACCGTGTGAACGATGCGAGGCTACCTGAACCCTGTCCTGTGGGATCTCATCCCTTCAGAGGGTCACCAGAGGCGGGTTATTCCAGAGTACGCGATGCGTTATATAAAGAAGGGATTTTATTAGGTGTGTGTGCGCGTGTGTGTGCTTATTGGGATTAGTGTGTGTACGTTTTTATAGTGAGCACATTGTATGGCAGCAAAACTGTTAATTCGGCAATCTGTTTTCTTAAGTTAAACCGTCCAAAGTAGCTGCTATAATTACACACCTGTGCTTGTATGTAAGTGCAGGCCATCAAAGGACCCCTGCCAAGGCGCCTCTAACAATGCCTGTTAAAGCAGAAGGTGCTCATTATAGGTCTGAGATTACCTTAAGGAAAACTTTTCGGTCTGGATTTTTTTTGTAAACAATTGAAGGGGTGGAGAACATGGTACATGTCCAAACTGACATTATTTTCATGTTAAAAATGTCTCTGTTTTGTATTTATTTACCTAAATAAATTGCGATTACCACACATGGCTGCCTGCTCTGCATTGTTTTCACGTGATGTTTTTTTTTTCTTCCTTGCACTCTTTATAGTAAGGATAAAGCTGTGCTGTTCTTAATGCTTTCATTTCAAAACGCTGACATGCAGGAGCCATGACGACTGTCGACTTGGAAGCGTTGCGATTACTTACCAGGTGAAATATCGATGAACCTTGAAAGGAAAAGCACAGGTGTTACTAACAACATTAACGTTGGCTCTGTTCTTCTTTCTTGTCCCAGCAAGTCACGTCCGATTTAAAATACAACGGATTTATTCTATGAATATTCAAATAACATCACCCCTAATATGGCTGACTTGTTAACAGTGCCGGTGTGTCATAGAGTTGCTACAACAACACAATGTCCCATGGACAAAATACATCTACTTGTGGACTGTTACAGAGCTTTAGAGGTCCGGTCCACGTTTCCAAGCCTTGGCCTAGTTTTCCATGATAATTAGAATTATGTCATTTGGAATTCTGAAAATACAAGAGATCTTTCAACTCTTGGTCAGCGTTAAATCTTTTTAAATGTGGATTGTGTAAATGGTATATGATCAGACTGCAGAAGACATTGACTTGAGCAACAACGCATGCTCACTGACCTCAGTAATAAACACTTTATTGTATTGTATTTACTGCATTTTTTATACTTCCACACAGAACTTGTTTTGTATCTGTACCGTTTCCTGTATATTTTATGCTCATCGACTGTTCCTACAATTACTTACATTTATTAGGAGTGAATAACTATGACTACAAAGTCCAACCCTAAACACGTCAGGACGCAGTGGGTCCGGCGCACCTCAGTTCAGACAGTTGTAGCAGTACAGTGATGCGGCCACTAGGTGGCAGGGCAATCCAAAGGGGGTGGGGGGTTGTTTTAAATCCACCGGTTTTCATATTTATTAAATCAATCCGCACGTTGCGAATGTAAAAAAATATGCAAAAACAGAAAAAGGGGATTTTAAAATGTTTTCCACACGAGACCTCTGCTGGCCCACATGTGTCATCAGTCATCAAGCTAATAAATGTAATGTAATGGCGCAATTACTTTGAAATGTAGACAGAGGCTAATTCTCCCTCCCCCCTCTCCCCCTCTCTCTCTCTCCCTCCCTCTCTCTCTCTCTCTCTTCCTCGCCCCCTCTTTGTGTTCCTTTGAGTTTGTGCTTGTCAGTCTTGTTAACGACAAGGAACACACACACACACACACACACACACACAGAATTCTCTGCACTCTCCCGACAACATTATCTTTTCCGGAAATTGCTTCTCAAGCACAGCCGGAGCCCCATTAGAAAAGAAGAGCTCTACGCTGTAACCTTTTTAAAAAGCCATTAGTGATGCACCTGCTTCTCTCTCTCTCTCTCTCTCTCTCTCTCTCTGTTCCCATTTGTGTGTCCTATTTGTCTCTCTTGTTAACACTGACACACACACACACACACACAGTTTCTCCATCCTGATTGCCAGCTTCCCAGTTCCCAATCCGACTGACTACGGAGCAACGTAAGCATCTTTCCCCTCCAGTTAGAGTGCGAATCACTGACATTTTAAAAGTTCTGCATCTAAATGACACGATTTACAGGACTTGTGACTGTTGAATCAGTGTTTGGGACATGAGTAATTCCCTCTCAGAGACACACACTGGTAAAGCAAGATTATTCATGAAATGTAATGTCACCGTAGAGAGCATGGTTTACTCCAGCGGAGATGAATCGGGATTGATTCCTGCAAGGTTTGCCTGAATGTACAAATGAGCTTTTAATTGCAAATACTGCTCCCAAAGTGATTTAGTGTTCACGTCATAGTTTTCTGAAACCACACACATTGAAAGCCATTAGTCTGCGTCTCAAGGGCTTTTGTGTTTTGCTGACTTACTTTAAGTGCCTCCAATCCTAAATGAATCGGAGTGTCATGACATACTGACATGCAGATGGACGTGTGTGATAGCAAAGGGGTATATAATGTGAGCTTATTAAATATATTCAAGATTTTAAATTTAAGTGGAGTAAGAGCCAGCAGATTCTTTCAAGAAAAGGAGTGGAGCTTTTACGGTACAAAACCATGAAGGATTCTTCTTCTCTCTTGATTAATTCCCTCTTGGGTAAACATGGGTTCATGGTTCTAATGGCTTTGTATATAAAACAACATGATGTTCATTAAGGCAATTATGGTACATCTAGCTCAAAATAGACCATAAAGCAGAGTATGATTTTGGGGCGGGGCCACCTTGTTATTGACGGATCGATACCAAGGCGTTGTCTATTGTCTGGGTTTTTAGCTTTCACCAATTGTGACCCTCTCACAGCGGTCTCACAAGTTATTCATATTTTAATGGCAACCTTTTTGTGCCCTAAAATGTTTTGTTTAGCACTTCCTTCTAATGAGCTTATGTTATTTGCTGCGGTAAAATAAGATGGAGACGGCCATTAACCAAGATGTCGACAACCAAAGTGGACAGGATGGCAAAAGAAAAACTACAAGGGCCAAGAAGGGGATGACCAACAGCCACGATGCAAATGAATAAAACCAAAGAAGGCGCTAGCCAACAATCAAGATGGCCAAGAGGCCCAAAAGCTAAGAAGGGGACGGGCAACATGTCAAACCTAAGATTTGCATTGTGGGTATTGTAGGCGCCAGGTTTCGACAAGGTGGTAAATTGTATTTATGTTTGAAAACTGTCCATCATGGCAATTTCACAGGAGACCAATGGAAAACGGGTTGTCTGTACGAGTTGTGTACGTGTGTGTGTGTGTGTGTGTGTGTGTGTGTGTGTGTGTGTGTGCGTGTTCTCGTGATTTCCTGTGGTGAGTTGAACTTTGCTCCCTGGCTCAGTGTCTCTCTGTTTGCCGTAATGTTCCTGACCCTGAGGTCACACACTGTCTGCCGCTGAATCACTGTGTGTGTTTGTGTGTGTGTGTGTGTGTGTGTGTGTGTGTGTGTGTGTGTGTGTGTGTGTGTGTGTGTGTGTGTGTGTGTGTGTGTGCGTGCGTGTGTGTGGAGAAAAAAAAGAAATACAAAGAGGAGAAATCAAAGGGGTGAGTGTAAGTGAGTGAGCTGAGGGAGACAGGAAAGTGCACGGATGAGCGTGGTTTATCACATCCCAAAACAAACCAGCAGCCGCTGGGTAATATAAACATACTCTCTGTCATAGTAAATTACAAATATTGGTCTTAGTCTTGCTGCAGTCTCCTGATTATTCTCAATCGTCTGCCTCTGACAATTATGAAGCCATTAACGCTGTGTGTGCGTGTGCTTGCATGTGCATGTGTGTGAGGGAGGGAGGGAGGGAGGGGGAGAGACCGACTTGGTTGAGGAAATATGCTGCTTTATCCTTTATGGCCTTGAAGGCTCCAGTACCTTACAGCTCCAGCCTTGTGGGTTCTGCAAACATTCTATTGACCTGTTTCAGATGTCTTTAAAGAAAGCCAAAGGGGGAAAAAGATGAGAAGACATGTGAAAGAATGAAAGATACATTAATATTTATAGAAATCCTAAATCATAGAAAATCAAATTTAGCTGAAGCGTTTAGCACACACACACACACGTACACACACACACACACACACACCAATTTGGAGTTTTCCAAGGCGGAGCTCCTTTACAGTTCACCAGATGAGGAGAGGATTACAAGAGACCTTAATGCCAACCCCATTCAGCATGTCTGCTAGAGAGGACCATCGACCGGATACAGAGGTCCTAGGAGACCGGATTAGGAGCTGGAACACACACACACACACACACACACACACACACAGACACCACAGGCTATAGAAACCTCCGTTAAGACCCTGCAGGGAACATCATCCAGGACGTACAACGCAAGTCCCATTTCAGTCAATCGATTAAAGCACTAATGACTGAGCGAGTGGAGGCTTTGTCTCCCACAATGCGTCCAATACGCATCCGTGCTTATTTTTCATTTGTATTATTCATCTTTTTTTTTTATATAGTGAACAGTTAATCAGGCAAATGTGTCAAAAAAGTTGTTGGTTTAAAATGTTCAAATTCAAACCCCTATTGTGATCATATTTTATTCTTATTTCTGTGCCAACTTCTTGTGACAATGATTCCTTTCTATATAAACTATTACACTGCTTATGATGTCAAATAAAACAATTCCACAGCACTGTAAAGTTTGGTCCAAAAGAAGACCTGGGCGTTTAAATAATATTTGACACCATTGTAGGCCTAAAATAAAGGCAGCGTGCTTAATTATTTATTGCAGATGATTGCATTGTATTTTACAGGTTTGTCATGTCCTATCCCTATTAATATGAATATTGTAGAGTCAAAACACACACAGGAACAGGTCCAAATGACCCTTCTCTAAGCCCCGCCCCTGCGGTCAGAGTAAAGGGGAGCACACTGTCACTAACTGCACTCCCTGCCAAGGTACGATTTAAAAGATAAGCAGATAGAAGTATCTACAACATTGGTTGGATCCAGGATGTAATAAAACGAACAGGAACAACTAAGTTCCTGTAGAGCCGAGTAGACTAGATTGAGCATTTGTAAACATTCAGTAGTACACAGTCTCATTGTCAGAAAGGAGAGAAACATATATCCTCTTATCTGAAATGGATGATAATGGGAAGAAAAAAAACTGCATGAGAGATGAAGTGTAGAGGGATGGTTGTCGGACCATGATGGGAATATGCTGCTAGGATTGGCCGTTGTGCTTTTGAGGGTGGGACCAGCGAAAAGGGCCCCGATCAACTGGGAGAAACACCCAATGAGTCACTTAAAACCGACGGTGTAAACAAGCCTTGGAATTTTGAGGGCCCCCATCTGACAACAAACTTCCTGTAAGCTTCTCTTCTCTATTACTATGGCCACCAGTGAGGAGGTCTCCGCACCCCAGATTGGCAACCACTGCTCCATTGGGCATGCTGTTCGGCACCAGGGTGGCATGGAGCCCCCCCCCCCCCAGAAGAAAAAAAAGAAAAAGGATGCTGCTGCTGCATACAGGCTCCATCGCTCCATCCCTCCCTCGGAGAGAAAAAAACAAGGAGTGGTTATGTGATTCCCCACAAGCGAGGAGAAGCGCACAGGAGAGAAAGGACCAGGAGGAGGGGGGAGCAGGAGGGAGGAGGGGGGGGGGGCGTTTCCCTGCACAGCATCGCCTTTTCTCACACCTAAGCATGGATACAAATGTGTGGCATTACTAGAGCGTCTTCTTCTGGAGGGGGTGTGTGTGTGTGTGAGGGGGCGGGGGGGGGGGGAGCGGACGTCGAGGTGGACGCGGCGGTAAGTTGTCATTTTCTTTTCTCCGATGCTGTACTTTCGACAGTTTCGCGTGGATCGGCGTCGCTCGGGGGTCCCGTCACTTGAGACCACCCAGTGTACGGAGATTTAGAAGATGTTTATTCCGGCGACGGGGAAAAGGCCGGAATGGAATCTCTCTGCGGGGGGGGGGGGGGGGGGGGGGGTCGAGCGCGCGGCAGCGTTGCGCGGCGCCGGATCAACGCCCCGTGGATTCCTCCTCGGCTGCACGAGCCGACAAGCAAACAGGTCGGTCCCATCAGCATCTCTCTCAACTAAAGTTCCTGTCGGATCACTTCACGAGCATCTTGCACCCGCGCGCGGATGAACCCGCAGCTGCTCTTTTTTTCTTTTTTTAAAAAAATCCTGCTAAATAATAAAGACAAATGTGTTTTCGAATCTTCTCCACGCTCCCTGCAAAGCGTTAAATATTCAACTCCCCACGCACGCAACCCGGGAACTGGGTTCTCCTTGTCAGTGGGAGCGGATGTATTTACAAACAAAGAAAGCTTAATATCCAAGCCTGTCACGTAGAATACAGGTGCTGCAATTGTACACTGTGTATGTGCGCGCGCGTATGTGTGTGTGTGTGTGTGTGTGTGTGTGTGTGTGTTGGTGTGTGGTTATCTGGGCTAGTAGGCCAACTGGAGCCCATGTGTCCGGGCCCAACAAAATTCTTAAAACCAAAGAGTTTGACACTAAAACTTTGGCAGATGGGGTTTATTCTGCACTCCCGGCTGAATTCGTTGACGCATGCGGTCCCTTTACTCATTTATTTTTATTTTATTCTATTTGTTTCGCCTGGGTAGAGGCTATTAGACTCCGCAGTGTGGCCAAAGTGACTGGAACGATTTGCTGTTGCAGGCGTGAGCATGAACATAACGGCGCCTTTAGTTCCAAGCAATTAGGCGGTAATGTGCAAAGCGGCCGCCCAGCATTAGTCTACGTCTCCATCTCGATGCCCGTCGTCCTGTCTTTAGCCTGCGACACATGCCACTTGTGGTTGTGCATCCCACTTGAAGCCCCAGGTACATTAAAGGATTGATACGTCTGTTGCATCAGGCATTTACATAAAAAAGCAGATGTCTTTTATTGAGGCCCTGCAGCTGGAGCTTTTTCAATCAAGTCAATACAGGAAATGGATTTTCTTACAAATGCAAACCAGATGTCTCTTTCCCGTTGAAAATAAAGTTGTCAACTGGTCCGCATTGCTATTATTGGGCTCAGCTGTATGATTGCAGGGTCAATTTACATGTATTAAAATAGGGCCTTGTGGTGAATTCCAAAGTGTTAAAACTAAGCTCATCTTCAGATGAGACAGAGACGTTCCAGTGACAGCCGACTGTCCTGTGCGGTCGAGGAGCGCAGCAGCAAATGTGTGTATTTTTACACCATCTCTGACACCTATACGTGCATCTCTTCACGGCTCTTGGTGAGAACAGAAGACGCGTCCACTTGACTTGTCATCATCATCCTCAGCCCAGGACATGGACAGTTGGGCACGGAGGATGGTGGAGAGAGAGAGAGAGAGAGAGAGAGAGAGAGAGAGATGAGGAGAGAGCTAGAGGAGAGTAATGAGGGAGACAGATGTCAAGATCTTCTCATGGATTCGACCTGCTGGCACTTCCCTCACAGGAGACGGAGGGTTAGGCTGACGAGCACAGGTGTGAGTGAGGGGAAAAGAGACTGTCGGTGGCAACGTGACTTTTTTTAACATCTGGGAATGTTGGGTTCCACACACGAGCTGATCTGAGGACGTTGGAAGCGGGGAGGAGAGGGGGATGAGAGGGTGAACATGAGGGCAAGAGTGGATGAGACCACCAAGGGACCACCATGATGAAAACGAGCAGAAAGGTTAAAAGACGGCAAAGTGAGAAGAAGTGGGGAGAAAAAGAGAGAAAGAGAGAGAGCAAAGGAGACATTAAACTGGATTTTTCTGAGGGGTGGGGGTAGGAAGTGATAAGGCCCCGCCAACCTCCCTTTGCCCAACCACTCTTCTTTACCATGCCTCATGCCACATGCCACATGCCTCGTGCCTCATGCCCCATGCCACATGCTACACGTCTCATGCCTCGTGGCTCATGCCCCATGCCACATGCCACATGCCACACCCCTCATGCCACACGCCTCATGCCCCATGCCACATGCTACACGTCTCATGCCTCGTGGCTCATGCCCCATGCCACACGCCTCATGCCACACCCTTCATGCACCATGCTTTATACCCCATGCCCCATGCCTGCCATGGTAAAACCGGGTCCCCTTGGTGAAGCTCAGGTGCGATGCCTGTGTGTGGATACTGTTAGCTGTATCGGTGTAACACCATGTCTGTGTGACATGTGTATGAACACCATCTCTTTTGTGCCTCTCATCCTGTAGGTGCAGTCCTCACAAAGAGTCGCCTCCACCCACCAACCTCCTTACTCCCAACACCACTGCGACCTCACACAGAATGCATGAGGAGGAAGAAGAAGAAGAAACAAATAAAAGAGAAATGAGCCCCAGAACCGGGAGGAGAGGGGGAGAGGCAGAGGAGAGAAAGGAGACGGAGTGGAGCATTGTGGGCCCCTTTGCTCGACCACGGGTATTCTTGGGTTGATAATACAGATGTGGATGTTATTGCTTGAGAATACGCGTAGTCGAGTGGAGGCTTCATCATCTACAGTGGACCCAAAAGCAGAGCTCCAATCAGTAGAGTATGCCGAGGCGTGACACCGGGCACACACGCGTGAATGTACACTAGCAAGCTGAGCTGGTGACAGCGGCACGGGCGGTTTATAATGAAGCACCCAGAGGTGACTTTTCCTGGGCTTTATTTTGTTCAATCAGAAAAGGTTTTGTTATTTTAAAATGGAATTCAGTGGCTATAGCCAAATCCAATTGGATTGCCAGCAGCTGAAGAGTTGGGTTTTTTCTTCTCTCTCTCTCTCTCTCTGTCTCTCTCTCTCTCACTCTGCTGGGTTTATCAACCATGTTTCTCTCTCACACCTGTGGAATAAATGAGTTGGTCTCGCTGGCCAGGTTTAGCTTTCCCTACTCTGCAGTGCTGCTGGGGAGGACTCGCACCTTGCATTTGAGATAACCCCCCCACCTGAGGCATTAGTTTCGGGGAGCTTAACCACAAAGTCCCCATCCTCAGACTTTAATTCCAAACCCTACTTGATTACATTACCCTTGTCAGTCAGTGGTGCTTACGAGTGAGCCGATAATCTTATCAGCTGACGAGCTGCCCGTCAGAACCCCCCTGCAACAAACTCTTTCCCTCGCGCTGAGTGGAAATGTGCAAAATGAATATAAATTAAATTGGCTCCTCGGACGCAAGCGGGACGGTACATTGCAACATGAGCAGAGCCTCCCATCTCATCTGACTCCCCACGGCTTGTGCTGCGGGAGTGTGTGAGAGTTTGATGCCTGAATCGGCAACAGGCGATGTAACACATGAGAACATGTCAAGACTCGCACCCCTGTCTGACATCCCAGCCTTTGGGCTCAGCTGACTGGCTGTATATAATTGGCGGGGGTGGGGGGGGGATCACATGATCTAGGCCAGAGGGGAAATTATGGGATTGATGGATTTTACGAAAACAATACAGACAGACTCCCCCCATATGTTTGAATACACACACACACACACACACACCCCGCAGCTGGGTTCACTGGGTCCAGTGTGCCAGTGGGGAAATAAGGGATTGATTGATTTTATGGGTAACTATTTTTAGTCAGAGTGATGGATGTTTATGTCTTTTATTGATCAAGTCGAGGTGTGGGTCTGCGGCGTTCTTGGACGTCGTGGTGTGCTGATTGATCAGGTGATGGGATAAAAGAGCCCCGGTTTACATTTTTGGTGCATTAGCATTATTGCAAAAGTTATAAATTAGAAAATCAACATTTCATTGCAAATTCAGCAATATATTAGCATTCGTTTGCAAATGTGCCCGTGATGAATTGCATCTCATGCGCCACTCCGTGATTTCTTACTACTGTGTAAGCAAATCTGGTATTTATTAGTATGGTGTGTAATTATAATATATACGAATCTTCACTCTCACGTTGTGTAAACTTGTTGATCCGCCAAAGCCATTTCTGTGTTTTGTGTGTGTGTGTGTGTGTGTGTGTGTGTGTTTGCGTATGCGCTACTAAGCAACAAAATGACTATTGTGAGGTCAGTTCCAGGTGCCTAGCAACCAAAATCGCTCAGTTTCCCTGGCAACCGTTGCCTCGCACTCACTGTGTGGGTGATTGGCAGCCTTGACAACGGAGACGGCAGTGACACTTGACCTCGCGTGCTGAATGGGAGAGGAGAAGGAGCGAGCGAGCGAGGAGCCAGTGAGTGGGTGGAGGGGGAGGCAGGGGGAGGGGACGCTCGAGGAAGACAGACGAGGGACTAAGTGATAATCATTCCCCATTGTGATCATCCCCCAGCATGTTTCATAAGGCGTCATCTATACCCCGCAGCTGGGGTCCATCATCAGACGCAGCACACTCACACGCTCTACCTGGCCGGAGAGGCCGGGCGGGCACTCCACATCTCATCTATTATCACTCAGCCCTGCACCGGTGCACGGCCCCCGCCGCACTGTGTCTTCTTTTATTTGTGATCTGCCTCATACGGGCCGCCACGGGAGGACTACTAAAAAAAAATAATGGGTCACAGGTGCGACGTGCACTCGAGACATTTTACTTTGGGTCTGGCACTGCAGGTGTCTTTGACCCCTTTGAATTTGAGTGCTGTTAATGTGTGTGTGTGTGTGTGTGTGCGTGTAGTTCCCTCTTCTATGCACTCGTCGACGGCCCTCTCATTAGTACATTTCTTGAAAACAAAAAGTTCAATGCTGACTCGGCCTGTGAAATGGTAAAAACTTAAATAAAAAAACCGTGAGATGTCGTGTGTGATTTCACCTTACTCCACTTTTACAACACTTGTGCATTTATTTAAACCGTATTCGTAATTGTGAGATTTACCATGCATTTGTCACTAGCTTGTGGTGCTCAGTTGCCGCGCTGTCCTAATCAGAATCAGAAAACGTTTATTGCCATTATGGAAATTGTCTTGGCGGTTGGTGCATGACGGAAGACAGTACAATAATGACAACATAGTGCAGCATCATTCTCCTGTATAAAAAAAACATCTTTACGACAAAAATAAATCAATTGAAAAAATCCAGTGTATCAGTAACAAATCTTTTCTGAATTTAGTGTTAAATATCAATGCAATAAGTTGACTTTAAAAAAGAATAATAGAGGAGTAATGAAATCAAGAGTTAATGCTCCTTTATTTCCAAGATAACACTTCCAGGTGCTTTACATTAAAGAAAAAACAGCCTGCTTTTCAACACTTCTGGCTGTTGCATAGGTAAATAAACAGCCAATATTAACATTTGATTTCAGGATTAAACTATTCGGTAGATATGCTCATAACAAAGATTCATAACAAAGATTATTTGATTATTTTTTTTATTTGTCCATGTAAAATCAAAACATAAAATCAAATGAAAAACTGAATGATTAAAGAACAATTCAAAACCTTTGGTTTTAGCAGCTAAGTGTTAATCTCCCACATTACCGTTCCTCTAACCAGTGGAATGACCTAATGTTGTGACACGACGGTCTTTGAGAGGACGAGGAGGACTGTGGACCCGACCAGTAACACCACGCCTGAAATGTGAGAATGCGGTCCGCACACGTCTCTTTCTCGTAATGCTCATCAAAAAAAAAATAAGAGAGTTGACTCTATTGATTTCACAATGAAATACGATAAGATGGGAGCCCTTTTTTTACTTACAATACAAAAGGTTACTAATAGAAAAAATATGTTTCGGTAATTAACAATTTTTAGTGGTTAAAAAAAAAAGTCACTGCCGAATAGTTAAAAATAATTTTTGGGACACAAATAAAATTTGTCGAAAATAGAAAACTTGCTCAATGCGTGACAACAAATCGGGTCACGTAGCAAACATCGAAATTGTGTCATGGCGCTTTTTGCAGCAGTTCACACAAACTGAAACTCTCCAAGTGACTAGAGAGAAACCTTAGAATATATTTTAATTCTCAAATGTCCTCTGACCAGCTCGATCCGATCGGGCCCGTCCTCATCCGTTTCAAGTTCCTGAAAGTCCTCCAGCTTCACGGGGGCTACTGATTGGCCGTTTCACAGGCATCTATCCAATCACTGTACACGTCGACTGCCTCCGACAGATCTGAGGAGCAACAGGTTAAGAATTCAAAAGGTTTTTGGTTGATGAAGACTGGATGATCAGTACTTTGCAGCGCAATAAAAATGTCAAAGCAAATAAACAAATATTAGGATGCTGTATTTATCTCATTAATTAGTTACAGTAAGACAGAGGAGGTGACATAGTCATCGAAAAGCCACGCATTGAAAGGAATACAGGTGATGGGGGTTTGGAACTCCTCCAAACAGACGGTGCAAGATATGATTCCAGTATTTCTGCTTCTTTCCCTGTTGAAAGAAGAACAGAGAAAAAATAAGTGTGTTAACAATCACATACGAAATAAACAAATCAAGCTTGAAGCAGGCAGGCAATTCGTGTGATATTCAGTACATTTTGACGTCACATGACTTCTCGTGATTGCAGAACGGACAGGTGAACTGAGAGTCCAGATCCCCAGTCATCTTCTTCTTCGGTGGGGGCTTTCGTTTAGACTTGCGCCGACCCATTGCACACAAAAGTCAGTCGAGTCTGTGTGAGGAAGAGACGAAAACAAACACTCAAACAGCTTCGACGAGTATAGCACGTACGACGTTTGAAAAGTCCCCCCAATAAGAGTCAACCCTCGACTAGTAAACACCTCAAGCTTCTGCTCCATATTGTTAGCAACAAAAGTTAGCAGGCTAACGTTAGCATGTTTGTTGTTGCCTCATGATAAAAAGGCGAGTTAAGCAGAATCCGGTGAGAGAGACTCGCGGTTCTTTGCTACGAGAAACCGATGCAATCAACTTGATTATGAGAGTTAAGTATTATCGAGTAATGGGTTATTTTTGTTTACCTTTACTTTCAGAAAATGCACGTTGCGATCGAAGAGGTTTCCTTAAAGACCCGGCGCCGGCAACTGTGTTTGACGCTAAATGATTGGAGGAGAGCATGCGCTTCTCGGACACTCATTGGCTCTGTGGCTTGTCAGTCACCTTGTTTGCTAGACGCCAACACCGGAAGCTAGTATCCTACTGGTTCCCTTGTGATCAGTAATAGTAGAATTTTTCCATGAGATTTTGGATATTTTGCAGGAAATTCGGTGGAAAGATGTAGGATACTCAGAGTTTTGTTCAGCAAGACAATATGTACAAGCGTTCATCATTTGTACATTTTGAAACTTGCATTCGACAGTAGTAAAAAGTTGAAGTTAGGCTACGAACGAACTAACGTAACGTTAATTAACGGTTGCAAAAAAAAATCTATGGCGGTAATGACGCATCGCTTAGTCTCATTTAGCCACCTTTTTAAAGACACGTAACAACTTTAAAAATATCACGAGGGGGGTATTCACTCCCGTGTTTTATATCGTATAAAACATGTTAAAACCTCTTAAACTGGCGTACAAAAACTCCAAGAGGGAACCGGAAGTGCAGAAATGCCGATTAGCCGGGCCCTAAAGGATACTAACGTGAACTCTTGAATCACTATTCCCACGGGGTGGCGACAGAAGCTAACGTTAAGGTTCTCAGGTTTGGTGTGTTGTCTAAAATACTCCCGTTTAATGTAGTCTGCGTATTAAGATATTTGCATTCGGCGTGGTTTAAATGGCGCTCTTCTTCTCCTCTCAGTGTTTGATAACGTGTGGTTCCACCGTGTAATGTTAATTAACGTAAGTATTTTTGCTAACACGTGGTTACCAATTTAGCGACATAGCTTCCCTAGCTAGGAACTCGTTGCTGTGACTTTACCTGAGTACAACGCTTGAGATGCTTTTACATTAGCTAGTTGAGTATTTAGAAATGGCGCTTACATACATCAGGGCAACCTTTGACTTTAGTGTGCATTTTGACAATTTCTTGCATTTTTTTTTTGCAAGTCTCAAGGAAATATGGAACTATCGGTTATGTGCATGAATTCATTCGTTAATGTTAATTTCTAAAATAGAAACATATTCTGCACAATTCGTTCTTTTACCTCAAATCTTTTAAAAGAGTACAAGTTAATACTTGTACTTGAACCAATATAGAATTTTTAACCAAGCATTTTTTTCACAGAGCAGTGTTTCTAAATGTCTCTCAGAAAGTCAACACCTCGTGTGAAGGAAAAAGCATCATATGTTTGTAAGTGCACCATTTCAAATAGATTTGAGTTTATTAGACATGATTAACAACATTCTTATGGTTTTAGGTTTCACAGTTAAAAATATTCTGTGTTTGACCTTAACTGGTCTGATCAATAACGATTTAAGTAGTTCATTAAATAAATGTATAATGATTTTGCAAAATGACCCCAACCTTAAAGATACACGCTTGGTAGCCATAATCCACTCCGGTTAGTCATCGTGTCAAACAGAACCCACAAGTGCTTTCCTCCCGCGTAGCGAATGTCGGTGTTGTGGACGGCGAAGGTGCTGGGCCTGGGTGCCGTGGCTCTTTCTCTCGCCGTGGAGCTGCTCGTCCGCCTCCTCCGTCGCCTCGGGCCCTCCGGGACCCTCAACGAGGTCCTCTTCTTTCCCTCGGAGGTGGCCTGCGTGGAGCACCTCTTCTCTTCCCTGTCGGCCGGGTGAGCGAAACGTTATCGTTGCAACAAGTTTTAAAAAAAGCAAAAGAGCTTTGTGTTTTCCTCTGGGCCGCTGTGCAGTTATGGGGGCCGCTAATGCAAAACACTCACAGGCCATCGGTAAGTTTAGTCAGTGCCATAACCATTCCTTATCCCGCTTATTTTTATTTGTTTTACCTACTGAATTTCTTTTCCACATGAAATAATACTTACATGTTATTTGCATTTCTGCCAACTTGAAATCTGCATTATTTTTGCTTGCATAAAATTGTTGAAATCGCCACATTTGGATTCCTTACTTTCCGCCCGATTTGACTGTGCAAATGGAAAAATCATGCAAGGCATTTAGGTCACTCTGCTGAAGATCAGCTGATAATGTGACAATAAACACTTGGACTTTGTCTCCCCCAGTTCCTGTGTCTGCCCGTTGCGTCACGGCATCGAGACTTCTCTGTCCCGTCTCCTCCGCCACATCATGTCCGCCTCCTCCTCTCTGGACTTGTGCGTCTTCGCCTTCTCCAACGCCAACCTGTGCCGGGCCGTGCTCACGCTGCACGCGAAGGGGGTCACCGTCCGCGTCCTCACCGACAAGGACTACGCCATCATCACTGGCTCCCAGATAGGGGTCCTCCGGAAGGCCGGTGAGAGACACAAATCACTTCAACCTTTCATAAAATCACTTTGCAGTATATATACTACGTGACTTTAACGATCACTGCAACCACAACAATTACACAAAAACGGGGAACCATTCGCTCTCAGCACCCCAGAGAAATAAAAGTCACCCTAAAACTCCATGAGGTCTTTATGTTATGTTATTATTTCTTGTGGATCCTGGTCTCGCTGAAAAAAAATAATCTGCGTTTTCTGGATAATCATTGTCAGTGAGTCCCATGGGCTTCCTTTTTTGGGGAATGGAGACCCGATCGAAAACAGAGGTTTCCACAGCGAGCCCTCCTATGAGTCGGAGCCGTCACACTCTGAAAGCTCTGGAAAATGTTTGTGTCTCACTTTCTCTCTCAGCCCTCCGCATTTAATACATTAGCGCCACTGTATACTGTCAAGTAAGAAATTGGCAAGGCGGGCAGCGAGTTTCATTAGGCAAAGTGTTTCTACAGTGTGTCGAGGGAGCCGCTTTGGCACAAGGGACAATCCACTGCAGTTTCAATGATGAATGTTTGGTCTACATTCAATTTAATATTTTAATAAAGGTATAATTTTATGGTCCTCAAATAACTGAAAGTGACTGGTTTACTATCGCCAGTCTTATTTTGTCCAAAGGCTGAGTCCTGGGGTCACAACTGGAAAGATTCCTGAAAAAAAGATTTCTAAAAAGCCAAAAGAGGCCTTTCATGCAGAGCGATTAAGGGGGGTCATGGGGATCCGTTCCTCTGCAAGAGTAATGGACTGTTAAAAACACATTTTAATAATTGTTTTTCAGCTTCTTTAAAAAGCCTTTGACTTCCCCCCCCCCGCCCCCCTCAACAGAGGATTTGCATGTCTAAAGTCTACGGCATAAAATATGTATCAAGTAATCAATAATGAACATTCATAACCAAATCAGCCCAGGTTTTAGATTTTACAGCTTATTTATAGGTTTTTCAATCTTAATGATTTCTTCTGTTAAGTCTGGAGAAGAAAAAATAAATCTGTGTCTTATGGTTCTATGGTGAGGATGAAAACGTTCATGCAACCTTAATAAATGAAACGATGTTGCCGTGTGGTTGAGTAGTGAAATGCTGAGGTTTAAAGGCATTCTGCGTATTCCACGGCTTCTCGCGTTCAGGTCGAAACCCGTTCTTTCAATGTCTTCACACAAAGCAGGCCGTGTAGTAGCTCCACGTTCTCCACCCTCTGCTCCCCCCCCCCCCCCATCAGGGATCTGTGCGCGGTGCGACTCCAGCTGCGTTCACATGCATCACAAGTTCGCGCTGGTGGACGGCCGGCTGCTGCTCACCGGCTCCCTCAACTGGACGCTGACGGCGGTGCAGAGCAACACGGAGAACGTGCTGGTCACCGAGGAGCCGGACCTGGTGCGACCCTTTGTCGAGGAGTTCCACAGGTTGTGGGAAAGCAACGACGTGGCCATGGACCTCTGGTCAGGTGACCAAAAGTCTGACACCAGATCCAGCGACGGAGGTAGAAAGCATGCGTGTTAAGTCTGGCAAGGCATTATGGGCCGCAGCTCATTGGTAGTGTTGTCGTTCAAGATGATTCAAGTTTCATGGCAGTTTTAGAAAAGAAAAAAACGTATCTGAAGAGTTGTCTAATAAACCAGAGTCTGCAGTTAAGAAAACATGTTTGATTTAGTTAGAACAGGACTAAGATTATTTTAGTCAAGTTAATATTTGTTATACGGTTACACTGTTTTTAAAGTTTTCCCCAGAAAAGTTATTTTAATTTCTTTAAGGTTATAATGTAATATCTATTACATGATACTTTTTCTCCCTTGGGAAGAAGTAGATTATCTATGGTACTTACAAATTTGAGTTTAATACCTTTTATAAATTTAATAAAATACTAAAACCATCACCCAGTCTATGACTCAACTCTAAAATTCCCTGGCTGTGTAAACCAGTGCTCTCAGGGACCAGGTTTGGCCGAGCACCAATAAAAAACCCTGTTTCACAATGCACTTCTGGCAGGTCTGTTGCATCACTGCCCTGCAGCCAGAGTTTTGTTTTCTCTCTTGCACCAACATGATTTTCTTTCACTCGGGTGTTAATACAAAAAACGTGCTAGCACTCTCAATGCTTAACAATACCATCCTTTTGAGGTTTGCAAAAAACAACAACAACATAAAACCAAGTGGAGCGGCTGTGTCCTGGCCATGATTAATGTGCCTGCGTGCATGAATCCTCTGCTGCTCCCAGTAAGGATGATGCTGGTTGATGGGGGGGCCAGGACCACTTAGATTTAGTCAAGACTTACTTCAGCTATTTGCATTTCCTCGTGGGGAAAAAGGGAACGTTTGACTTCACGTATCAGCTGCAGTATTTCCTCCACGGTGTAAGAGTGATCCATTCAGCTAAGAGGCATGCGGTTTAGATGCGTTACCAGTGCGTAATGCCCGCGCCTTTCTGCACGTTATTCAGCAGGGGCACCAGAAGTTTACTATTGTAAACGGCATTAAAGCCGGAAGTGGGGGGGACTGAATTTCGCGGTAAAGTCTGGCACGACAAACACTCGTGCAACAATCAACGTAGTTCCATAGCTCCAGGTAATTTTGATATGTCACCTCCATTATAGAAAAATAAACAAGAATTTGTCATGCTAAATTTCCCAGCAGTTTATGCTTTCCAGCTATTTACGTAGAAATAATGGTGTTTGGTTTCTATTGTTATGACTTGAACATAAAGTGAAGTTATTTTGTTCAAATGGTTAAAAAAACAATTGAAAATGTCACTGTGCATTTTGCACGTTTTCCACTGGCTTATAGGGCGAACAATCAATGAACAACAAAAAAACATCAAGATGCGAGTAGCGGGTTTTATTTTGACATTGACTACCGGAAGTTCAGTGCATATAATTAAGGCTGCCTTGACTAGAGAAACAATGACTGTCCCAGTGACAGGCGCGTGCACAGCACGGGAGGTCCGGGAGTGGAGAGCCCGACCGCAGCGCACTCCAGTCGGCTCTCAGGGAGCGGAGGAAGACGGTGGGACGGACGGAGGAGACGGACTCACAAACCACGAGACCAGGCGAGTTTAAGTACAACGTTACTTGTTCACGCCACGAGTCGGTAGCTCAGGCACCGTATGGGAGGGGGGGGGGGGGGGCAGGTCTAGGCAAAGTAGGATAACGATAACTGCTAGGGAACTTTATCTTCTTGTTCGCAGTCCATCAGGCTGCTTTGTAGGAATAAAACCTCATTTTGCTCCACGTGTCAACCTGTGCAAACGGTGTCCAACTAGCCCAGCCAGACGTCAACATTGATGTGAAGTGACGTTTTTCTTCCTATGCGAGATGACCTGTGTCCCACTGAGGCCAACAGCGCTAGTGCGCGCACACACACACACACACACTGTGTTACGTGTTTTCACACTGACGTGGATTATGAGCCTTCTGCAGAGTGGGTTCAGCAGCAGGCCGCCATGTCCTCTCTTTATGGTCCTGGAAGTGGATCTGCTGAGCTGGGACCTCAGCAATCAGGGAGGAGTACTGAAAAGGCTCTGAAAGGGAGGGGGAGGGGGGGGTGAGGGATGAACAGATGGGTCAGCCAGCCTCCTCATGAGGCAGGAAGAGGGGAGGAAGCAGCGCGTGGGTGCGATGTGGATGGATGATGACAACAGGGATGCTTAGATGGATGAAAACGAGACATGGAGGGCAGATGAAAATGGGTGTGAGTTCAAGCGGGTCGATGGATGATGAGATGGATGATGGGTGAGGTGCAGAGGGGGGAGGAGAGGCCATTGCCCCGATCCCTCACCCCACCCACCCTTTACAGCCCGTCTCTCAGCACTCACCGCGCCCATACGTTTGCGGGCGGAGACGGGGAGAGCAAGCAGCGTGTGACGGATAAAGAGGGACAGAGGACAGAGGAAGGCCCTCCCCCCTGGTTGAGATTTAGTGGTGAGGGGGAGGGGGGAGCAACATCAGCATCTTCTCAAATATCATAGTGGATGAATCTCCGGCACGTGAGTGTGGATCCTCAAATTGCTGAGATTCCTCACTCTAAACACATGAGTGTTGTTACCCCCCCCCCCCCCCCACCCCTCCCGCCTGTTAACCAGAGATATATAGCTTTCTATTCAGTTCTTCAGCTGCACGTCCTCACCAACGTCGGCAGTTCTTAATCTGTGCACATAGTTGACATATTTGTGGTTTTTCCTTCATAATAAAGAAGATCATAAAGAGGAAAAAGCCCACTGTTTGCAAATTATTGAACTATTTCTAACTAAATAAAAAATTCCCTTAGCCATGCCTGCTCACAAAGTCAGGGAGAGTGACCGCCCCCCCCCCCCCCCCCCCCCCCCCCCCCCCCCCCCCCTCTCCTACTGGTTGTGACAGATGGCGCTGGCCAGAGACCCGGCGGCGGAGCAGAGGGACGCGGCCGACCAAAACTTTGACTACATGTTCAAGCTGCTGATCATCGGCAACAGCAGCGTGGGGAAGACCTCGTTCCTGTTCCGCTTCGCCGACGACTCCTTCACCTCGGCCTTCGTCAGCACGGTGGGCATCGACTTCAAGGTCAAGACCATCTACAGGAGCGACAAGCGGGTCAAGCTCCAGATCTGGGTTCGTTGGCGGCCCTTTGTAAACACAAGTGGAGGCTGAAGTCGAAGCATAGAATCAGTGCCCAATTCTTGAGTGGGTTCGACGGGATAAAGAGTTTAGTAATATATATATATATGTATATATATATAATATATATATATATAAAAATATGCACAGCGAGCTAGAGAGAGCTTGAATAGGCTCCACAGTCACCACACATAAAACACTGCGGCCTCTTTAATGCCAGAGCTGTAATTTGTCTAAAGGATCCTGAAGTGCAGCCTGAGGCGATGGCGATGGCGATGCCCCCCCCACCCCCCCTCCTTCGTTGCCCGGGCGGTATCTCCGTCATGGACGTGGAGCGATGCTCGTTCCTCACACGCCGCGCGGCTAATGGCAGTCGATGTTCAACACGGTCCCCAGACAGCAGGCTTCATGAAAGATGCATGAACGGGGGGAGGGGGGGGGGTTGAGCTGAGGGGGGGGGCTTATGACTGAATGTTGTTGCGGGGCGAGGGCTCAAACCTTGGAGCGTGCTCACCGGACGTCCTCCGGCTGTGTTCACAGGACACGGCGGGGCAGGAGCGCTACCGGACCATCACCACGGCGTACTACAGGGGGGCCATGGGATTCCTGCTGATGTACGACATCACCAGCCAGGAGTCCTTCTGCGCCGTGCAGGACTGGTGAGCTGCAACCGGTGGTCACGTGACTCCCTGCGTATCGGCCCTGATCAGCAGGAGCGTTTTTGCATTCCGAATTCCTATTATTTTATTATTTACACATATCAAAACCACTCTTTGTCCTGTAAAATCATATTCTGTAAAAATGCAAAGGAGTAGTTTCAGGATTAAATTTTTTTTCTTCCAAAGGCACTATAAACAATTCACTAAAGTGAAGCAATCTGTGGGCATTTGATATTTTTTAGTTTTTATAACGACACAACAATTTAGCTCCAGGCCTCGTGAAACCTTTACTGCGGTTACAGGAAAAAGAGTTACGCAATAACCACATGAAAACCCTGCCAAATACATGGAATTATTAGTAGCTTATGAATTAAATAACAGTAAATAGAAAATCTATTGACATGTAATACTTTGACATTAAATATGCTTTCTTTGTCAAAAAAAATATTTTTTATTGGCCATGATTTCACGTATGAAAGCAACAAAAGGGGAATACATCCAAGGGGGGTGAATACTTTTCATAAGCTCTTTATATATGTATTTTGAAATAGTCAAGCAAAGTACTTTCAAACTGTACTTGAGCTCTATAGTAACCACCGCACACGTTTTCTCACTGTGTGAAAATGTTGCCTTGCTGTTTCCCAGGGCAACCCAGATCAAGACGTACTCGTGGGGCAACGCTCAAGTAGTGCTGGTCGGCAACAAGCTGGATTTAGAAGAAGACCGGCAGGTCCCCACTGAAGACGCCCAAAGACTGGCTACAGAGCTCGGTTGGCACCCACACACACACACCCACACACACCCACACACTCTTTAAACACACACTCTGCAATAACACACTAAAGCCAGCCTCCCTCCCTCTGCGCAGGCTTCCAGTTCTTCGAGGCCAGCGCCAAAGACAACATCAACGTGAAGCAGGTGTTTGACAAGCTGGTGGACGTCATCTGCGAGAGGATGAACGAGAGCGTGAGCGGCGACGTCACCCCGTCGGCCAATCACAAGGAGGCCGGCCTGAAGGAGCCGCAGCCCCGCAGCGGCCCGGCAGGCTGCGCGTGTTGAAAGTTAATAGAGTTGTCCCGAAGTCATCACGCAGATGTACTGCAACCCTTTATGGGACGCTTCTTTACATTTTTTTGATCTTTTCACAACTGGCTGAATGTGACTGTTTACTCCGAGGTGCCAAAGAGTCGCACTGAGCAGCTGTGCCTTTTTTTTCTTTCGTAGCACGTCACCGCTGCTTCGTTACTTGTTGATTAGTGGCTGAGCGGCACCTGTTGCAGGTGGATGCGCCTGAATGGCCGGAGTCGTCGCGTGGGAGGTGTCTGTGGTTTGGTGTCATGTCGCCCCCTTGTGGCTGTTGCATGGAAATGCATCACACCGCTGTGTGTCCGGGGTACTTCCAGCCTGCTGAGGAAGAAGGAAGTTCAAACATCAAGGGGGTGGTTTCAGTCTTGTTATTAGCGTGATGGAGGAAAATCGTCTTTTTAATTTACATATTTTTCTTATTGCAGGCTTTTACTGGTTAATGCTTATTCAATATTTCCGTTGCCAGGTTTATTGTGTCGCTCTATGTGGGGATTAAAATGTGTGGATGCATAAAAGATGACTGTTGGTTTTCATTTGCACAAAGTTTATTATGTTAATGTTATCTTTCTAAATATATAATGTTGAGTTCTTAATAGTAACAATAGCTCTCTAGAAGTTTCTAAGAAATGATTCACTTTAACATGGAGTCAAACATTTATACCAAGTTACAAGTTAATTATTCCTCAAGTTTTTATGTAATTGATATTGATCCATTTATTTGTGCTTTTGAGCTTTGTTGGTTTTAAGTAATCGTTCATGAGCATCAATATTATATATTTCAAAGTTTGCTGGGAAACTTTCTGTTCTATTTTGAAAAGGACTTTGTTCACAAGGAAAAGTTGGTGAAGTCTAGGACATGAACTCTACCCCCCCCCTCCCCCCCCCCCCCCCCCCCTCTCTCTTTTATCTGTGTGGGGCCTGTGAGAGGATAAAGGGACATGTGAACGCCTCGCTGAGCAGACACTCCTCGCCGATCGGACCTCAGCGGACAGACGGCTGCACAGGTAGGCGCCTCGTGCTTTTCGTACTCTGGACCAAATCACGCAAATGCAGTGTCACGGCCACCTCTCCAGCTGTGGGGGGGTGAGCAATGAGAAACACCTCGAGTTAGATCTTTAAATTTCTCCCTCGTAATCCATCAGGTTTACGTTCACTAGCTGATAACCTGGTTGTTGGATGGGTTCGTTTGTGATACACGATACGCTGCAAACACCAACGAACTGGTTCACCCCCAGAATCATCCCACTCGGTTCGCCTTAATATACTATAAAAACAAACATTTTAAATACGTAGCCGGTGTGCTAAACCCAAAATCGACCTTCCATTAAACGCATTCCAAACAACCCAACAAGTGATTTCAAAGCAATGGCCTCTTGTGTTCTGTACGCCTCTAAATAGTATGGCAGAAGTTGCAATAAGGAAGCAGGAAGAAGGATCAATACATATAAAACTGAGCCCATATCCCAGTAATAAAGTCACGCAAGGTTGGGATCAAGGTTGTGTGTGTGTGTTTTATGACTGTTTGGGTTACTGCAGCGTGACAACCAGCAGGCCTTTAAGGGGGGGATGATTACAATGTGTGCTTGATAGTACGTTAAATCATTTGCATGCCGAGCGCTGGAACAAGTGACGTATCTCACACTCCGGCCCTGGGAGCACGTCGTTGGGACCAACCAGAGCCCTTGTGTTTACCTGTTTCTGTGGTTAATGAACAACCAGAGCAAACGCCGTCTGACCCACGTTGGCGCCCAGCTTGGGTTGTCAGACGTCCTCGTAACATTCGAGTCCCGTGAGGGACAAATAAAAGACGTGCGATCAGTGATGCCACAAATCTCAGTTTAACAAACCCTTTTCCCCTCTTTTTTTTTGTTTTGTTTTTAATGAAAAGGTGAATAACAGGACGAAGGAAAAACAAACGCCAAGATGTGTTGCTCCGGCTTTCTCAAAGTCATGATGTTCGTCTTCAATGGCAGCATCTTTGTAAGTAAAAAAAAAATGACGTTACTGTCAGGAGGCGGGGACTAAGCTGGCTTTACCACAAAGAGGTTTTTTTTAGGAGTTTAAGAGCGTTGAGCCTGGTGCTGCCGGCGCTCGTTGCTTCCAACGTGCTGCGATCACTGGCTTATAGCCGCATGCCGTCTGACGCGCTGACAAAACCCTTTGTTTTTAATGAAATGTAGCTTTGAGTTGAAGTGTTAAACTTCAAGCTGGCTTAATACTCCTAGTTTCATAAATTGAGCAGACAACCCACCCAGCTGTACTTCCTGTCTTTTATGCCAACCAGCAGCTGTCATAACACGAGTCACATCTCTTATCCACAGTTTATCACAGAATAACAGTTTTTTAAGGCCTACAACGTAACTTTTTTAGGATTCTCAACATTTGTGCCTCCCTGATGATGATAATAAAAGCCTCCTTTCGGCATGTTTCTCCACGTGTTAACGCCACGTCCCTTTGCATCCCCCCCCCCCTCTCTCTCTCTGTCCTTTCCTCACCCGACACGCAGCTGGCGGGCGTGTGCATCCTGGCCGTGGGGGTGTGGGTGAAGGTGGACAGCGGTTCCCTGCTGGGCTTGCTGGAGACCGTGGATGGCGCTCCGCCCGGGTTATCGCAGCTGGCCAACGTGGCCTACCTGCTCATGGCCGTGGGCGGCGTGCTGCTGCTCATCGGCTTCCTGGGCTGCTGCGGAGCCGTCAGGGAGAGCCGGTGCATGCTGCTCACGGTGAGCCACGTTTTGATGCATCATCGAGGAAGGCAAGAGCTTAAAACACAGTATAATACTGCGCTCAATAATGTGGTTTGAGGAGATCAGACGTATTAAATGGCTGACGTCTGGTAGTGAGACGTATGTTCAGAATATCCCCTCTTCTTAAAAAAAAGTAAAAGTACATGTTTTTTTATGGTTATTTCCCAGAGGGGTCAAGTAGAATGACCTCTCACTCGGTCGTGATATGAATGCAATTTATTTTTAGGTCTGCTGTTCAACCCCCTGTTTGTCAGTCGGTGAGGATTTGTGGATACACAATCCTGCCTTACATCAATAGTTTTACCTGATCGAGTGTTATTTTCCCCACCATGCAGTTCTTCAGCATAATGCTGATTATCTTCCTCGTGGAGGTCGCTGGAGCCGTGGTGCTGCTCGTCTTTAAGGATGTGGTAAGTGGCTCTCAGGGTCAAAAACTGCATCCATTCGGCAAGGATTGCCACTTGGGTCCGATTTAGATTTAAATGATGGACAACTCGAGGAGCTTTGCTAAAAGAAATGTTTCCTTCTCAGGCTGAGCAGATTCTTGACCACCTGGAGGAGGACGTTCAAAAGAGCATTAAAGAGGAATATGGACGCAACAACAGTTTCACCTCTCTCTGGGACGCCACCATGGAGGAGGTACCGCTTTCTTAATCAATCTGTTATGTATTCACATTTTTATTTATTAACATCCCACATCTCGGCAAATATTTGATTATTTGAATCCACTGTGTGGATGTTCCATTGAAGGCCCTTTTTGTTACAGTGAAAAGAGTAACTACCCTCTGCTGATGTTTTACACTACGGCACCACAGCAGTGAGATCAACCTGTCACGTCGGGTTTGTGTTCAGATTCGGGACTAACGCCTGCGGTTTCTTTCCAGTTTAAGTGCTGCGGATACAAGAGCTACAGAGATTTCAATGGCTCCGCTTTTCACAATGACCACGGGAGGGATCTTTTCCCAACGGCGTGTTGCAACGAAACCGTCCCCGCGTGCGACACGGACAAAGCCCACGGTTCGGTACGAGGGCCACTCCACTCATCGCGTGTGAGAAACCAAAAAAGCCATCACTGGCTCCCAGTCTAACACCCGGTGATTCCCTTCCAGATGATTGATGGCTGCTTTACAAAGCTGCTGCAGCTGATCAAGGAAAACGCTGTGGTCATTTCCGCCGTGGCCCTGGGAATCGCTGCCCTCGAGGTATCCGTACCAAATTTAATTGAAACGGTCACTTTAGCCGCCATGTTGCCATGTCCTTAAAAATATAGACTGCATTGTTAGGCAGCAGCTCTGGTCCATGTTTTACTTCCTGTCACGCATGCCATTTGCAAATAGAACAAATAAACTAAGGCGCCATGTGAAATGGTCTGCAAATAATAAGAACCAGAGCTTGTTATAACACCTCCTAATTTATTATATTTCAATCACAATTTGCCACAATGACTTGTATCTGAAATCCACGGCCGTGTTAATTTAACGTGTTGATGACCTGCTTCCTTCACAGATTGCTGCCATGGTGGTTTCAATGGTCCTCTACAAGAATATCGGCAACAAAGCGTGATATTTTCAGTTTTAAATTCGATCATGACGTTCCAATCGGTGGAGAAATCATACGTTAGGGTTTTCTATATAGTTTTTCTATGTAGACTTTTTTGAATGGAATCAAAAAAGACAAGTCAAGTGAAGCATCTAAAACATTCTTAGTTTCATAACTACATTTGTACACATTATTCTGTGATTTATTTATGTTTTAAGTAGCAAACATTGTTAGTGCTGATACATATAGTTAGTAATATGTGATGAACTGGAAAGATCTGCTCAAGTCGTGTGCTTTGTAAATGTCTTACACTCACTGCAAGCTCTAATAATCACGATAATATCTATTTTTGTATTTTTAATCATTTTGAAATAATAAATGTCACAATATCGGGTGGACTCTCTCTTTAAGACGTATCAGTTTAGCACTGTGCACACAATCAGAGATTTATATGAAATGTCTACACAAATCTGCAACGTCTCCAGGAGGCGAACAACCAAGGTCAAAGCCCCCCCCCCCCCCCACGTGAAGGCCTCAGGTGACCATCATTTCTAGCGGAGCCCGCTGTGGCGTTTTAATGGTCACGGCTTCTGTGATGAAGCTCTGAAGGGTTGTTGTGTTCAGTGTTGGATTTTTCATACCTGCAACTGCCTTTGTGCCACGACAACTGATTTATTTTCATGTGCGTGAGGCAGATGTTTTGTGGGCGTGGCCTTACGACTTCACGACCCATGTCGATAACCGGCAAATAAATAATCCATCGATCGTGTTGCTGTCAAGTTGCTTTTTGGGGATCTTTGGAAGGACAGGTCTCTGTGAGAATCGCTTCACGTTTGAGGCTGTGGTTGAAATGCAGAGGACACTTTGCGAGGACAAGAGGGACAGACAAAGTCGGTAGTAGGTGTCGATGCCTGTTCGGGGACACTCGAGTCAATAAATGCTTTTCAGGACGCTTGTTGGTGATTTGATGTCGCTGGTGTTTTACATTGAAGACTCTGCACTTTGGTCTCTAGCATCCGGGTTAGACTTGACCATTTTGACCCAACACTCCCAACACGTGATCTGTGGGAAGTGAACCAGTGGTCACATCCGACCTATAGCCTAATGTATAACCTTTCAATGCATATATATATATATATATCTATATAGATATATAGATATTTGCAGAGAGTTGTTGCAGCGCGCAGATCAACTTTCAGACCAACTTTCTTGTCAAGTGGGTGCTGAAAGCAGCAGAAGTCAAACCACAGTTTGCACTTTGCGTCTGCACGCATAACAGCAGACCTCCACTGCATCCTCCAGTTTATACATATATTTCTTTTATATAAACATAGTTTATGATTCCTGTTCTTCACATGGCCAAATGCACGACTGAATGCGCGTGTTACTCTGAGTCTGAGTTGCACTTATTACACAGAACTACAGACATTTTACATCCACATGTGGATTTATGTCCTCACAGTATCCCGTGTTTTTAATAATATGTACAAACGGGCCGCTCAAATATTTTCCACTAATTCCCTCAACATTCTGTGTTTTGCTATAAATAATATCAATGATAATGACATGACAATGATGTAATACATTACATGGGGGGGGGGGGGGGGTTGTCTGGCCTCGTTCAGGTTCATTGCTGCTTAAACATTACAGGGCAGTTTACATCAGACAGGGTCAGTACGCATTGTGTGTGTGTGTGTTTGAGTGCTGTTTGATGTGTGCTCACATGCTGTGACCCTCCCCAGTGGCGTCATAATCTGGAGGAGTGGTCCGAAGCGCAGTTAAATGCACCATGTGACCAGGCTCCGTGTGGGTTGTCCCTCGTGAGGCAGTTTCAATGTCCGTCTGATGGCACTCTTTTAAAGGGGGGGCTTGAGCATTAAGTGAAGTCGAGATGAGCTGTGTGTCACACCTGTGTTACTTAAAAGGACATTCTCAATGATTTATTACTATACAGAAATATGCCATTCTAAGCTAGGATTTCTTTTCCTCCCTGGGAAATACTGCTTGCTTCCTAGTAGAGCCTTTTATAAAGGTTCCACCTTTGAGCCCACTGTAAACGGTTCAGAACCTTTAGAGGTTCATGGTGTGTGGTTCCATCCAGAACCCCCTTCTCGTCAAAACTGTCACCTTTTGGAGAAAGTTCAAGAAGTAAAGTATTTTTCTGCTAACAAGAACCCAACCAGGTTTTTATAGTCCGGGGGTTTCATCTAGAACCCGGCCTGAGGGTTCTGCTTTCCTTGACCGAATAAATTCAGCTGATGTGGTGCTGCGTGACCCACAGCGACCATGCTTCAGAGTCCGTTTTGGGGGTTTTGTGGGGTCCAATGTATGATTGTTTTTAACACTGCAGTGTTTTAAACTTGCACATTTGTTTATGTGGACATTGTACGCCTGAGCAGCAACGCTTACTATATACAAAACAAAAACAAATACAAAACTATTACAAAGATGTCTTTAAGTTTAAAAGAAAAACACTTGATAGCATTTTATTAAAGGAGTTCAAGGTCAAAAGTTTCCTCAGCAGTTTTCCTCTCAGACTGTTACACCATGTGTTTCAAGTCTGGTTTTATTGACTTCTTTCTTCCTGGCTGTATAAGCGGCAGTAAAATAGTCAATAATTCTGAGCGAAAGAGGTGTGTTTGACTCAAACTGACTTTGTGAAAGTAGGATTCAGCCTCATGTTTGATGACCCCGGCAACTTTGGACTGTGTTGAGAAGCAACTCTGCCTGGTTTATTCCTTAAAAAAGGGAGTCGGCATTAGTGTGAGAACACTTAGTAAACTCTGCCCTCTTGTGGTCCATTCTGCAGCTATAAGAAGTATTTTGAATAAAGCCCTTTACATTTCCCATTCTTATGTCTATATGATCCACTTGGTCAAGTGGTGGATGATGGGAAACCGACGTGGAAAAGTGCCCGTTAACACCAAAGTCTCTATGAGAAAGTCAAACACCCATCCTTGTGCAACGCTGTGGGCCCTGAGCAGCCCGTGTGTGTGTGTGTGTATGTGTGTGTGTGTGTGTGTGTGTGTGTGTGTGTGTGTGTGTGTGTGTGTGTGTGTGAGTGAGAGAGTGATCAGGTCGCGGGTGACGGAGCACACTGAAGTCTAATGGTGTCATGACGGCTCGTGGGAATGAAGGGACAGGAGACGGCTTGTTGACACAGAGAACATAAAGCCATTATTGCTTTACGGCCACAGGTATCAGGGACACCTTTGTTGACTCGGCAGTCTTCCTGAAGCTGTTTGAGTTTAGTAAAAGTTGCAGTCGGCCAGTTTTACCACTCGTCTGCAAGTTGGGTTTTTCTAATGTGCCCTCGGTGCATGTTTAGAGCCTATACTACTTAACAATCCTTTCAAAATGTCTGTTGTGTGTAGTTGCCGTCACGCTCGCAGGGTCTCAAACATCGACAAAGTGTGACGTGGCAGCTTTCTCCACCACCGTCATTAAAACATCAAAAAGCATAAATATCTTCGAGAAGAACTGCTGGAAATGAATAAAAGCGGTGGCGATAACTCGACTCCATTCAGCTTAGTTTCAGCCCCGAGGATCAAACGCCCTCTTCGGGATGTATCTTCTTTTTTTTTTTTTTTTTATGACCACACTCACCTTGAAAAAGAAATCCTCTCAGTCTGGCGACCATCCACGAGTTGTAAGCTCGGTGTGATGTCTCGTCTGGTGTGGGAATTGCGACACCTTCTTTGCGTTAAAGCACAGGTGGAAACTGCCAGCTACTTCTATAAAAGACCCCTGCAGCGCGCGGACCAAAGCACTGACAGCAAGGTGACCGTTTGGGACCTTGGACCGCACCGCCGGACAAAGATTTTAGTTCATTCTAGTGACATTTTTCGCTGCGACTTTTGAATTTGTTTTCCGCTCTGTTTTAAAGAACCGTCCCTTTTTTTCTTTGTGTGTCAAAGAATGGCTCGCCCCATCGGCTTTGTGTTGTTTTTGGCGAGTTGGACCGCCGTCGCTTTCCCGTTGCCTCGCGACTCTTTTGACAACGCCATCGCGGGGTCAAGAGGGGACTTGGAGGCATCCGGCGGCGGGCCGGGGGAACCCGTCCGAGGCGTGGTGAAGGTCATGCGGCTGGACGCTCGTGCCGCGGCGCCTCGCTCGGGCTTCCTCAGAGGAGGCCTCCCCCCCAGGAGAGCGCCCTCCCACGGCTCCCGATTCTCCTTCCCCGCTTTCTTGGCCCACGGGCGGCCGGGTCCGGCCCTGGCCCCCAAGGCCCCGGTGAGCCCCCTCCGCCTCCTGCACCCTAAGAGCCCCGCCGAGATGGAGCTGAAGAGGAGGCAAGGCCTGCAGATGTGGCAGCGGGCCGTGGGTAAAGGGGACAAGATGAGCGTGTCCCTCCCCATCGACCTGAGGGACACCAAGCTGGCGTGCACCGCCGTACCTTTCACTCAGGTAAGACAAGTGTCCTTCCCCCTCCTCCGCCGAATGGACGCCAGTGTGTGTCTGTGTGTTTCTGTGTGTGCCGCTCATGGGCCAACAAGCTTGCATTGATTTTTAGTTGTTGTTGAGTAAATGAACTCTAATGTTGACCCCCATCTGTGTCCCCCCTCTCCCCCCTCAGCGCGTGACGGCGGACGGATGCGACGTGGTGACGGTGCACAACAAGCTGTGTTTCGGCCAGTGCAGCTCCATGTTCGTCCCGCCCGAGGGGGAGTTAGCCGGGCCGGGCGCGGGGACGGGGGCCCTCCGGCACCGGGCCCCCTGCTCCCGCTGCGCCCCGTCCAGAGCGCGGACCGTGGCCGTGCCCCTGCGCTGCGGCGCCGAGGTGCAGGAGAAGCGGGTGATGGTGGTGGAGGAGTGCAAGTGCGAGACGGGCCGCGAGGAAAAGAGCGCCGAGGCTCGCCTGTAGCCGCGGACCGGAGGGGGGAGGGGGGGGGGGGGGGAGGCGGGGGGATATTCATCAGCCCTCAAATCTCCAAGACCAAGATGTGGACTTCAGAGTTTAAGAGAAAATGACTAATTGTTATTATTATTATTTATTGTATACTATAATTATGGTATTTATGTCTGTTTGAGTCTGAATGTTTTGTTCAGAGTAAATATATTGTTTGTATTCCACCACTGATCGCTGACAAAATGACCTGTATTTTGGGTCGTGCACTTTTCTTTACTCACTGACTAACAGCTGTCCACACTGGGTCTGTGAGGCTGTTCAAATATGTGTTGACATGGATCTAAACTGAAATATTGTGATCTGTAATGTTGTGATTAAAGCGCCCTATATTTGTCCACATTCCAATTCTCCAGTGAGCTTCCCAACGACACTGGTCTGATTTGACAAGTGGAATTTAGTCTGCATGCAAAACTCAAGTAAGAACACAAACAGCATTGGTTGTTTGTTTTTTTCTCTTTTTTTCTTTTCTCCCACCCACTCTCGCATTCAAGCGCTCGAGTGTCGGCTCCTATATTTTATTAAAAAGCCCCGTTCCGCCGACTTTTAGCACGTAGCACTTACATCTGAAAGCATCAAACTGGAGCGCAAATGAGCTATTGAGAGCGGGTACTTAGCGGTAAGCAAACATAATTGTTTTAGCATGGACCCCTGAATTATGTATAGGAACCACCTATTCTCATGCCCAATCTCTTTTCAGCGCAGTTGTGGGAATTCAAACATCACTCACAACAGACGCACTTGAGCGAGTGGGTATGTGTGATTATGTGCGTATGTGCTTTTTTTGTTTTCCAGTTAGGACCCATAAAACCTATTATTCATTTATACCCTGGCACCTGGGCCTGGTAAAGTGAACTCATCCCGCACGTCCCTACATACATTCCCAGAGGAGCATAAAGGAGGGGGGGCTCTTTACGACGTCTTGGCATGCTGTCAAAACGACTGTTTAGACGGCCATTTGCATTCACGTGGGCTTTTCTGAAAAAGCGAAAGCATTCATTTCACAGCGGGGGGGGGGGGGTGCATTGAGTCCCTTGGATACCATTAGCATGTGATTAACATCTCTGGTTGATGGCTATATTTTTCAAGATTGATGGGACAAATATTTGCCCAGGTCTTAACTACGAAGAATAAGGGGCCACTTTTAATCAAGCTGTTTATTTATTTAATTCAAAAGGTGCAAAAGGTGGAGTAATTGGGAAGCCGTAGCTGTGTTGACGGTGCTTAAATTCTTGTTTGTATCATGCCAGAATCGGATTCATTTATAACTCCATCTCTGTCTTTTTAAAGTGGTGCATTTTATATCAGCAATAGTCCTGTGTGGGAGTGTTTGTGTGTTTGTATCTGTGTGTGTGTGTGTGTGTGTGTGAGAGAGAGAGATGATGATGCTGATGAAGAGAGTCATGATCTCACTATCGGTTCTTTACAAACTTACTTCTTCTTTCAATCTTTTGTCTTTAAAAATGTGTATGAAGGGCATGCTGGTGGTGTGGGGAGGGGCGGGGGGGGGGGGGGGGGTTGTTGATTGAATAAACAAGGTGCACAAGAGAGCGCACCACTTAGCGAGACAGATGTCGGCCTCTTTGCATTGTGGGATCCGGCGGAGCACTCCTGTGTCATTAAAGATGGCCTGGTTCCCATGGCGGGGGGGGGGGGGGGGGGAGAAGGAAGGAGCGAAAGAAGGAGGGCCCGGTGCCAAGTTCAGCGCCTCGGGGATCAGATCGGCGTCACGGGGTGCTAAGTGGCCTAGTTAGCGCTTTAAAACCCACAATGAGCTGCCTGCTCTTTCTCTCCGTGTGCAGGCCTTTTAACTGTCCCGCGTGGAAGGGGTTGGGAGGTTGTGCGCGACGGAGGAGAGGGCGGGCTCGGACCGCATCGGCTCAATCAAGGTGTACCAAGGGGGGGGGGGCTGACTTTTACATGGGAGCATTTTGAGGCGGTTGCACGGTTTCTTAGAGGTTTAACTTCTTCTTAGAGGTGCTTGTGCACATTCTGGGGATTGGCTTTTAACTTTCCCAGGTTGATCCCTTTCGATGCCGTGCACCTCTTGCTTACTTTTGCAGCTAAAGCCGTGGCTTCGTACACCGAACGGTGCTAATCAGGGCTGATGAAGCAACCAGCCGCCAGGATGGATCCGGACTGGGCCTGGACTGCGAAGGGGAACGGGCTCTCTTATGTGGCGAAAGGGGCAGGCCTGGAGAAACGTGAGGACCTGTTAAGCCTTTGCCCGGGCAGATCCCACCTAAATCCCAGCGGCGCGGGTTCTCAGTGCTGCAGGTGTCGGGCCCGAGGTGTGAGGGCGTCCACCTCCCCGCCGGTCGGCGCTCGCTCTGTGGTGTCGGTGCGGACCAGCTGGTCAGAGTTGCCGCCGCAGGGAGGCGGCGGCCCCCGGGCTGAGCCTGCCAGCCCATTGCCCTTCTGCCTTGGCCGCCGGCCCGCCTGCTAGGCTGTCTGCAGGGGGCAGGGGAGGACGGGGAAAGGTGTGGCCTGCCCCTAAGTTTGTCATTGGATGAAATCCAGAATTGGTTTCAGCGTCTGCTCTCGGAAGTCAGGTTCACATATAATGACCGAGGAACGTCTCGCTTGCCCAAGCTCCCAAGTGATGGGAGACATTTTTCCACAGTCCTCTTTTGGTGCAAATAGATATAAATTCATTTGAAGATGAACCGAGGCTTCAGCTTAGTCTGTCAGACAAATCTCTGCTCTTTTCCTTCTCTGTTAAAGGTGTTCCCCAGGTTTATTATTTGGAATTGTCACGAAGTTAAAGGTTGAGATGCCGCTGATCTTTTTACACTACATGTCATTCAGCTGATGCTTTCTTATATTGCATTACTTTTTTTGTAACCCATCTCACACAGTGGAGGTGGTGTGCACCCGTGGGGGCGCCCGGGGAGCAGTCGGCGGTTGGGTGTCTTGCTCAGGGACACTTGGACATGGGACAGGGTTCGAACTGCCAACTTTGCAGTTCCCAGCGCATGAAGCGCATGGGTATGGAGCTGTTCTGCTGTCCTGGTGTCATTTGGGGAGCTCATTCCACCATTTAGGAGCCAGGACAGCAAACATACGGTGGCCGAGAAGGTTCAGACAAATACAAAAGCAACAACACAAACGCAAACGCCACAACACAACACGAACGCCAAAACACAAAATACAAAAGCCACATCACAACCGCAAATGCCGCAACGCAACACGAAAGCGAAAACGGAAGTAGCTGCCCACGGGAGCGAGCGTATTTTGGAGGAACGGAGCTGGAGGATGCCAGATCGTTTAAGAAGTAAGTGAAACATGATTCCTTGCGGCTACAGTTAAAGTAAGGAATCATGTTTCACTTACTTCTTAAACGATCTGGCATCCTCCAGCTCCGTTGTTACGTGCCGACTGGTTTTTGAACCTACTGGTTTGGTTACGCGTTTAGATGTTATTAAGAGAGTAATCCTACTTGGGCAATGTGCTAGAAAACCTGACAGAACTATGTATTTCACGCTACGCCACCAAAAACCAGTTGTCTTGGCTCACCCTGAACCAAAAGATGTTCTTGCCACTGACGATTTTCAATTTCATGATAAGTAGTGAAATCAGTAGCGGCATTTTACAGCTCGGTTGGCCGACGGCGTAGCGCCGCCGTCTTATAAAGTTTTGCTATTTTGCTCGACTGCGGGTTCGAATCCAGGTTGTGGCGATCTTTTAATAAACGTATGTTCTTTTATTTATTTCTTTATACGTGGCAGTGATGTAGTGCTCACTTATACAATCATAATCGCTGCATTGGATATGGGATGCATTTTGAACATTTTCAGCAATATGTTTGCGAATGTGTGACGGATCAGGTGACCGAGGCAGACAACATCTGCCGCTGTCGGGGCAAAACAAACACGCACGCGTAGCCAAACCAGTAGGTTCAAAAACCAGTCGGCACGTAACAACGGAGCTGGAGGATGCCAGATCGTTTAAGAAGTAAGTGAAACATGATTCCTTACTTTAACTGTAGCCGCAAGGAATCATGTTTCACTTACTTCTTAAACGATCTGGCATCCTCCAGCTCCGTTCCTCCAAAATACGCTCGCTCCCGTGGGCAGCTACTTCCGTTTTCGCTTTCGTGTTGTGTTGCGCCGTTCGTGTTGCGTTGCGGCATTTGCGGTTGTGATGTGGCTTTTGTATTTTGTGTTTTGGCGTTCGTGTTGTGTTGTGGCGTTTGCGTTTGTGTTGTTGCTTTTGTATTTGTCTGAACCTTCTCGGCCACCGTACAAACATGTGTAAATGGCTCTTTGTTCCCACTAAAATGAATCAACTATCTTTAAGAAGGCAAGTTTGTGATGTGGCTTGACGAAAGTATGTTACACGTTGATTTCCTCCTTTCTGCCTTTTCTGAAAATGACATAACCTCTTGATTTTCAGTCTCCTTCGTTTCTATGTTCTAATGTCGGTCAGTGTGTCCGGCTGCTGGTTGAGGAGCCCGCAGACGGATGTTCGACCCACTGACCCCCCCTCACCATCGCATCTAGGGTTGGTCCTCCGACTGCGCTCCGACCGGCGAGCTGTCCATCGACGCTCTGCTGGAGTGCGTCGATGATGGCGCGCCGTGGCAGGTGCGGTCCTGCGTGCCGTGCAGGTGATGTCTCTCATGCTCACTTAGCTAATGAATCCAATTAAAGTAATTAAGAGCTGGCATGGTGGAACCTGCTCACCCGCTGCCAACCGCATCCATTCCCCTCCAGCGGCGCCCGCCGCCTCGTACCGCGGCGTGTCCTTAAAACCCTCCCCCCAACCAGCCGTAACTTTTCTCCCGTGGGCCACCCTCTCCTTCCTGCCGCCTCGCACACCTCTGCTCCCGCCGAGGCCTTCTGAAAGAAACATGAAGCCTAAAATCGGCCAAGCGCTCCACTCCACAAGCACTTAAGAGACCCTCGACTCAACTTAATGTCGCAGGGACGGCGCTACAGAAGGCAGAGCGGAGGCTGGGTCCTGCAGCGTGGGGAGGGGGTGGGGGGGGGGGGGCTTCGAGAGGACGAGGGGATGCGAGCCAGGTCCTAGCGAGGGGGAGAGATAATTGTTTTGTTTTGTTAGGGGCCATTCTCCTGCGTGGAGGGAGTTTGAAATGACACGTCCCACATGTTTTTTTGGATGAAGTGGGCAAAGCGGTAGGGGGGTGGTAGGGGGGCGGGGGCTGGTTGGTGCATGCTTGATGGTAGTGCCGAACGCCTAGAGGAGGGCCTCCGTAAGAAGCCACGACCGCACTGGTTTTTGTCTTTCCAGCGCCGATGGATTCATGAGCCCCCGCTGCACTTGGATGGGATCTGGCACTTTGTTGTCTTCTGCTCGCAGAACCTCGAGAACATTTCAATGTCAAAATACGCATTCATCACGGCGAGGGCCAACAAATTCCACCAGTGGGAAAGATCGCAGCGGGCCAAGCTGGAGACACCACTTTGGCTACGGGACTCGCTCAGATTTATTAAATGTATGAAACGGCAAAACATATGAATCTCTGGTGTCTTGGTGTTCTTTCAACACTTCGCAGGCCGGCGGTCGGCGGGCTTGGATTTTGCAGTTGGCGTGGCAACGCAAACACTTTTCCAGCATCTCATCCCAAATTTCTGTGAGGAGGGAGAGGAAATATTTTGGATGTGGACTCCGGGCTCACCTCCCTCTGTTATTGCCATCCACTGCAGTCTGTTTATTACAGGACCTCAAATAACCGTTGAACCTTGCGTTGATTGCCCCGCCCCCTTTTGCGCGGTGACACAGCAAGAAAGTGCTGCCCGGTGACATTGAAGGAAAAGCCAACATCATCAAACACCAAACGTCATCAAAATTCCAGCTGAGTCCACTTTGGTGATCTGGCGACTGACGGCGTCGGAGCAAATTATCCTGGTGGACCGGGCTCCTCGGGCCAGGCCCGGCGAATCACCTCCAGGAGCCTGTCACCGCTTCCATGAAGATAAATGGTATCATTACACCGTCTCCCATCATGCATTAGCTGATCTGGACTCTCGCTTTCTGCTCTCACGTGGGGATGGCCACGGGTTTACAGTTATTTACGAGGGAAAACGAGGCTACAAAAGACATCTCGAAGATATGAAAATATAGATAGTTCATCAATTTTAGTCCTTTAGGCCTGCTAATCGGATCAATACCAACACATGCACGCTTTCAACACAACACGTTCTGCCAGTGTCATAGATATCTGTCCACAAACAGTCATCCTCGCTGTGGGCACACGAGGAAGAGGAGCATGCCAGTGTGTGTGTGTGTGTCAGAGGGAAAGAGGAAGAGTGATTGAGAGGGAGACGAGCAGACACACAGGGTGTGTGTGTGTGTGTGTGTGTGGGGGGGGGGGGGGGGGATTCGGCCCAGTGTTCAATAGAGATAGGCCGAGTGAGAAAGCGAGCATGAGTGTGTGTGTGTGTGTGTGTGTGTGTGTGTGTGTGTGTGTGTGCGTGTTTTGGGTTGCATGAGGCGGGGTGCAGAGGAGGGGTGCAGGTGGCGCCGAGCTGGCGCGGGCTGGCCCACTGTCCCCTGGCAGTGCCAGGCTCCATCTGTCATCAGCAGGAACATCTGCAGCCCAAGGTGCCCTTGTCACCCAGCGTTAGAGTAACGAGTTTGGCGTTTCCATTAGTCCGGGGCCCCACGCCCGGCCCCTCGCGCTCTCGCCAAAGCCGTGGCATTTTGGGCGGGATGAGCTCGCCGCGCGGGTCGGTCGCCTCGCGAGCTCGAGCGGGGATCTCGACGCGAGTGGGAGAGAACGAGCCGAGCTGGATCTCGTGCCGTTGGTTTGTGGGGAGTGTGTGTGTCCTGTGTGTGTGTCCGTGTGTGTCTGTGTGTGTGTGTGTGTGTGTGTGTGGTGACTGGGTGGCGGTGGAGGGGTGTAGAGCGCCAAGCCAAAACAACATGGCACTGCAGAGCGTTGACCCAGCTGGGCTGAGCCGGCATGTCGAGTCATGTCCCTTCCCGATGTGAGCGTGCCCGGTGTGCTCGCACCACTGCCAGACCCCATCTCTGGTCCCCTTCCCTCCTCTCCTCTCCCCTTCCATCCTCTCCTCTCCTCTCCCCTTTCTCTCCCCTCCTTTCTCCTCCCCTCGCTTTCTCCCTTTCTCACTCAGTCGATGACCCTCTCATCTTCCTGTCTCCCATCTGTCTGCCTCGGCCTTATCTGCCCTCTCTCCTTTACCTCTCCGTGCCCCTTGTAGTTGCCCCCCCCCCCCCCCACCCCTCACGCGGACTCCTCTCATACCCTGAGTCTCTGCTAACATTCTGCCTCTGAGCGCTGCTCACATTTTTTATCTTCCTTGTCCATAAAAAACAGATGGTACTTCTTTCCTGGCTCCCTCTTTTCATCCCTCTCTCTGAGCCCCCCTCCCGTCTCCCCCCAGCCCCCCCCCCCCCCCCCCCTTCCTCTTGTCCTGTGTTTCTTCCCATCCAGCCGGCGTATCACTGATCCTAACTGGCAGTGACCTGTTTATTCTGTTTGCAATTTTTTTTTTTTTTTTTTTGTACTTATTATTTATTTTCTCTCAAGGGCAATAACATTCTTTTATCCCAGCTCATTGTATTTATTCCTTTTCCTACTGCTGACATTTTAACTCAACGGGACTCACACAGTGATCCTCCTGTTCGCGGCAAGATGGCTGCTGTTTGTGTTTGACACCGCATGGTGGCTCTAACGAGCAGCAATCTGTCTCCACATTAATGAACCGGGCTTTGGCTGCAATGGTGTCAGTTACCCCACAGAATGCTAATCGGACGAGCACGAGCACGTCAGAACGAGATAAGATTGATTATTCTCTTCTTTTCTTTTTTCTTTCTTTCTTTCTCACGCTTGGCGTTACATGCGCGCGCCATAAATCAGCACGGACGCATGTTGTTGGGCCTCGAGGTCAGAAGGAAGCGGGTTAAGACTGCGGCTTTGATAAAAGCCGAGCATCCGGACCTCGAGCAGGTCGGACCTATACTGACGGTAGAGCTGCGTGCGCACAAAACGCTTCGCACTTGGGCCTTGAAGCCCTCACACTTCAAGTCGTAGTTGAGATTTCCTTTTTCTCCCTCTTGGCCTTTCCCCTTCAAAAGGTTTCTCATCCCCCCCCCCCCCCCCTATCGGCACTTAAAAAGTGTGCGAGGATCGAGTGAGTGAGGCAGCAAAGGAGATCGAGATGAAGAAAAGGGAAGCGACAACTGCTAATCAATAAGATTTCTCCAACCTCGTTTTCTCTCTCTGTCTGCCCCCCCCCACCCACCCCCCAGAGGCCCGCGGCATTCAAGACGAGCCAAGACGAGCTTGGCATTGTCGAGCACGCCTTAAAAAGAAACACCTGCGAGGTGGAAGACTTTAAAAAAAAAAAAAATAGTAGAAAAAAAAAGAAGAGGAGAGAGAGAGAGAGAGAGAGAAAAAAAAATCCTGCTTTTTCGCAGCTCTTAAAAATGTTGGCAAATGTTCCATGAGCTTTCTGGGAACAAAACCGTAAAGAGAAAGAGCTCCATGCAAGTGGAGACAAAAGGGGATGGTTCTCCATGGAGATGGAGGTGTCATTACACTTGAGACGGTTGCCAGATTTGGACTTATCTTAGCATCCACCCCACCCCCCCCCCCCCCCACCCCCCACCATCTCTCCTCCACCACCCCACTCCGCCCCCCCCACAAACACACACACACACACACACACACACCCGTCCCCGGATCTTTGGCGTCTCGGTTTGCCTTCGGAGCCGCTGTGTGGCGAATGGTAATATTTAGCTGTTGACAAAATATGTATGTGGCTGTGGTGGTGGGAGACTGGAAAAGGGGGGGAGACTGGAAAGGGGGGTGGGGGGGCTTTGCAGAGAGACAAAGATGCAGAAAGCTGGGAAAGAACGGGGGAGACAGGAGAGGAAGCTGGGAGGGGGGCAGCCAAAGCAGATGGCACTCTTGGCATCCACCTCTCTCTTAAATCTGTTTCTGCTGTTTTTCTCATGTGCAAGAGGCTTTAACCCTGTGGTAACCTGTGTCCCGGCCTGACCC
Source organism: Pungitius pungitius (assembly GCF_949316345.1). Lineage (NCBI taxonomy): Eukaryota > Metazoa > Chordata > Actinopteri > Perciformes > Gasterosteidae > Pungitius > Pungitius pungitius. Next base: position 3,515,093 of record NC_084908.1, read on the forward strand.
CGAACCCAACGGCTGTACCTAACAAGCCTGTGTGTGTGTGTGTGTGTGTGTGTGTGTGTGCACACCCAGGTTCATCTCTAATCGGCACCCTATGGAAACGCGCTGTTTAACTGTCCTGAGTGAGAGCGGCCTCCACTTCTTCTTCTTCTACTTCGTTTATTCAACGGCTGGAGTTACCTCCGGTGTGAGTACCTCTGTACGTCCATATCACTACTGCATCCATTACATCTAATGCATGAGCATGTGCCACTGAAGTACTTTTACTTTATTTCTATCAATGTATTTTACCAAGATGTTTGCCTCAAATGCAGTATTTCCACTTGTTTGTATTGGTACTCAAAGAAAGGGAGGCAAATATTGTTATGTTACATCGATAGTTCTTTTAGAAATCAGTTCAAAACATATTGAATTGTTGTGGATTCAACAATTATATGATTTAATTAAATTTGTTCCATCTCAACAATCATATTTATATATTAATAGATCAATGATAGTGATCGTTTTTACTTTTACTTTTGATACTTTGAGTACAAAGTGAAGGGGTGTGTGTTTTTTCTACTTCCACTTCCAGTCCGAATACTTCCTCCTCTGTTCCTGTTCACATGGAACACGTCTTCCACACACCACGCTCCATTAGTCATTCATTCACGTGTTCATTTTATCAGCCACGCAAGCTCGGGAAATACTTTTTTTTTTTATGGTAGATTCTAAAAAGCAACAATGAAACGGTGCAGCCGGGTGTGTGATGGAGCAAATATTGTGGAGTGGTTCTACCCACCTGGGCCGAGCAGTGTGTATTTAGGCCACATCCGCCTCTCACTGAGGAGAAACATTCATGCCGGCGACTCCCATAGACGGACTATAGACTTGACTGAATGCACATCACTTATATGTGGGGTGCTGCGGCGCTGGGAGCTCATTTGCATAATCTCCCATTTAAAGAGGGATGTGCTGGAAGCCGGGTGGGGGTTGATGGTAAGGACTCGGGTGGGTAGTTTGGAGAGGGTGGGGGGGGGGGGGGTGTACAAAGTGCCCATTGTGCAGTCCCAGGATAGGGAAAATGCCCTGTAGGGCCTGATTTGTGTGTGTGTGTGTGTGTGTGTGTGTGTGTGTGTGTGTGTGTGTGTGTGTGTGTGTGTGTGTGTGTGTGTGTGTGTGTGTGTGTGTGTGAATGTTTATCTCTGTGTGTGGGAGCCACACCTGTCAGGAGCGCCTGAGGGAAGCAACAACACCACTATAATGAGTGTGTAAATGTCTATGTATATGTGTGTGTGTGTGTGTGTGTGTGTGTGCGTGCGTGCGTGCGTGTGTGTGTGTGTGTGTGGGAAGCACATACAGTCCAAAGGATTTCAACTTGACATTAAAATAGTTAGGCCACGTCAATCTTTTATGTCCTAATTGTTTCCCTTTTATTAACTTGGCTTGTTATTTTCAAACACACACACACACACACACACACACACACACAGTCACACATACCCCCACTCACTACCACCCACACTCAGCAGTCACCACACTCTCCCTCCCGCCAAATCATAACCAAAGACGCAGCGAGCCGATAGGATCAGAGTGGAGAGGAAAACATTTTACAGACTGATCAGTTTTGATTTGGATTTTGGGGGGTGGAGGCTTTTTGGAAATAGCCGGTGTGTGTGTGTGTGTGTGTGTGTGTGTGTGTGTGTGTGTGTGTGTGTGTGTGTGTGTGTGTGTGTGTGTGTGTGTGTGTGTGCGTTTGTCTGATGGTTAATCGTAACGCTGCTTAGTATCCCTGCCGCACTCATTCGATTAGGGCACATTAAGGAGATTGGTTTGTTACACCACGGCGACGCTGGGGGCACAGGCACCCGGAGCCTGAGCCTGAGCCCAGCAGGCCTGGGGAGGGTCATCGCTGCTGGGGAGGCACAGGTGAACAGAGACCGGGTTTAAGAACTCAAACACTAGAAATGGAAACGTTTTGTGATCGTCAGAACGGCCGTTGTTCTTTCTCAGCAGCACGGGAAACAGTAGCAGCCTGAAGTCGCCCCCCCCCCCCCCCCCCCCCCCTCCTCCTTCCCCCCATTCCCCCCCCTATAATGACTAATTCCTATAGTTTGGCTGGGCAGAAAGCTGTGTGTGACCAGCACCATTAAAAGCAGCACCGTGCATGGGATTCAGGGACGTTATCGGAGCTCAAAGTCCTAATTCCACACTGGGAAATGTGCCATCGGTAACATAATAAGTCCACTTTGGCTGTGAGAGACAGAAAGGGTTTCTTTTTCTTTCTTTTCTTTCTTTTTTTTTTCTCTGGCTCTTTCGATTACAAAGTTCCTCAGGCGAGCGTAAACAGATCAACAGAAAGAAGAAGAAAAAAAAAACGCTATTTTATTTTGCAGGCTCCCAGCCGTTGTAGGGGGAGGTTGGGGGGGGGGGCTCAAAAGAATAACTATTAAACTCGTGTTTTGGGAGCCAGGGAGGGGTTTTCGGGTTATTTCGTCGGAGAAGGCAGGTTAAATGACCTGAGCTGTGTCGGCTGTTTTCTGCAGCTGAACGCAGATTACAATTGCACATATTTCCACTGCCATTTTCAGAGGCTTATTATTTTCCAAAGCCATTCGATGTTTCTGTGCCCCCCTCCTCTTTAGGGCCCGATGTGTGCTTTGCGTCTCAACCACAGTCTCCTTGTCGGAAATTGAAACCTGCATTTTGTTTTTCAGAACATTGATTTCAATGAGATGGGTTTTCTTCCCGATGTCTCAATGTGAGGCAGCATTTTATCAGGATGATCTTAAAGGGTTACGAGATGAAAATGTGTTTACATGTTTGCATTAACTCAATGAAATGTATAAAACTATTATATATATATGTATATACAATACATTTATGTTCTACATTTGACTGTTTTTGCTTTGAATACCATAATCAAAATGTCGTCTTTGGGATTCAATTTAATTTGTTGGTATTTTTACAACTCTCTGATAATATAACGCACAAAGAAAAATGGAGGAGTTAGTGATCTGAAATTCTCTCATGAATAAATTGTTGACAGTGTTGAAACAGCCCCGAGAAAGGTCTTGGAAAACAAGGAACTGGAACAGCTTCATTTCATGTATTCTGTGTGGTATTAATATATGTGGTACAGCTCGGGCATAGCTGCTGTGTTCAGGGTCCCATGATAAACGGGATGCATATCGCTAGAGGCCTTTAGAGGCCACTAGAGGCCACTAGAGGCCACTAGAGGCCACCAGAGGCCTCCAGAGGCCCTGTCCACAGGGGAGCACCCGACCATGTTGCAATGGCACAGACCAATTGAGACTGACGTCAGCAAGTGTTTCATTTTCAAAAAATGTTTGCAATAATAATTCCTTTTTTTTATCTCATGATGATGATGGTTGTTTTTCAGATTTTGCTGGCTTTAGATGAGATGCTATGGGCAAAAATACATGTTTTTCCATGCAGCGGTTGCTTCCAAAACATGACATATTTCCAACTGGTGGAAAGAAAACATCCAAAGTACACATTTAGCTGTTGACTTTACTGCTTTGGCTATTTTTGCTCTGTAGATTTCTCCTAAATTTGCCAAAGGACTGCATTAAATAATATCTCATTTGAATAATTAAACATAACATTTCAAGAGAGTTAAAATACGAAAAAGTATTGTCTTTGAAATAAATTAGTTAGAAACATGTTTACTTTGTTCACCTGTACTGTTATTTTACAATCCGTCTCTTTTTATTTTTTCCTCCTCAGTAAACCAGAGATATCCACGTAGCTTTTAGGTTGACACCCAATTTACTTTCTATAAATTTCTACTGAGCATTTCTCTATTTTGTTTTTTGTCTCTATTTTCTGATTTGTTTATTTTCACAGAAAATTCCCTCTGAAAAAAAATGTAACTCTAATATGTCTTCAAAATGTAAATCATTTTTTGGTACGTTCAGATTTCTTTCCTGGAAATGTACACAATTTAGCACATATTTAATATGTATATAGGCAATGCCTTATTTGTATATTTGCATATTTGAATACACGTAGCCAAAAAACAAGAAAATAGAAGGAACAAAAGCAAGAAATAGGAAAATAATGTGTGCAATTTCATAATGAAATATATATTATTCACATATTTTTTACCCCATTCACCTTTACAACCTGAATAAAAAGAGAAATATTTGGGCTAGCTGATATTCATTACACCATAAAAAGGCTCTTTAATCAGCTTAACATCAAATCCAAACTTTCTTCAATGTGCGGATGGAATAAATCAGAGACATGCTGCGTTCACTTTCCCTTTTGGGCAAATACACACGGAGAGAACAAGATTCATAGTGAGTCATTTATCACATAAAACACACGTGCTCACATTATTAGCAAGCTGACCTTTTTACATCTTTCACCATCAAATGTCGGGTTACTCCTGCACTCAGGGATAACTACTTTGGATGGGGGGGGGCGGGGGGGTGCACAAAATAAATGAGCACGGGCGCAGACATACACACACACACACACACACACAAAGTCTAATACACACAAACACTAGCAGGGACAAAGAAAGATGCCAGTATGAAAACATTAACCATCAGTGGGAACCTGGAGCCAATATTAAAGTTAGCACTTGGATTTTGAGACTCTCTGGGGTAAGTTTAACCAAAACAAACACAGAATGTACTTTGCAGAAAAAGCATGTGTGCTGTTTACTGAGGGTTCTTTTGTTGTTGGGTTTATTAATCAGTAATGTGCCACCGCCAGAAACACGCCATAGTCTGCCTTAATGTTGCACACGTATACAATCATATACAAGTCATTGGTGAGATGCAAAGAACAGAGTGGAGCGCCTTGAGGTGTGTGTGTTGTGTGTGTGTGTGTGTGTGTGTGTGTTGCTGGATATAGGTTGTAGTCTGTGAGCATGGGTTGGCGCGTAAACTTGAACGTCTAAAACATCCACGCCGAGGTTGGCACAAGATGCACATCGCGCGCACACACACACACACACACACACGTATGCAATCGTGTGCTTTAAAAGGTGCCCACCGATGTCATGGCAACCCCATATACTCAGCAAGAGGGAAGATCCACCGTGCCAAAAAAATGCCATGGTAACTTTTTTTTTTTTTAAATCCACGTTGCCCAGAAACCTTTGTAGCTTATTAAGTGAAACCAGTGGGGAGACAAATGGACTGGGAGGGAGGAGGGGAGGGAGAGAGAAAGATGGGATTGCGTGCTGTTCCAGGGCCAAAGTGGCTCTTTGTTTTAGGGAAGGAGCATTGTGAACCTGCAGTGAGGAGGCGCAGATAGCTTACACTTCAGATTAGTTCACTTTAAGTTATTTAAGCTGCATATATTAATTGATTTGTTGTAAACTAATGATTCAATTCACCAACCCTTCTGATAATGGAGGAATCCCTGTTTTTTTAAAAATCTTTTCACTAACATCTTTTTTTTATATACACAGTGAATATTTTTATTAGTCCTTTCCTTCTCTCCGACAGTCGACTTTTGAATCAAAGACGTCACCGTGGGCTTCGGGGACCGCTGACTGCCGTCTTCTGACATTTGATACCAAACTGTGTGACTATTGGAGTCATAACTCCGCCGTGATGCTGACCTGAGATGTGAGCCTGTGCTCTCCCACACTTGCCTCTGTCAATATGCGCAGTTACGTGTGCAGTCGCATCTCTACCAGGGCCGGGTCTATAGGCAGGGGCAAGAGGGGCCCTGGCCCCCTCAAATAAATGTTGTGCCCCCTCAAACTAGGTGCTGGAGCACAATGCCCCCTCAAGATTTGTGGCTGCCCCCTCATACGTGCCTGTCTAGACCCGGCCCTGATCTCTACTCATGGTTATCGAGCTGCGGGCAAAGTGTGTCCGTGCGCATCTCTACCTCTCTGTGCACGTGGGGGGGGGGGGTGTGTGTGTGTGCGCGTGCCCTTTGCAGTGTAATTAAATCAGCCCATTTCTCCTTGAGTTAGCTC